>NC_092875.1:34538149-34851482 GCF_028372415.1 Notamacropus eugenii
TGCTTCATGTCTACTGAATAACTCATTGACTTTTTGACTGACTTTATAACTCCAGGGCCTCAGTTTTCTCAGCAGTCAAACAGGCACAACGACACCTGTAGTAGATTCCTTCTAGAATCACTGGGAGATCAAAGGAGGTGAAAACGATGTCAAGCACTTTGCAAACACCTCAGTCAGTGCAATGTGCTGGGGACTGTTTCTGTGTCCTTTGTACATGCCAGGGCACAGAGTAGGCACTTAATAAGTGCTTGCTGCCTTGATTCAGGTGCCCCCCCCTCCAGGCAACTAGGCAGAATAATGTTGTCCAAAGGTTGCTAGACTTGAGGATACTGAGGCTTGGAGGGATAGGATTGGAATCCAAATCCAGGCCAGAGGCCCTCAGACACCCTACAATCTCAGGGGCAGGGCTCTAAGGCCCATCTGGTCCAACTCCCCCATTTTGCAGGTGAGGAAACTGAGGCCCAGGAAGGAGCCAGTGTTGCTTAGGATCATAGGAGGAGGAAGGGGCCGAGGTAGGATTTGAACCCAGATCCTAAGACTCAGAAACCAACGCTCTTTGTACTGGGCAGGCCACCTGAAGTCCTGGAAACTGACTAGTTTAGGGACAGGAGGAAAGCCCCCAGCATAAGCCCCGCCCCCAGAGCTCCGGCCCCGCCCCTCTCGTGTTCTAACCCCGCCCTCGCCAGTCGGGTCCCCTAACGCTTCTAACGGCGGCCCGTTGGCGCACGCCCCACGAGCTTCCCCCCACCCCCAAGCCCTCGAGAGGGAGGGAGGGAGGGGAGAGGAGGGGGACTTTTCAGGAGCTGGGGGAGGGGAGAGGGAGTGGAGGACAGAGCAGGGAGTGAGTGCGTGCTCACCTTCTCCGAGCGTTCTGCTCACGTGACCGCCCCTCCCCTCCGCCCCGCCTCCGCTCCAGGCCCCGCCCCCTCACGTCACGTGGCTCTCCTCACGCCAGTGACAAGCGGACGGCGGCCGGGAGGCGGAAGTGGCGGGCGTTCTCGGTCGCTCGTTTCCCGTCGGGCTTCGGAGGTGAAGCGAGCGCCCGAGGGAGCGCGGGGCCGGCCGTGTCAGCCGCGGCATCTGGGGCCCCGGCAGCCCGCCAGGCAGTCCGCCCGCCCGTGCGGCGGTGGCGGCGGCGGCCTTCCCTGACCAGTCCGGCGGCGAGCGCCTCTGCCCTTCCCCAACCGTCCGGGAAGGGGCCCGCATCGTCGCCCCCGACCCGGCCCGTCCCGTCCCCGCCTGGGCCCATCGAGGCCCGCGCCGGGCTGCGCCTGCCCGCCCTATGAGTGTGTCACTGGTTGTGATCCGACTGGAGCTCGCGGACCACTCGCCCCTGCCCGCCGGCTTCGGCTTCAGCGCGGCCGCCGGTGAGTGCCCACTGCCCGGACCGGGAGCGGCGCCGCCGGGGCCCTGCCCTCCAGGGGGAGGGGGGCTGGTGGGGGAGGGGCTGCCCCCTCCCCAGCGTCTCGGGTGGGTCTCCCTGCCCCTCCCCCCCAAGCGCGTTCGCTCTAGGCTCCTCCCACAAACCTCCCCTCCTCCTCTCTCCTCCCCTCCCAAAGAGGACCTGCCCCAAGTGCTAGACCCCCTCCCTCTTCTGAGGCGCAGCGGCCGCTGTGTGACCCCCCCAAGACCTCCACAATGGGGGGTACAACACCCCAGCTGCCCACTGGTCAGTAGTGCTTTCCAAGGGCGAGGAGCGCCCAGCCCCCCGCTGTGGGACGTTCACGTCGGGCTAGGCGTGGGGCCAGGTAGTAAACACTCAGGGCTCCTACGTGCCAGTCGCTGCGCTGGGGATGCCCCTGCCCTCCAGGAGCTCTCAGCTTTAAGGGAGGAGGCAGCGTGCAACAGGTGTATACAAAGCAAGCTCCAAGAGGGGCTGGGTGTGGGAGATCCCACGTAAAGTCCAAGAGAGATTTCCAAGGGGACTTCTGTCGTGAATGATGTAAGCCCTGCTCGCATCAAACTCCATTGTAGAACCTCCTGAATGAGACCCGTAAGCCCAGAAGGTTGGCACAGAAAAACCGAGTGGAGGAAGGGTACTGGCGCTCTAGCCTGACATGCCTCTGAGAGGGCACCTTTAGTGCTTCTTTGTCAGTTCGGGTCCTTTGGACAGACTTGGCAAGTGTACGTTGAGAGGAACCGGGAAAAGAGCAGGATGGAATACATTTGGGAAATGCCAAGGTTCTTCTAAATGACCCCAAGTTGTTCCTTGAAACAAAGGCCACATGTTTGTAATACCAGTATTGTGCTGGTGTTATGGCCAAGAATTGTGAATGGTAGTCTCCGACGGATTAGGGTAGGGGAGAGAGCCTTGGGTGTTTGTGAGCAGGCTGCAGCCTTTGACAAAGAAGGAATTAGGAACAACTGCAGTCATTTTTTAAAAAGATTCTGAAGATGGATAGTGTATGCTCCCCTGATGTTTTTGAAATGTCGAGTAGTCAAGAGGGGCCTCCAGTACTTTGGGAGACCTCTTGCAGCCCACTTAGGGAAGGGTCTGAGTAGGAGTTGCACTCCTAGGCAGGGGCAAATTGTGATCGTCATCCCTTCAGTGTCTTCATTTCTGCAACAAGGTAGCGTAAAATCACAGAAGGAACTTGGGCGAGGAGTCGGGTTCTGGTTCAGAGTTCTTTCCTTTCCCTGCTGAATGCCATGAGGGTAAGATTCTTAATCTCTCTGAGCCTCAGTTGTCTTCATGTGAAATAAAGTTGTGTTACATGATATTGAAGGTCTCTTCCAATTCTTTGATTCTGTAATGGAGAATGGTAACACATATTGTACAGGATTATTTTGAGGATCAAGCGAGCTAATCTATATGATAGTGCTTTGAAAACTGTAACCACATTATTTTAGGACAGAATATTTTTATGGTGCTTAACATCACAAATTCAAACCTTGGCCTTAGTAATTAAAAAAAAAACTTTACAAATCTGTCAGTTGACATGTTAACTTGGGGCTCAATATAACTTCCTTCAGGACTCTCTTTGTGGCTGGTTTCTTCCAGTTCATGTCATTAAAACAGACCTACAGATGTTTATAGGTAATTAAATTCTCATCCCTTCCTCTTCTCCCTCTCCCGCTTTGTCCCAGGCTGGTAAAGAAAATGAAAAGGTAGTTTCCTGACTTCTCTAATAATATAGAAGCTACACAGTGACTGTGCTATTCCTCAGATCTGCTTGTTTTTTTATTGGCGTGAGGAGGAGTTTGTTTTGCCATCTGGACAGTCACTATGAGACACTAATTAGTTATGTTTTACTTAGTTAGGGAGATGTCTGATGAAGAAATCAAAGAAAAGACACTAGCTTCAGCTAAGGTCCATTTAGAAGGAAAGGCGCCAGTGGAGAAGGCAGCAATTATACACCAACATCTTGGCCGGCGAGAAATGACAGATATGATCATTGAAACCATAAAATCTAACCCAAGTAAGTTTTTGAAATGTCTTGAATCACTTATTAGATTGTTTTGTGCTTGTGGATGATTATTTCATGCCTGTTCAGTAAACCTATTATTTCAGTCTCTTAGATCGTAATTTAATGTTAATTCAAGTACTTTTTAAATGAATCCTAACAAATTAGGTTTGCCTTTATTGACAGTAGTAGAGGAACTACCTCATAACTGAATCACAAATCAGTGGTCAGTCCAAATAAATCTGTTGTCCATTTCCATTGTGTTGCTGACATGCTTTGTTCAGAGGAATTGGATCAGTATAGAAACTCAAATGGCCAAAACTGGTAGATCTACTTTTCAAACATGTTAGCTTTGAGCATACGTATAAAATATCTGTTTACAAGCGTACCCTGATAAGTATAAAGTCCTTGGAAGTTATCAAAAGTGTTGATTTCATTTTTTGAGGGGCAAATAGAAATTACATTTTGAAGTTAGGGTTCATTTTTTGCATACATATATTTGATTATTTGGGGAATTTGTTCAAATTGTAGTATGTTTTCTTTGCCAGATATGATCATTGAAACCACAAAATCTAACTAAGGCATGTTTTCTGAAAGGCTGAAAAATCTTTTAGGAAGGATATATGTGATATTATTAAATTCTGGTTGGACCTATGTGAAATTAGAATCTTTGAGCATAATTAACCTCCTAATACAGTTTATAACCTTATAAAGTTTATCAAAACTTTTGATTTGTGAAAGATGAGAGGAAAACTAAAATGGAAGAAAGAAAGTCTTCAGAGGCATCATCGTCTCCTGAGAAAAGTAGACATGGAGATCACAGTAAAGAAATTGCTCCAGATTCTCCCTCTAAGCAACTTCCGGACCAGATTTCATTCTTCAGTGGAAACCCATCAGTCGAAATAGTTCATGGCATAATGCACCTCTACAAAACAAAGTAAGAAAAGCCTTCTTCCTTCTGAATTGGACAAGTGCCAAAGAGTCTTTTTTCTCTCTGAGGCAGGCTTGGGGACCCGGTTTCTGGGCTGGTGGCCCTTGTGACCAGAAATGGAACTTCAGAGTGATAACATTTCCTTAGTGCTGCCTCTGTGATAATTCGTTTTGTGGCACTAGAGTTGATCTGATGCTAAGATCTGATGTTTTTCTTTGTTAATAGAGAGTTTCTAGTAGTAGTATTAGTCTTCCTATAAAGTAATAGTTGGGCTAGATATTTGGAAGGGAGAGTATTATTAACATTGCTAATAGAATTCCACAGAGAATCCCTAATCTCATTTTAGGCAGTTTTAGCTTCTTACCTTATCAGACTTTATGCCAAAGCTGCTACAACAACTTAATTAACTGAGAAACATTTTGTCTACTTCTCCAAGTCCCTCCTCTGGTGCAGTAACTCACAAGCAGTGCAGTGAAGTGACCCAAAGGCAGGTTGCTTGAAAAAAAGGGGGAGGATAGGTAGGTAAGTTATTTAGAGCATCTACAAAGTGGATGATCAGCTCTTAATGACTGATAATTGGTTCCTGGCTTAGTAGCCTATTGAATGACATCTTGATGTTCTGGTGCCTGTCAGGACTCTACTGGGAGAAGAATGAAACTGCCAATTCTTCAGTGATAACTGTTTTGGTAAATCATTTTTAGAAATTGGTTCATGGCAGCTAAAGTTAATTTGTACCATTTCAAAGGTTAACTAAAATGTAGAATAGCTTGTTCTCTACTGCATTTGTTGTAGTTGGGGTAATAATTTCCATAATCTTCAAAACTGCAAAGGCATTACGTGCATATTCTCATGCTTTTGAATGTGTTCTTACATTCAAAGCTCTGCTTTCCTCTTCCCGCTCCTTCTCCTCTCAGCTGGAGTTCTAGATGAATCAGTGGTAGATGATTTTTTTAAGTGATGAATATTTTCCCAGTACAAATATGTAACTTGTTTTTTAACTAAAAAGATTAAAATTTTCTAGTGGGCAAAAGATATGGAAGTCTTAAAACTTGTTAAACTGTACAAATAATTTGAAGTGATCATTTGCCCTTTGGGTGTGTATGTTCTCAATAAAGTAAGTAGTCAATTAGTGAGACATAGCCTTTTTTCTTTCTCTTAACTTGACCTTAAAATGGGCATTGTCTCATTTGTGTTGTCCAGACTCACCATGGCTACTCTATTCAAGACAATCTCATTGTTGTCTCTTTAGTAAGATGACCTCTTTAAAAGAAGATGTGCGTCGCAGCGCTATGCTGTGCGTCCTCACAGTCCCAGCTACAATGACCAGCCATGACCTCATGAAGTTTGTGGCTCCTTTTAACGAAGTCATTGAACACATGAAAATAATCAGAGACTCTACTCCAAACCAGTATATGGTGCTGATAAAGTTCAGCGCACAGGTATGAGTTAAGATGCTAAAGATCTCTTCGTTGCACAAACTGTATTTGGAACTGTGTGACTCTTGATTCTAGCAGTATGGGATCAGAAACTTTTCAAATAAAATATTTAAAATACATATTTCTGGATATAACCTAGGATGTTGTTGTGAACTGAACTCCATTTACATAACCAATAATGTGAACACTATTGGAATTCCTACTCTTTTTTTTTTTGCCATGTGGTGACTTATAGTCTAGTTTTCATTTAGTAATAATTTCAGTAGAATGAGTAATCCCTATCTTTTTTAGAATTGTAGTACTCTGTTTTTCTTTCCCTACACATGCAATTCTTTGCCTCCCCTGTAAAAGTGCTGAGGCACATCATTTTAAAGTTAGTTTTTAGATGTGAGAGACCAGGTGTTGTTACCTCTTGAGATTACTAAACTTGCAAAATTGAGGTTAGGAATCACTGTCATAGGTAAATACTGAGAAGCTTGATAAAATGATATTTTTTTTCTCTACTTCTTAAAAGGATGATACTATTAGGCGAAAGAAGAAGGTCCAAAAATTCAGTTAATTGCTAGGTGTGGATCATATTGTTGGTTTGAAGAAAGAACTTAGAAAAACATTTAACATTTCAGATAATTTGAAAATTATAATGCCCTTTTTCATTGATGTGTTTTTCTTTTACCTGACATATTTTGTTTAAATTGGGCCAAAGTTTAAAATTGTCACAGTGATTCCTTCATCTTGCCAGTAAAAAATCCTCCCTAAATTTGCCCTAATTAAATGGAGTCCAGATTAGCTGGGTGGAAAAAGGTGTGTCTTCAGTGCTATTAGCCTTGGTCTCTGACAGATCACAAGAATTTGTGGGTGGGAGGACATAATTGTCACCACAGGTGTACAGACTTCCCACCACCCTCCTTCTTAAAAGAATGCAAGACTGATACCAGCAGCAGCTGCAGCCGCACAGTGACCAGAAGGGAGCAGACTTGGAGAGGAAGGCGCTGTGTTTTCTACATGCTCTGCAACAGTGATGCCAAATGCTCATAGGCCACATACTGACTTAGGAAATCATAAATTGACTTTGTTGTATTTTTATTCATTTTGTTAAACATTTCCCAGTTATAGTTCAGGTCGAAATTCAAGTCTGACACCTCTGCTCTTACAGCATCAGAAAGAGAAAACATCTTGTGAAGTCCACTTACACAGTGATGCTGAGCGTATACATCCGTAGCACCTGTCCATATGAGACATACTTCACAAGTAGAAAAAAAAAACCATGGGTCTAAGCTAAGCATCTAAGAGCATTTAAATCAGTCACTTTCACTACATGTGCAAATTCCTTTAAAAATCATTGGGAAACTGCAAATTGAGCATATGGTGTCCTAAAACTCTTTTTAGATGATGTCTTGCACTTTCTGGAAGAAGTGGGATGAAGATGTAGGGAAAGGAAGAAAGCTACTGGTTTATACAAGATTTAGCTCCAGCTCTTTGTATATCTTAATGACTTTTGCTTGAACAATCATAGTGGCCATTTAACCATCAAATTATTTGACCTGGGACTGTCAGCACAGAAAACAGATTCTTTACTTTTACATTCATAAGATCAGTGTATTGACCAAATGGAGAAAAGATGTGAACGGGCTCAAAAAAGCACATTTCTAAAAGGATTATGGCTTATCTTTGAGACTACCAGGATCACCAAGTTTATCCACTTGTTAATTTAATCTAGGCATTTTGCGATTCTTTTTACAAATTTTTCCAAGTAATTAAGTACCATTCTTTGTACATGAAGATGACTATTGATCCACCATGACTGTGTTTTGAGTTGTTTTTCTAGAAGAGATGGTGGATTTGCTATTGTAGCAGACCATCCATCTAGTCCTTCTGCAACAAAGTGCTGATGTTTATTGGCCAAGTTTAGGGATTAAGTCCAAGGTCAGGAACAAGTCATGTGGAGTTATTCTATGACCTTGGTATCACTAAGTCTGTATTCTCACCAAATGATATCTGACATTGCTAGAATGGGCATTACTCCAATATAATACCCCTCTAACCTCCAGTTTTTTTAATAGGCCCTTCCTAGAAGTGTTAGCAGTCCGCTCTTAGCACCTGGTAAACCACTAGCACAGCATAAGTACAAATTTGTCTCATTTGTATCATTTCTTAAAAAGTGATGTGTATGGACTTATTTTTTCCCTTGGGCCATCTTTTAATTTCTTAAATTTTTTCCTTCAGTCTTTTATAATCAGTAGAGCTGCTCTGTACCTTTTCCAACCTCATGTGAAATTTTGTTTTCCTTGGCTTTATTCTGTAGACCATGTGAACAGGTGTGTTTACTAACATTTGCTGTGACCTTTGGGGAATTGAGTTTATAGGTGAAGAACTTATAATTCATTCGGGCTTGTGAAGGGAGTTCTAAATTTGTTTGCATTTTTGACAAAAGAAAGTGCATGATAGGGCAGAGTTTGGCAGCCTTTTTCAGCCTCAGAATGCTTAGAGCTCTCTAGAAGGCCTTTCGTTGGGAATTATATAGTAGGTCACCTGGACCTACTGGACTCTAGACCAAAAAGGAATTCTTTTAGTGTTCCCCAAAATAAACAGTATCATATATCCTTGGTCATTTTATAAAAAGTGATAAATTGGGGGCAGCTAGATGGTGCAGTGGATAGAGCACCAGCCTTGAAGTTGGGAGGACCTGAGTTCAAATCCAGCCTCAGACACTCAACACTTCATAGCTGTGTGAACCTGGGCAAGTCACTTAATTCCAGTTGCCTAAAAAAAAAAAAAAAAAAAAAAGGTGATAGGCTATATTTTTAATAGTAAGAGGTTCATTTAAGGGGATGCTGTATTCAAACAGCTGCCTTAGAGATGTGCAAGATTTATGCACAGTGTCCTTTGTGATGGAAAAGTTTTTTAAAAGGGTGTAGTGTTTCTGATTATTGAATGAAGCAGAGAAAATTCCATCTTGATTATTTCCTTATTTCATGCCCAATATCTTTTACCCTTTCTCTTTTCCTTGGATGACGAATTCTGGGCCTGAATGATATTAGAAAGACATGAGAAGGAGTGATATGAGGTGCGTTTGTGCCTCGTCTCAGCAGCAATCTGTGCCAGTTTGGCCAAGTATAATGGTTCAGAGGAGCTCTCACATGTGTCTGGTTACGTAGTGTGCTGTCCCTAATTTCTCCAGACAAGAATTAAGTTGTCTTAAGGTGCCTCTTTATAATTACACATTCCTCGAAAAGCTGTGTCTGTGAGAGAATGAAGGAGGCCCTTTTCTCCTTTGTAATATCGGTGTAATAGAGAATTCTGCTTATTAACATCTTACAGAGTTGATTAAGAAGTACTTTGCCTATGAAGACATTTTTTTCTGGGGAGGAGGAATACCACCTTAAAACGTGAAGCTAATAGTTGACAGTCCTCTAAATGCTTGGTTCACTTGATTACATTTAATAAACTTAATCAAGATAATTAAAATTAAATCTCCATCCTTTTTGGGCATTAAGAGCACTCTAAAAACTTCCTGGTCCTGTAAGATAAAGTACTGAGAGCTTTGGGATGAAGAACATTTCTTTGTTTCCCAAAGATAATGGGAATCTTTTTTCTGAATCTGTGTAGGTTCTCTGTGGTGATAGATTCGTGTGATGTTTCCTTTTGCTACTAAGTACCATAACAAAGCAAACTACATAGGTTGGTAGAGCTGATGCAGACCTACTTCCTGTGTTTAGGTTTGTACCTTTTTCGAAATTTTGCTGATCCTACAACATGGAAGGTGATGAGACATCTAAATGAGTTCAGCTCTCTCAACTGCTCCTAAAAGGCTATTTTTTTTTTTTAGTGAAGTCATCTGTTCTCTGTCTCCTAAGACCAGACCAAAAGGCAGTGTCTTACCCACACAAACATATTCCATCTCACCATTTTAAAGGTGTGTGTGTTTAGGAAAGAAAACAGACTCTTAATCCTTGTAGCAGCTTTACTCTGTAGGAGCCAAAAAATTTGTGTCTTCCCTTCCCACTTGTCTTTAAATCCCTAGGAACCTTAGAGAATGACTTATTTTACAGTCAGTCTAAACTTGGGCCCCTTTAACTATCATATTGGATATTGGTCATTCAGTTCTTTGAACCCTCAAGATGAGACCTTTATGTGACAGCCCTTTGGGGGCTATATTTTGCTTACTGAAAAGAAGGTGGGTTTTTTTTTCTTTATTTTATTCCACTTGCACTGATGCCTTTTTCCTCTGACATGACTGTTGACAGTTTTTAATAGAACTCATCTTAAGCGTCCATCGGTTCTGATTTGGTTCCAGGCTTTGCAAAAAGAGATTTGTTTTTCAGCTTCTATGAAAATGCTTATGGGGAGAGCAGGGGAGGAGGAATTATATCGAGAGGGGAGGAGGAATTATATCAAGAGGGGAAACTGTTTGTTTCCAGTTGAATATTAAAATCTGAATAGCTGTCAGCTTTCGGAGTTTAAATATTTCCTGCTACTTAAAGTAGAAAATGTCTGTGGCCCAGAGAACATTGTGAACAGGTGGGAACCTGAGAGGGGTTCAGATAGCCTGTGATGTGCCTCTCGATTGTCTGTTTTTAGTGAGTTAATTTTTCTAAATAAAAGTATTGAAAATGTCTCTTTGGAGGTACACACATATTAAATGTAGAGAAAATGTCACTTCCTCTGTGTAATCTATTTTTTCTTTCCCTTTCTTATATTAATAGGCTGATGCAGATAGTTTTTATATGGCATGCAATGGTCGACAGTTTAATTCAATAGAAGAAGATGTTTGCCAGTTGGTGTATGTAGAGAGGGCTGAAGTGGTGAAGTCGGAAGATGTAAGTTTGAAGGATTGTCCTGTTTTAAGATTTCTAGAAATGGACATAAGCAGTGAAATTTGATGAAAAAAGCATTCAGGAAACATGGGTCCAAAGCCTTGGGGAAAAGTCATCCTTTTTGAGCCCTGTTGTCATCATATATGAAATGGGAATGATACATTAACAGGGATATTGTGAGGAAAGATCATGTAAATATTAAATTGTTATAAATATAAGTTCATAATGGTAAAATAGTTTAGTTTACAAAAATATATCAACCATAACAAAAAATAACTATGTTAAGTCACTGTCAGTGCTAATCAAGTGAAGCTCTGACAGTTGAATTTGGGTTGGTTTTGGAATCAACAATAAATCCTCTTCCCATGCCTTCATAGCTAGTATTTGCAGTTTTGAAAAGCACCTTGTAATCTCCCTGATCTGGTGCCTTCTGGCACAGTTCTTCACCCCAGTTGATTGTCACTTGAGTAGTTATCAGTTTAGTTGCATTACATTCTAGATTTACATTATTCCAAAATGTAGTACTTAATATTCTTTACCTTGCATTAGGCTTGATTGAGGTAAAATTATTTAGACTACTACATTGTTAGGTTGAGAATAAATTCTGAGCCTCAAGTTAGGCACTTTTGCTCTGAACAAAACGAACTTATTGGCCAGCTATGAAAAAAATGAATATTAAATTTTGAGGATCTTTCCAAAATGCTTCTGGAAATAGAAGATGATTTTCATCATGTACTATATTTATATTAAAAGTCCATGTAATGATTGTACCTATATAGTCTATATCAAATTGCTTGGCACCTTTGGGAGGGGTGGGAGGTAAGGGAAAAAGTTTGGAACTCAAAATCTTATGAAAGTGAATGTCAAAAACTATCTTTACATGTAATTGGAAAAAAATAAAATACTATTAAGGGTGAGGGGGTCTATGTAGTTGATGATTTTATTGGATTGTTACCAGCTAAATAACACAGAAGTGCCTGTGTATTTCTAGGGCTATTCAAACTTGGTAACTGTTACTGTAACATAAAAGATATTGGGAAAATGAGGAATATTGAGTTTAAAAAGTCAGTTTGCCTGTGAACTTGCATCTGATAGTGCTACTTTTGATGGCTACTTTTTCTGAATAAATCAAGGTGTTATATATTTTGTTGTTGTTCCCAGACCCATGTCTTCATGGACTTTAGAAACAGGAGGTTGGTATGTTTTTGGTTGAAAACTCTCATAATGAATTTAAACTTCTAGTTAGTAGCAGTCTGTTCATTCTACTTTGACAGTTTATGAACTCCTAACTTGTTGAAATGAAACGTGGTGGTTTCATTTATATCCAGGGTGCCAGCCTCCCAGTGATGGACCTGACAGAGCTCCCTAAATGCACAGTATGCTTAGAGAGGATGGATGAGTCTGTGAATGGAATACTTACTACATTATGCAACCATAGTTTTCATAGCCAGTGTTTACAACGCTGGGATGATACTACGTAAGTATACTGGCTTTTTTAAATTTTATTTTTAAGCTCTACCATTTTTTTATTCCTAAGAGGCATATCATGCATTGACAAGTCTCTTTAGAATAAAAAACAAAAAAGGTCTTGATCTTCTGTTCAGTTTTACAAATTGAGGTTGGTACTAAGCAGATTTCATTTTCTTCCCTTTTCCTTTCTTCTTCTGTCATTCCTTAGAATAATCAACATTCTTGGACCAAACTCTCTTTAGCAGCATGGAATTTGGGTTCTGAGTCCTTTGGTGGAATTTGTTCAGTACATCATGAGTTATTCTTTTCTCTCATTCACCAGAAGCTTAATGATTAAATTTGAAGCTCTCATTTACATGATCTATGCCCTGGCCAAATCTTGTTCCATAATCATGCTTGCCATCTAACACTTTTGGCTTGTTATTCCAAATTTCTCATCAATGAAGCAGCAGCTGCCTGCCGTTTTAATCTGTTGTGAGTGTTAGGATTCACTGGCCAAAGGTCATGGTCATTGCCAAGCGAAAGACATGTTTCAGGTTTCTTACTTATAATATTTCAGATGACTTAGCAGGTGGGATTGCCTTGAAGGACAAGTCAGCAACTTGCCAGTTGCCTGTGAAAACTACCGAGCAGCCTGTGATCAGGAGGCTTAGCTCTCTGCCTATATAGCAGCCGGACTATATCCTTGGCCTTCTGTAGTGTGGTCAGCTACCTGGCGAAGAGTTCTGTGTCAACTCTGTGATAACTTCAGCTCGTCCATTGTCAAGTGTCACTGACTGGAAGGGATTATCTAGTCTTAACCCTCTCCTTTTACAGATACAGAAATATGTACTCAGGAGGTGAAGGAATTTAGAGACTGCTAGGGGGCGCCACAGTGCACAGAGCACCAGGCCCAGGGTCAGGAAGATCTAGTGGGTCCAAATGTGGTCTCAGATATTTGCTGGCTGTGTGATCCTGTAAAAGCCAAGTAACCAGTGCCTGTCTCAGTTCCCTCATCTGTAAAATGCAGATACTAATAGCATATACCTCCCAGGGTTGTTCTGAGGGAAAAGAAAAGGTAATATTTGTAATACACTCTGCTGAGCACTGGCGACACAAATAGAAGCAAACCTGCCCTCAAAGGAAGGGAGGAGAAGGAGGGGAAGTTCAGAGAGCATTGAGGCTTTCTTTTTCCTAGTAACTTATGAAAAATTGTGAATCCACAGTAGAAGTAATAGAAAATATTTACACCCCCTTCACCCCCTGCCTGTGTCAAATAGATAGCATTCTTCCTGGTTGTTGCCATTTCATAATAGTTTTATTTACCGTCTTCGACTGAAGGCTTTGTTTTAGGTTCTTTTTCTTCATAACTTAGTGATATCACCCATAGACTTGTTTAATTCAGGTAATTTGGACATTTTAACCATAAATTCGCTTTCCATTGCTGTTTAACTTAAATGACAAAGTGTTTATAGCCAAGAGTTTGCATGAAAATCTTGGGTTTTTAAAAATGTTTAGATTTTTTGCTTGATCCACCCCCCAAAAAAAGTTGTGAATCTCAGACATTAGTGGTTGAAAACTGCATTGGAAGCTGATTCTGTATTTATAATGGGGCAAGCATGATCTACTTAATATTTACCTAGATAGAGGAGGGGAGGGACAAATATTAGTTAAGCACCTACTATGTGCTGGCCTCTGTGCTAAACTCTTTACAAATATCTCACTTGCTCCTCACAACAATCCTTTGAGGTAGGTTCTATCATCTCCATTTTGCATTTGAGGAAATTGAGGCAAATCGATGTTAAGTCACTTGCCAGGAACATAGCCACTCAGTGTCTGAGACTGGATTGGTCTCTAGAAGTCTTCTTGACTCCTGGCTCAGTGCTCTATCTGCTGCTATACCTGGGTGCCTCGGATGATCTTTGTACAGTAGCATGCCTTATGAATATCGGAAAGCACATCTATGGTGGTTTTTGTTATTTGGTAAAAGCTATGATAGGATGGTTCAGCTAACTAAGGTAGCCTTGAATGTGGAGATTGAAGCTGATTTCTTGTTTTTAATTTTTATTGGTATCTTCAGCTTTTACTTCATCTTCATTTCCAAATATATGCTTTCCCTTCCCGTCTAACAAAGAATTTTGTTAAAACAGTTCTGCAAAACTAACCACATAGTTCCCCACCTCTGCTATAGGAAGTATAACCCTGGGAAAAGCTTAAAAATTTAAGCCTTGAAATGATCCACATGTATGCAATATAAAGACCAGCCTAAATATATTTGGAGAAGCTTATTATTAGGTTGGCCACCAGAGGATGAATTTATTTTGGCCCTAACTGTGCATGAAGTGTCATCTGCTGAGTCACTGTGAGGCTGCAGTCTATATCAGTGGGAGGGGATTCCCACCTGGGTGAAATCTGAGGTCTTAAACTAAAGGCTTTAGGAAGGAGATGGCTAGTAAAACACTCAAAGAATCAGTAACCTTAGATAGTAAACTTGATAAGTTATCTTAAATCCCTAATTCTGACTTGGTGACTTCTGACTGTTGGTCTTGAACTCTAGATAGAAAAATAGAAAACAGTTCGTAGTATGATCTAGGCTTCTCCCTCATTTCTCATCCATTGTCCTTTGCCTTTTTACTCATAAAATTTTCATATCCATATCTTATATTTCTCATATTATATCCTTGGGATAAGTAATGTTCTTCACTTATAAATTTGCAAGTTGAGTGTTATCCTTTGTATTATATTTTAAAATTAATTTATCTGGGGAAAGGGAGGTACTACCTCACACCTATTAGATTGGCTAATAGGACAGGAAAAGAAAATAACAAATGTTGGAGGGGAAGTGAAAAAATTGAGGTCCAACCATTCTGGAGAGCAATTTAGAATTATGCCCAGAGGGCTATAAAACCGTGCATACCCTTTGATCCAGCAGTAGCACTAGTAGGTCTGTATCCCAAAAGAGGTTTAAAAAAAAAAAAAAAAGGAAAAGGACTTATATGTATAAAAATATTTATAGCAACCCTTTTCTAGTGGCAAAGAATTGGAAATTGAAGGGATGCCCATCAGTTGGGGAATGGCTGAACAAGTTGTGGCATATGATTGTGATTGAATACTATTGTGCTATAAAATATTGTGAGTGGGATGCTCTCAGAAAAACCTGGAAAGACTTACATGAATTGATGTAAAGCAAAATGAGTGAAACCAGGAGGGAAAGAACTTCTAGCTCAGTTTTAAAAACAAATGTTAAAAATTATTTTTACATGTAATTGGGGGAAAATAATATACTAAATAAATAATTTTTTTAAAAAGAAGAAAAGGGGTACTAGAAATGTTAGCTATAGCAATTAGACAAGATAAAGAAATTGAAGGAATTAGAATAAGCAAAGAAGAAAGTAAGTTATCACTCTTTGCAGATGACATGATGATATACTTAGAAAATCTCAGGGATTCAAGTAAAAAACTACTTGAAATAATAAACAACTTTGGCAAAGCTGCAGGTTACAAAATAAACCCACACAAATCTTCTGCATTTCTGTGTATTGGTTAACAAAGCCCAAAAGCAAGAGATAGAAAGATAAATCCCATTTAAAGCTAGGGTAGATACTATAAAATATTTGGGAGTTTACCTGCCAAAACATACCCAGGGACTATATGAATACAACTACAAGACACTTTTCACACAAATAAAGTCAGAGGCCAAGCCAATATAATAAAAATGACAATTCTACCTAAATTAATTTACTTATTTAGTGCCATACCAATTAAACTATCAGATAATTATTTTCTAGAGCTAGAAAAAATAGTATCAGAATTCATCTGGAAGAACAAAAGGTCCAGAATATCAAGGGGACTAGTGAAAAGAAATGCTAGGGAAGGTGACCTAGCACTACCAGATCTCAAATTGTATTATAAAGCAGCAATTATCAAAACCACTTGATACTGGCGAAGAAATAGAAAGGTAGACAAGTGGAATAGGCTAGGTACTCAAGACACAGTAGACAATGAATATAGCAATCTACTGTTTGATAAACCCAAGGCCCCCTGCTTCTGGAATAAGAATTCACTGTTTGACAAAAATTGCTGGGAAAACTGGATAAAAGTGTGGCAGAAACTAGGCATAGACCAATGCCTGACACTGTACACAAGAGCTGATCAAACCATTCTGGAGAGCAATTTGGAACTATGCCCAAAGGGCTGCAAAAATGTGCACACCCTTTGACCCAGCAATACTGCTTCTAGCACTGTATCCCCAAGAGATCATAAAAATGGGAAAGGGTCCCACATGTACAAAAATATTTATGGCAGCATTCTTTGTGGTGGCCAAAAACTGGAAATCAAGGGAATGCCCATCAATTGGGGAATGGCTGCATAAATTATGGTATATGAATGTAATGGAATACTATTGTGCTGTAAGAAGTGATGAACAAGAAGACTTCAGAGAGGCCTGGAAAGAATGATCTGATGCTGAGTGAAAGGAGCAGAACCAGGAGAACTTTGTGCACAGCAACTACTATAGTGTGCGAGAGTTTTTTGTGGTAGACTTGGAACTTCATTGCAATGCAGGGACTTAAAAAAAATTCCCAATTGTCTTCTAAGGCAAAATGCCTTCCACATTCAAAGAAAGAACTATGAAATTCAATCGCAGAATGTAGCAGATCATTTTGTGTGTGTGTGTGTGTGTGTGTGTGTGTGTGTGTGTGTGTGTGTATTGTGTTTTGGTTTGTTAGATGATTTCTCCCACTCATTTTAATTCTTCAACACAGCATGACTACAGTGAAAATGTATTTAATAGGAATGTATGTGTAGAACCTATACAAAATTGTATGCCATCTTGGAGAAGGAGGGGAGGAGGGAAAAATAATAATCTAAGTTATATGGTAGTGATTGTAGAACACTGAAAATAAATAAAATTAATTAAAAAAATTAAGAAAAGGGAAGACAGGTTATTAGCAATGTACTCTCTGATTATATTCATTGTTCTTATACTAAAAGATGCTCTTTTATCTCATCTGAAATGTATTTCTTTATCTTCCTCTGTCTTCTGGTGATTACCCTGATAGGTGTCCTGTTTGCAGATACTGTCAAACTCCAGAACCTGTAGAAGAAAATAAATGTTTTGAGTGTGGAGTTCAAGAAGTAAGTAATGGATTTTAAAAGAGTAATGAACTCATCTTGACTTAGCTGGGAATATGCTCTGCTGGGTGCAGTTAAATTCCTTTTAGGTCCTATTGAGCTGACTTGATCCTCTGGGGGTCTACATTAAAATCTTTTTTAAGGATCAGGCAGGAAGTATTACTGCTTACCTCATTTCTAATATGCCTCTAATATTCTACTGTGATTTGATGCTTTTATCTGTTCTGTTTTTAATTGGTATGTGCTTAATACAATTCTGAAACTTTGCTCTTGCTGTTTTCTTAGTATTCTCCAACAAGACGGGAAATGATTTATCATTACAACTGTTCATTGGTTTGTGGGTCTCAAAGTGGATTTGTTCAGAACTCTTGAAGGTGGTACAAACCAAAGTATCCATCTGTATCTCAGACACTGTCTCTGCCACAGTGTACCAGGTTTATCAGCTACATTGCCTAATGGTTGCCTTTGTGATTTACTGACAGAACCTCTGGATTTGTTTGATATGTGGCCATATAGGATGTGGACGATATGTAAGTCGGCATGCTTACAAGCACTTTGAAGAAACACAGCACACTTATGCAATGCAACTAACCAATCACCGAGTCTGGGATTATGCTGGAGGTACAAGCACACTGCTGTCACTTTTGTTATCAGTCTGCCTCCCCATTTTTATTAGGAGCAGGCATCTTTAGCTTCCCTCTGTTGCCAACAGTGAATAGCTGTCATATTTTCTAAATTTCTGCAAACATTGATCTCTACTGGCGTGACAGTATAACATGTTCAGTGTCCCTATGAACTTGAACAGCATGGTAATTATACCCTACTACTGCCAAACCTCTCACTGATGAAACTGCAGAGCCTCAACTAATCCTTTTTTGAACAAAATATTACCAACCCCATCGTTTAGAAAATTTCAAAGGAAAGTTCTTTTTGTGATTTAAAAGCTTATAGAGGCCCATTTGTGTCTTAAGAAAACTATTTTGATTATTTTTTCCTCTAGATAATTATGTTCATCGATTAGTCGCAAGTAAAACTGATGGAAAGATAGTACAATATGAATGTGAGGGTGATACTTGTCAAGAAGAGAAAATAGATGCCTTACAATTAGAGGTAAAGTATTTGAGTTCTTGAATCAGTACTTATTTTTGTTGTTTAGTACTTCAAACACTGTTTGAATTTGGATTTATCAGCCTTTGACCTTACAGATTTCTCTACCTGTGCCAAATGACCTAAAGAATTGCTTTTTTCAAATGGCTGATATAATGCATGTAAAGTGCTCTATAACTGTGCATAGAATACTATACATATGTGGGGTATGGGGGGAGGTGGTCCCCAAATAGAAATGTATTATTGTTAGGTGAAGCTGATAATAGTGTTTTCTTGGTTCAAAAACAATTGAAGAAAGATTCTCCACATTGCTGGGGAAAATACTTCAGTGGATCAGTGATTTCATTAGAGTACGTGCACCTGCTCATCACAACCCCTCACACCCTTTCATCCTGCATATTTTTGTTTGTGGCGTTCTCTAGGCCTCCCTACTTCTTGTCCTTTAAATGCCAGTATATTGTAGTAGGAGCAGTGCAATTTTCACCTTCTTCCTGCTGTGATGCCTCATTAGGATGTGGAAGTAATATTGAATTCCTGCAATCTAGGCCAGCCTGGGGGTGGCTCAGGCTGTAAGCGCCAGGTATGGATCTATTGATGTTTTATGTCTTTATGTCAGTGGATGAGCCTCATCATTACAAGGTAATATCTTGTTTGTTTGGCTGGTTAGTTTTTTTTTGCTATAGCTGGAGGGAGACCATTTATTAAGTTATATAAGTTGCTATCTGCTTCAGTGGAGAGAATAACTCCTCAAATCAAATAATAGATCCTGAAATTATCAGTGGCCCTCATTCACATCTACCACCTCTAAATAGCTATAATAGATTAGTGGTCAACTTTACACCACTTCTCATATGAAAATCATTTGATTTTCTGCTCTTGCCTACTTTAATTTCACAGGCATTTATTAAAAACCTACTATGTGCTAGGGGCTGGATGCAGTGGTAACAGTGCAACAGTCCCTGCCCTCAAAGACTGTTGGAGGTACCCTTTATCCCCAGAGAAGTCACTGCAAAATAAATACAGGAAGCCACTGACATCTGGGAGGAATCCAAAAAGGCTATGTATGAGAAGTGTCACTTGACTGGAATCTTGAAGGGAGCGAGGGATTTCAAGGGGAGGGCACGCATTCCAGGCATAGGGACAGCTTGTGCAAAGGTGTGGCGACGGAAGGCGGAATGTTGTGTACAGAGAACAGCAAATAGGCCAGTTTGGCTGGAACACAGCATGGTGAGGGAGTGTTGTGTAATCAGCCTGGAAAGATAGGTTTGAGCCAAGTTGTGAAGGGCTTTAAAGGCCAAAGAAGAGTTTGCATTTTATCCTAGAGGCAGTAAGGAACTAGGAAAATTTCTTAACCCGTGGAGTGACACTGTCAGACTTATGCTTTAGGAATATTTGTGGGGTGACTGTGGGGAACATATTGGAGAGGGGGAAGCTGGGGCAGGGAAACTCATGGGGAGGTGATTGTGGTAGTCCAAGCGCAAAAAATCATGATGGTCTGCAGAAGAGGGGTGTCTGTCAGTCAGTCAGCAAATCAACAGGCATCTATTAAGCATCTCCTGTGTGCCAGGCATTATTTTAAGCACTGGGGAAACAAATCAGAAACAGGCCTCATGAAGCGTATACTCCGTTGGAAGATGACCTATGCCTTAGCCACCAGGGAGACTGGGAAAGGCCTCTTGTAGAAGGTGGGATTTAAGCTTCAGGCTTGAAAGAAGCTGCAGAAACTGAAAGGCAGAAGTGAGGGAGCAGAGTATTCTGGGCATAGAGGTGCCGGGTTGGTAGATAGTATATTCCAGAAACAGCAGATAGACCAGGGTGGCTGCGTCATGGAGTAGGTAGAAGACTGGAAAGGTTCCAAGAATCTCAGTTGTGAAGGGCTTTATGGGCCCTGAAGAGAACTTAATATTTGATCTTAGAAGTTATAAGACCATGCAGGTTATTGGGGGGTGGGGAGGGAGGAATATGACATAATCAGCCCAGAACATTAACTCTGTTAATGTTAAGTATAGGATAGGTTGGAGAGGGGAGAGACTTGAGGCAGGCAGACCAATCAGAAAGCTATGATAGCTTAGCATGGTGGCATGTGCCTGTAGACCCTAAGCTACGATGGCTGCAACAATGTAATTCAGAAGAGCAACTACAAAGAATCTTTAAATGTTACAAAAACCAAGCTTGGTTGGCCTGAAGAAAAAGAGGAGAGAAGACACCTTTTTTAGAAGTAGAGAACCATCCACAAGTATGGAACAACATATATAATGGTATATCTTTTCAGTTTGTTGATCGGTTTTCCTCTTTTTTAAAAATCTTTTTTACAAGGGATAGGAAGTGAGAAGGGGGAAATCCAGGCTATGTAAAAAATGTATCAATAAAGTCTATTTTTTAAAAAATTTCACAATGGGGATGCACACTACCTTTCTGGATGGATTCTATGATCCATCTAAACCCCCTTTCTCATTGTTCATCACCCTTGACTATTCACGTCCTGTCTCTGTACCTTTGTTTTGGTTGTGCTCTGTGCCTACAATCCACTTCCTCATCTCAATCCCCTAAAATTCCTACTTTCCTTAAAATTTCAATTTAAGCACCATATTCTACAAAAAGCCTTTCCTTTAAGCTCCACACACTCTCTCCCTCTCCCTTTCTCTCTCCCTCTCTCTTTCGCTCTCTCCCTCTCTCTCCCTCTCTCTCTCTCCCTCTCTCTTTCGCTCTCTCCTTCTCTCCCCCCCCCCCTCTCTCTCTCTCTCTCTCACTCTCTCATTACATTGATTGTAAGAAAATCAAATCTGATAATGCCTGGAATTTTATACTACTTGGGGTATTGAAAAAATAAGCCAGAAAATAGTTAATGCAGTCATGTTTTCCTCATAATATTAATAATCTCTAACACACATATATAACACTAACACATATTGGCTTCACAAGGCACCATATAAATGTCATTACTTTGGTAGTTAGCATGGGGGAGGTGGAATTCTTGGTGTGGAAACTCTTTTCCCTAATGAAGTTCTGCAATTCATTTATATCTTATAAAAAAAAAAGACGTTTTTAAAGAGGGGACTGAGAGCTTATGATTTTTTGCCCATTGGGAGTCACATAGCAAGTTTGTATCACCAGCGGGACTTGAACCTAACAATAAAGCTGACAGTCATACCACTACATCATACTGCCTTTTACTTCTTTTACATTATGACCATATGTAGTTTTATGTTAATGGTCCATTAGATATGGCTGACATAAGTCATACATGCTAGGAAATATACATACATGCATATGTGTATATGTATGTGTCATTCAGAAAAGTATGGAGTCCAATCCAGCTCTTTTAGAATAGTAGGTTCAATCAAGATAAAAATGTTGTAACTTTTATTCATAGGTTTCTACAGAATTATTTTTGGTTCAGCTTTCTAAATGGATTTCAGCAATTTGCCAACAATTATTTCATATCTATATTATTCTTTCTGGTTCTAGTACTCTTATTTACTGACAAGCCAGCTAGAATCTCAACGAATCTACTGGGAAAACAAGATAGTCCGGATAGAAAAAGATACTGCTGAGGAAGTAAGTCTCCTTGTTGGTAGCTGGGGAAATATTGTTTTGGTCTCTAACATTGTGGGGAGAAGGGAAAATTTGGGAGGAGGATGAGTTCTAAAATCTTTCCCTTCCCAATCTGCTATCCAAAGAAAAAAGTGTTTTTCCTATTAGGTAAAAACATTTAAGTCACATCTTAATTTTGAAGACAGCCTTTTTTGTTTTTAATCTTAACTTATCTAGTGCTGTGCGTAGGGTTTTTTTTCTAAGAGTATGAGGCTTGTCATTTGAATTAACCATATGGTTCAGCAACTTAGAAGTAGTTAATGCTCAGAACCTGACCATGATTCCTAGGAACATACAATGGTGCTTTGTATGCACCATTGTAAATTAAAGGAAACAAGATTTGGCTAACTTACTAGGACTTTAGAAATTTGTTATGCACCAAATACCAAGATAATGTAAAATTTAGATATAAAGGGTGATACCATAACCAAATTAGGGGAGCTTGGAGTAGTTTACCTATCATATTAGTACCAGACAAGAGACAGCATTACGAAATGTCAGATCAATAACCTTGATTATACTCAGTCAAAAGGTTTTTGCACAAACAAAACCAATGCGGTCAAAATTAGGAAAGCAGAAAACTGGGAGGAAAATTTACAACAAGTATGTCTGATAGAGGCCTTATTTCTCAGATGTATAGAGAACTGAGTCAAATTTATAAGACTACAAGTCATTCACCAGTTGATAAGTGATCAAAGGATATGAAGAAGCAGTTTTCAGATGAAGAAATCAAAGCTATCTACAATTCTGTAAAAAAAAAAATGTTTTAAATTATTATTGTCTAGAGGAATGCAAATGAAAGCAATTCTGAGGTACCACCTCACACTTGTCAGATTGACTAATATGATAGAAAAGGAAAATGATAGATACTGGAGAAGATGTAGGGAAATTGGAATACTGATGCATTGTTGGTAGAGTTATGAAGTGATGCAGCCAACCTTTCTGGAGAACAATTTGGAACTATGCCCAAAAGGCTATAAAACTGATCCAGTATTACCACTATTAGGTCTGTATCCCAAATAGATCATAAAAAAGGGAAAAGGACCTGTTTACACAAAAAGTACTTATAGTAGCTCTTTTTGGAGTAACTAAGAAGTGGAAATTGAGGGAATGCCCATCAATTACAGAATGGCTGAACAAGTTGTAGTATATGGTTGTGCTATAAGAAATGACAATCAGGATGGTTTCGAAAAAACTGAGAACACTTACATGAACTGATGCAGAGTGAAGTGAGCAGGATGAGGAGTACACTGTACACAGTAACAACAATATTGTATAGTGAAACAACTGTGAATGACTTATCAATACAATGATCCAAGTCAAAAAAATTTTTTTTTCCTACCATGTGCCTTATTGATGCAGACACTATTTCCTTGAGTGGGAGGAGGGTTCAGTTTAGTAAGCTTTTATTAAGCACCTAGTGTGTGTGAGGCACTCTGGAAAAAGAGGATGAAAGGAGGTGGTTGGGTTCCAAAAGAGTATTTAGTATGGTGATTCTTAATCTTTTATAATTTCTCCGTTCCTCGTAAAGTGGAATGGGTGGCATATTCTTTTAAAGTGAATTAAAATGATTTTGATTAAAGGATTTTGTGACCTTCCTTTTTGTTAAGTGGAATCACTGTAGATATTGCAAAGCTAGAACTGAGAACTACTTTTCAGTTGGATTAGGCCTTTCCCAGACCTCAGGATCCAAGGCACAGTCTCTCTCTGCTTGGGCTAGTGCCTAGTTGTCAAGTGACCCTTGGATTACCTGCCAGTTAACCTGTGAAAGAGGAGGAACCAGATCTGTTGAGTTCCTAATAGACATAAGCTCAAAATATGCTGTCACAGCCACATCTTTAATAAGAGAAAAAAACAAAGATACTGTAATCTTCCCAACAAGAGAAATGCTTAATGTTAAGGATTTATAACTTATAAAATATTTCATACTCGTTGGGGTTTTGTAGATTGTAATAGGTGGGAAAGAGTATGCTCTCCAAGGGTATTTGGTTGTTGGCATTCCCTCTATTAGTTGTTAGTGCTTTCTCACTCAGGTGATCTCATATGATACTTGTTTGTATATCATCACTATAATTCATCTCTGAGCCCGTACTTGAAGCCTCTTTGGCTTGGTAAAACTAACTAGAGGTTATGTTCATCTGAAATAACCTGAGAAGAGCCCAGGATCAGCCCCTTCTCCACCCTAAGTATGTCATTAAAGTACCACTTTAACTGTTGTACTTTCCTTACCCTTTCAGTAATCCCTAAAAATTAACTGATTCCATTCAAACTGCCATGGAAGATGACCTTGACAAAGCCAAAGATCAACCCACTGGAAATTTATTAGTGACTAGGGAGAGAAGCTATATGATGGAAACTACTCTACAACCTTGATTACAGGTTTTATGGTGACTAGCACTGATGTTGCAATTTAGGATGCTTTATGCAAACAACTCATAAAGGTCATCTCATGGTATTTTACCCTTTAGGATTTTTTTGGCTTAGTTGCTTCACAGCAGTGATGCAACAAATAAAGGAACCAATACAAAGAAAAGTTTTGAAGTGAGATCTTCTTACCATGGGGCCCTCCTAGAGAACTGTGACTTTTAGTATGAGTTTTCTGCTTTCTATGTACAGTTCTTAACTAGAAGTTGTTTGTCTAGGTGACAGATTGTTTTGGCCCTTTTGGTTTTCCTTCCTGCTGTCTATTTTTTGACATTTTTACTGGCCTTTAGACACTCAAGCTGGGAGTCTGCCACGAGAAGAGGTAAAACTGAAATCATTTGACTTATTGTTCAGTCAAATTACTTAATTAGTTTTTGGGTTTTGTTGGCATTTTAGTCTGTTTTTGTTAATTTCTTGTAAAAAGTTAGTACCTGGCTGAAGAAGGCCAAAATTAACTAAATTTAAATTGATGTTCAATTAATGGAATAAAAACAATATTGTAAAAATAAACAACTTGGAAAGACATAAGAGCTGTCATCAACTCAAGGACAAACCACACTTTCCAACTAATTCATGATGAGATGTTGTTCTAATTTGAGTGCTTTTAATTGTAGCACTTTTTTTTGTTGCTGAAACTTTTTACCATGTATAATCTTGTTGCCCTGTAATAATAAGAGGCCATAGGTGTACTGACATGTTCAGGAGAAAATGTCAGTAGGGCAGATGGTATGGGTCTCGTTTCTAAATCCGTCTCCATCTTGACCTCCCTTTTGAACTCCAAACATGGATCTCTTACAAGGCATCTCATTGTGGAAACCTCAAACTCAGCATGTCCAAAACCAAACTTATTTATCTTCCCACTGAATCTTTTCCTCCTTCTGAGTTCATTATTTCTGTCTATAGCATCCTTATTTGCTCTTACCTCCCTTGTTCATGTTATCTTTGACTCTTCTCTCATAACTAAGTAGTCAGCAAATATATTAAGTGTTTACCATGTGCCAGACAGTGTGCACTGGAGATACAGAGACAAAGAACAGTCACTGCCCTCAAGGAGTTTACATTCTGTTTGGGAAAACACCATGTCAACTAGATACATACAAGATATATATACACAGAGTAGATGGAAGATGGTTGTGGGACAAAGAGTTTTGGATGTCCAAGAGACAGTAAATGTATGGCTGTAGCTCAGGAAAAAGACTAGAGCTAGATGTAGAGATCTGAGAATCATTTGCATAAAAGTGATAATTGAGAACTGTTGAAGAGATAGTAGAGGATGATATCTGATTGATGTGAGAGGAGGAAGGCAGAGGAGAGAAGAGAAAGTCTTAGAGAAACACCTTGATATTTTTGTTCTCATAGGAAGCTAACATCTTCTTAGCTAAGAGGGTGTAGAGAGAGGAGTCCATGAGACTTGAGGAAAGAACACAATGTTTGGAATAACTTTCTTTGGTGGGTGGAATAGCAAAGTGACTAGGGAAGTATAAAGGGATTGCAGCTCTTTTCAGTGGTACACAACAAGGAAGAAAGGAGGATGGATGGGAGCAATCCAAATTTGTAATTTGGCAAGATGTAATTGGTCATAGGACATGAGGGCAAAGTCTCAAGGGCACCTCTGCAATATCTCTTGTATTTGTTTTATCCTCTTATGCCCTATTGTGGCATGTACATTTTTTATCAAGAGTTTATTTTAAATTTTATTTTTCTCATTGATTTTCTTGATACAATTTCCAAGGAGCATAGAGATCCGTTGGATTGTTGAGAAGTGTTTGATCTCATTCTTTATCAAAGAAAGAGGAAAAGGTCCTATAGATAGAAAAATATTTATAGCAACTCTTTCTGTTGTGACAAAGAGCTAGAAACTAAAAGGATGCCCATCAGTTGGGGAATGGTTGAACAAATTTTGGTATATGAATGTAACCCAATATTATTGTGCCATAAGAAAAGATAGAAGTTGAATTTAGAGAAACCTAGAGACAACTTCTATGAACTGATACAAAGTGAAGTTAGCACAACCAGAAAAACAGTTTATACCATAGCATCAAAAGTATAAAATCAACAGTTTTGAAAAAACTTAAGAATTTTGATCAGCATCGTAATTAATCACGAGTCAAGAGGACTGATAATGAAGAATGCTGTCCACCTTCTGGCAAATTAATGACACATTAATATGCAGAATGAGACACATGTTTTTTGACATGGCCAACATGGATGGGAATTTGTTTTCCAATACTTAACTGTTACAAGGGGTTTTGATTGTGTTTTTGAGAAAGTGGTAAGTGGAGCAGAAAAAATACTTGACAGTGGGGAAAAGCAGGTTAAGGTGTTGACCATTTCTGTTGTAGTTTAGTTGTTCAAAGTCTAGAAGCTACCACTGAAAATAATCACTGTTAATGACACATTTATAGGACTTTGTCCTGCCTGAAGTGTAGATATGATATCTGTTTGTACTTTCAGATTAACAACATGAAGACTAAATTTAAAGAAACAATTGAGAAATGTGACACTCTGGAGCACAGACTCAATGATCTCCTGAAGGAAAAGCAGTCTGTGGAAAGAAAGTGCGTATTTGGTGCTAGGTATTTGTCTTTAAAGGATTTTTCAAGTCAGTCCTCAGATAATGGAATAATTTCCATAGCAGTTATGGGAACATTTTAGATATTATGAAGTAGTGTTAATACTTAGAAAAATGTTTTCCTCATCAGTCTTCCATGGCTTGGCATATACTCTCCCTTTCTATATAGCCCCTGTCTGCTTTTGGACCTCCTATGGAGTAGAAGATGGGCTATTTATCTTTAATAGTCAGAATAATTTAAATGATAGTGTGAAATAGAGCTCCTTCTTCTCTTGATATCTGTATGATTAAGGTATGTTAGTATAGTCTCCCTTTTTTGTCTGGGGTGGGGAGGGGATGAAAGGGGCAGGTGATGAATACTAAGCAAACGATTAACCAGCTGTGGGTCAGAACATAAGCCTGTTGCAGGTGTTTGGGAAGAAAGGCGAGTATTACAGAGTTAAAAGAGTTTTCCTGGGTTTTCTGGGTGCCCTTCAGAGGCACTTATTTCTTATGAGCCCTGAGAGAATGGAAGGGAGGTCCATAGGCCACTTAGTCTTGAAATTAATTTTGAGAATATAATCCCCCTCCCTATGCAGTATATCCATTGAGGTCAGAGCCCTTGAATTTCTAAGAATGCTGCTTTTCCTCATAATTTCCTCATCAACATTGCCATCTCCCAAGCACCCACCCAGCTGCTGACAGACACAACTTTTGGAAAGGATTAGTAGTTGTGGCTAGGCTATAACATGCTTATGAATTTTCAAATCCAGATACTTTTTTTTTTTTAATGTTCTAAATAATCCGTGAGTATGTTACTGTGATACTCTAAATGTGTTAGCTAGAGAGAGTATTGCTCAGAAATTCTTGATCCTAATGTGGTAGTGAAATGCTCTACCTCACTAAAGTGGGAAAAGGCCTACCTGCTAAAGAGGCCCTGGAGCCTTGGCTCCCCCATTGGCTTTCAGAGCAGAAAGGGTAATAACAATAGAAAATGTGCTTTTGTGTTACTCTGTTTTTTGAAAGGTGCACACAGCTGAATGTAAAACTAGCCAAACTCTCCACTGAGCTCAAGGAAGAGCAGGAAATGAACAAGTGTTTGCGAGCCAATCAAGTCCTCCTGCAAAACAAGCTCAAAGAGGAGGAGAGAATTCTGAAGGAAACTTGTGATCAGAAGGACATGCAGATCACAGAGATCCAGGAGCAGCTGCGTGATGTCATGTTCTACCTAGAAGCCCAGCAGAAAATTAATCACCTGCCAGCCGAGACCCGGCAGGAAATCCAGGAGGGACAGATCAACATTGCTGCGGCAAGCTCCCCTTCAGTCGGAGGTACAGGGAAACTGCCCTCCAGGAAGGGTCGGGGCAAGAGGGGCAAGTGAGCCTCTTCTAAGCAAGCACTTGTGGCTAAGACAGTGGCCCCTGTCACCAGGAGGTTGTCAGGGGCTGCCAGCTCAATGTGAGGTTGGTTACTGAATAAGTAAGTACACCAAGTGAGGATCAACATGAAATTGTTTGGATCGTTTTTTTTCCTAATGTGTTGTTTAATGAGTTATAGGGGTTTATGACCAGGACAGCTACTGGGAATTGGCAGTATTTAAAAGGGTTTTTCTTTAAACTGTTATATTTAGCTAACCTCTTGACATGTTTTAATTACCATTTTGCCTTCCAAATTTACCCAAAACTAACTCTACATTTTTTCAGCTGTACTTACTGAGTTGGCATATTTCACACTGAAGTCCTGGGGTCAATTTTTTATATTAAGAAAAAGTTTGAAATCTCTGTGAAAATTTCCTAGACACAAGAGTACCAAAGGACCCTTGGAGCAGTAGCAGCTGCAGAGGTCAAGAAAACAGGCACATTAAAGCTGGAGAAGCCATTTGGTTGTTCTAGAAAACATTGTCAGAAGCTGGTCCTGTTGGATACTGATGAGCATGACTACTTTCTATCAAATATTGTTGATGTATGTGCCCTGCTAGAGGGGATGGGAACATCATCCTGTTTGGGGAAGTCTGTGACATAGATGTATGTTACTGTGGCATCTACTCCAGTTCTAGGCATAGCCAGGGGAAAATAAAACAAAACAAGCAAAATTGGGCAGAGCACACTCACCATGGACATGGCAACAGCATTTCCACTTTATTTCCACCTAATTTTATTATGTCTCACTGAAGTTTGAAGGTTTAGTGATTTCTGCCCAGAGTCTTACCAACAGCCCTCTCCCTCATAAGTGCTCTTGCTTCAGTAGATCGAGCCAAATAAACTGACCAAGCAACACAGCCAAGTTGGGCATTTAAATTAGGTGGGGGTATATGGCGTACATGTCCTACCAGCTGTGCTTTCTGCTGAATTTAGTTCTGATTAAATATTCATATAGGTTACATTCCATGTTGAGCTAGAAGCTGAAATAAACTTGAAAAGAAAAATGTCTCCTAAGACTAAATTGCACCTGAATTAGGGAATAGGGAATTTGACATAGCCCCTTTACAAATGATCATTTGTTTTGATCCACATTGGTGGGTCAGCTGCTTAATCTAGAATCTCAAACTATAGCATGACTTGTGGATATGCAGAGCAAACTTCAAGTGAGGACAGTATTGGCTGTCAGCCTTTAACCTTGAGTAAAGCAAGCAGCAGAGTAAATTCCATGGCAAATACTGTTAAGTCCTAGATTTTTTAATGCAACAGTTAATCAGTTTGTCTCCAAATTATCACATTTCAGAATTATTTTTTGATGGTGATTGGGCTACATCATCACCTTTTTCTTCAAGTTTTCATCTACATCTTATTAGTGCACCAGCTGCATCTTCCCCCTCTGTTCTTCTGACTTGCTGCCACAGTATTTCTAAGCAGCTTTTTTCACGTAAATATTCTTAAACATTCTCAGTCCTTTTCTAGTATAGATCTACTAGACAGGTTGACTTGGCCTTAGGTACAGAGCTATCTTAAAACCTTTGTGGGCGCGTGAAACTGAATCAGATTCTCTCTCCTATAGAAATTCTATTTTATTTAAAATATATTTTTACACTAGCTAGAATCCTGCTTTTTGGCCAAGAGCTTATGTTGCATGTTTGACTGTTCAGAAGCTGGAATAGTGACCTAATTAAGAGAATTAGAGTTAGCTTAGAAGTGTGCAGCATCCTTTTTACAGGCTCACTACACCATAAAATAAGAAAATAACCAGGTGGGAAAGCAGTGATTTTTCAGAAGGGGTAGAACTAAGAAATACTATGAAAGGCTATACCAGGGAAATAAACAAAAGGTAAAGGTAATAATTGGAGGGGAAGATGTTATATCAAGGTAGATATCATAAAGTCTTAACTAGACAAAGTATATTTTTAAAAATTGTTTGTTTTGAAATTCATGTATTTTGAATTTAACTGAATTTCAGAGGGGGGTGGGGTTAGGGAGGGAAGCTGCTACTGCATTTTCCAAGATGGAAATGGGCCACTTACCATCCCCACACTACCTTGGATGGGAAAATTGCATTAAATTTGCTCAGCTTTGGAATCACTCTTGTCTGGGTGTGATTTTTATGTCTTGAATTGAAAACTGATTAAGGACATGCTATTCGTTAATATTTTGGGAGAGTATTGGTGGCTTGGATTCAGGAGCTACCATCAACCCCTGATTCTGGAGCTTAGGATAGAAAAGCGAAGGAAGTGACTTATATACCCTTAGTTATTCAGTCACTTAGACAACAGAGACTCTAGCTGAAAAACAATCTGGGGGCAGGATCCTTCTCTGTTGTCAAAGAGCTCTTTCACTGAGGGGCCTTTCCCTTGCAGAGTACCCTGGGTCATCTGCAAGATACGTAGTACAGTCAGTTCAGCAAGGGTTTGTTAAGCACCTCCTGTTCCTGGGATAGCTGTCACAAGGACCATGAAACAGTCCTTGTCCTCAAGGAGCGTGTAAGTAGCTAAATCAATACATGGTTTGAGGAGAAGGCATCAAAAGCTAATGGCCAAGCAGATTAGAAAAGGCTTCCTGGAGCAGGTGACCCCTCCCATCACCACAGTGGTTACCTCCTTGGCATTTATACCTTCACTGGGGAGTTCCAAACACACTGGGAGACAAAAATCAAAGGTCAGCAGACCTTAGTCCCCAAAGATCTGTCTGCATAGGCTGGTGTTGGAAATGTCCTAGTAGCTGAAATAGATTCATCAGAAAGGATTCACTCACTGCCTAGCACAATGGGGCTTTCTCAGTCTTCACTGTCACTGCTACCTGGGATCTAGTGAATCATGTGGAGTGGACCCAGGCAAGATAAGGTTGTGACCATCTGAAGGTTCATGGATAAGGTTCTGGCCTGGGAGCAAGGAAAATGCATGCTCTTTCTGGTCCCAGACATTTGTGAGCCTGTGCCTCTTGTGTAAATCAGCTAAGCTCTGGGGCTAATGACATGCATAGTGCTCTACCCCAGAGTTGTGAGGGCCAGATGAGAACATTAAGAAAGGTGCTGTGCAAAGCCTAACCTGCATTATAAATGACAGTGGTTATTACTCTCATTCCCTAGAGCAGCTAATAATTGTCTGCAACCAGATTTGAACATATGAAGAAGAGAACCGACACTCTATCCACTGAGCCATCCAGCTGCCCAGAGCATTCATGAAGCACCTACTAAGTGCCAGGCAGTGTGCTCAACATTTCCCATATGTATTATTTGGGAAAATGGATTAAGAGGCTATTGTAACAGTCTGTGTAGGGGATAACAAGGGTCTTACCAGGTGTCATTGAGAATAGGGAGGGAGAGAATGGAGGTGAAAAGTGTCAGTCCAAGCAATCAGGAGTTTTATATCAAGTTGACTTTGTGATTTGTCAAGCTTAGGAAACTTTTCCCAGAGTCTCAAGAGCCTCAGTCCAAAAATTTTTATTTTCTTTGAAGATAAAACATATCATTTGCTAATGTAGATTGTAGTTCACTATTAGGCAGAAGCAAGACTTCTGCACAGACTTGTTTTCATTACAAAAGGCAATCTCTACTAATAATGATAGCTGATACTTATATAGTGCTCCCTGAACGCATATAGCAAGCACTTAATATTTATTTCCTTCCTCCTTTCATGCCCCCCAAATTAGTAAACTGTGCATACTCTTTGACCTAACTTACACCCCAAAGAGATGATAATAGTATTTATGTAACTCTTAAGGTTTGCAAAACATCATCTTATCCTCACAACAACCCTGGAAAGTTCCTTGTCCTTTGTTTTGAAGATCAATGACATTGCAGGGTGATGTCTTGACTCATGCTGTGAAGTGGATTTGTGTGAGACAAAGTTGCACAAGTCTTCCTCCGCACTCTCTCGAAGTCCAGGGGCAGGACAGAAGTAAGGATGTAGTAAATGACTGCCATCTTCATATCTGACCAGGTTCTAAGCACTCTACAGCACCTGCTTCAGCTGCCTTTGTGGTAGTTGGAACAAATTGTCCTCATCCAAACATTCTGCCAGGGGAAGTCTTCACTTGCCTGGAATTGACATCCCGCTAACAATGAGTTTGAGGCCTGTCGGTTACCCTCAATCTGGTTTAGTCCATGTGCCAAGATGGCTTTAGTAGGGTGTGGCTGCTGTGCATGCTACAGCTTCTTGGAGCCACAGGTGAGAGTTGGGTAATGGTGGATGAACAGCCCTGGAAAGGCCTCAGCAAGCCCTCACACCAGAGATGCTAGACCTCCTGAACACTCTATGCACCCCTTTACTATCCTCATTTTAGAGATGAAGAAAAGGAGAGTGAGAGCAGTTAGTGACACTTGCTGAGGAATATATAGGTGGTAATTGACTTACTGCTCCTTTGAGCTTGGGTTTTCCTGACTCTAGGTGTAGCATGTTGTACTCTATCACCTAGCTGCCTGTCAAAGAAAGGAAAGGGAACCATAAGTACAAAAATAGAGCACTTCTTTTTTTGGTGGCAAAGAACCGAAAAATAAGGGGTCCCATTGTTTGAGGATTGTTTGAACAAGTTATGGTATCTGAATGTGATGGAATTCTCTTGTGCTATAAGAAAATAATGGTTTCAGAGAAACTTGGAAATCTCTGTATGAACTGATGGTGTGAAGGGAGCAGAACCAGGAGAACTTTCGAAATAATGACAGCATTATAAATACCTTTGAAAGACTTAAGAACTTTGGATCAAGGAAATGATTCCAGAGGACCTATGAGGAAACATACTGCCCACCTTCTAAGAACTGATAGATATGAGAGCCATTTGAGAATATGGACAATATAGACACTGGCTTTGCTTGACTGTCCATATTTGTCACAGGGGTTTGGTGTTTGTTTTTAAACGAGGTGGAGGGGAAATAAATGCTTATTGGGAAAAAAAATAAAATTTTTATAAGTGCTTCATATATATATTTTCACTTTATGCTCACAGCAACCTTATGAAATAAATACAGGCATTATCCCCATTTCTTTTTTGTCGTTTTGGTCTGCCTCTGATTTTTTTTATTGTGGAAACTAGTTAGCAACAGGTCTGTAACTCCATCTTAGAGAGTTGCATGAGACCCAGAGACAAAACCAAAATGTGTTAAAGGCAAAGTCATCTTCACGCCAAGGTCAGCCCTCCTTCCACTGTTGTTGTTCAGCCATTTTCAGTTGTGTCCCACTCTTTGTGACCCCATTTGAGGTTTTCTTGGAAAAGGTGCTCGAGTCATCAGCCATTTCCTTCTCCAGCTGCACAACTCTTAAGAAAACTGAGGCTGGGAGAGAGGGCTAAATCATTTGCACGTGATCTCATAACTAGGAAATGTCAAGAGCAGGATTTGAACTTGCTTTTCATCCTGAAACATCACTGTAGTCCTAGAATGCACATATTGAGGTTCTCCCAGAGCCTCCATTTAAGGAGAGCACCCATGTCTCATTCCTCTCCAGGCTGTACTCCTGTCCCCACCTGGTACCTTTATCTCCTTCCTTCACCAGCTTGTCAGCATCCTTTTGTGTGTTATCTTTCTCCATTAGAATATAAGGTCCTTGAGAGGGACTCTCTCTTTTCCCCAGTATTTCTATTCCCATTAGTACAATGCTTGACATACATACATACAGTGCTTAGTAAAGTTGATTGACATCGCCACACCACAATGTCTTTTGTTCCCCACAGTCTCCCAACTATGATGACACTTTGTTTATTATCATCTGGCTCTAAATCATCTGATCTCAGAACCCCTATTTTGAGCCCTAAACATATACCAAGGAAGAATTTAGTAAAAGACTAAGAGATTGTACTTGGCAAACCCTCGAGGACTTCCAGATGATTTTTATAAAGCGTTCATTAAATGTTACTAAGTGCCAGATAAACAAATACAAGTAAGCACCCTTCCCTCAAATATCTTACATCCTAATACTTAAAGATAGCATGTAAAGGCAGGGCCAACTGGAAGTACCCTGTAGGAGTCTGGCATGGAAATAGTAGTCATGTGGTGGACCTTAGAAGGGAACAGATATCTTGAAAGCTCCCCAGTAACAATGCAGTGAGTTGTTTGAGTTCCAGGGGAAGGAAGCTGGAACTCAGGCTATCCAAGCATGTTTAGGAAGGTACACAAAGTGGAACAGGTTTGGGATGGTGAGTCTAGGCCAGACGTGAGATATTTGCACTAGGAGCAGGAATATATCAGACAAGATGTGGGACAAGGAACCAGAGTAAAATGCCATCTCTTACAAGAAGCCTTGTCCAACACCTCGTCATTCTAGAGCCTTCCCTCTGTTAATTTCTATTTGTCCTGTCTGTAGCTTGCTTTATGTATATTTGTTTGCATGTTGTCTTCCCTTGGAAGCCCCTTGATGACAGGGAATCTTGCCTCTTTTTGTATCTCCAGTCAATAAATATTGTCTACTACGTGACAAGCACTGTACCAAGCTCTGGGGATATCCTCCCAAAAAAACAGTCCCTGCCCTTATGGAACTCACAGTAATGGAGGAGATAATCTGTTAGGGAAATATGCAAATAAGCTATATCCAAGATAAAGAGGAAATAATTAGCAGAGAGAAGGCACTGGAATTAAGAGGGTTAGAAGGCAAGGTAGGAGGTGGGATTTTAGTTGAGACTTAACAGATTCGAGGGAGGCCAGGAGCAAAAGATGAAGAAAAAGTGCTTCAGGCTTGGGGGAGACAGCCCCTGAGCACACCATAGGCAACTTCATAAATGTTCTAACTTAACCATGAGCAAGATGGAAGCGCCATCTGTACAGATCTTTCCACCTCTGGGATTGTACGATTCTTAACTGCCACAGCTCACCACTTTTCTCCCTCAACATAAAAGGCAACTGACAAAAGCTTCTTCCAAGGGGCCCCTGAAAAGTTTGTAATTGAGTCGTTTCAGTCATGTCCTGCCCTTTGAGATCCCAGATGGGGTTTTCTTGGCAAAGATACTGGAGCAGTTGGCCATTTCTTCCTCCAGTTCATTTTAAAGATGAGGAAACCAAGGTAAACAGGGCAAGGTGACTTGCCCAGAATCACATAACCAGGAAGTGTCTAAGGCCAGATTTGAACTCAGGAATATGAGTCTTCCTGACTCCAGGCCTCACATTCCATCTTCTTCACCACCTAGCTGCCCCTAGGTTTTTGGTTTGCCCCATTAGGAGGATGAGGAGCATCCAACAACTTGAGAAACCTCCTGTGGATATCGCTTTACAACGTTTTAATACCACTTATCGTTAAGAGACTCCAGCTCTCACTAAAGGAAATGTTGAACAAGTTATTTCTGGGCCAGAGGGATAGATGACATGAAATAACCTAGTTTAAGAAAAATAATACTAATAATTGGCAATTCTAGGAAGGAAATGAAACTAACTATATGGTCACATTCCCGGAGGTGGGAGGGTGGGGTGGAGGGGAGGGGGAAAGGCAGGGGGAGTTAGTTTTAGGTATTTCAAATTGTGACTTCACAGCCAGATGGTTGGAAAGCATTTTCCACAAATATTCTTTTGCTAAAGACCTGAACCATATTCCCAACCATTCTAGCAGGCTAACCACAGTAAGTTGAAACTTCAGAATCTTTAAAAACTCTTTGTCTTACAATAACCAAAAGGCTATATGGGAACTTCTGAGGAATACCTCATTTGCCCCTAAAACAAGAAAAGTAATCTTTTGGATTTAAAAGAAAATAATTTATTCCCATCCTGTAGAAAGTCAGTACCCACTGACTTCAGTCCCAACCAGGGCCTTCTGAAGGACACACATTCTGCAGCCAGATAATCTTCACTTCTCTCCCCCTTCCCTAAATCCCTTCCTTCTCCACCCCAATTCACCCCAGCATATTCACCTTTAATAATATGGGAACATGATGTGGCTTGGGGCCGTGGCCAGCAATCTCTCCAACTGGACTGCGGAGGGCACTGTGCTGTAGGCTGGACTCTATAAACATATACACAGTGTACCACAGCTCCTGCCAACCCTGCACTTTTCTCCTTGGCTGGGCTCCTGGATTTTCAGGCAATCAATCAGCAATAGTAACTGCAAAAAAGCATTTTGGCTTTTCTTTCTTTCTCTTCTCAATGCCCCTCTTCCCAACTGCTGCTTTGGTCCTATAACAGTTGTAAACAAGAATGAATCACTGCCTTACTGTAACAAAACAACCCCAAAGATAACATCCTCCCCCTCATCTATTCTTTCCACAATACCTTCCTTTTATGCCTCTCAGGAGAAAGCTGTCTTTTGGTCAAATTCTTAAAAAGTCATTTTCTTTTCACTTTCTGATATGACATCTCTTGAGGATTTTTTCTCCAATGTGGAAATAGAGGTTACTAATTCTTAAGAGCCCTACTGTTATTGTTCAGTTATTGCTAGACTCATGGAACTGGGAGATCCCAGGCCTGACTGTCTTTTGGTCTCTGTTGTATACTGGGAGAGCTGAGGAACTTGTGTTTTTGCCTGAACCAAATAATAACGGCAATACTAACAAACTCATATGGTGTGTTAAAGTTTGCAAAACACTTTGCAAATTTTATTTGATTCTTTTATAAAGATGTGCCCCTCAATTTGGTATGAAACGCTAGCTTACACTTCAGGAAAGTAGGAGAGAAGATAAGTGAGGTGTGGGGGAATGATAGAAGGGAGGGCAAATAGGAGGGGGTAATTAGAAGTAAACACTTTTGGGGAGGGACAAGGTCTAAAGAGAGAATAGAATAAATGGGGGGGGCAGGATAGGATGGAGGGAAATGTAGTTAGTCCTTCACAACATGACTAGTTATGGAAGTCTTTTGCATAACTACACATGTATAACCTATATTGAATTACTAGCCTTCTCAGTAGGGATGGGTAGGGTGGGAGGAAGGGAGAGAAGTTGGAACTCAAAGTTTTGAAAACAAATGTTGAAAATTGTTTTTACATGCAACTGGGAAATAAGATATACAGGCAATGGGATAGAGAAATCTATCTTGTGCTGTAAGAAAATAGAGGAGATGGGGATAAGAGAAGGGGGAGGTGTGATAGAAGGGAGGGCAGATTGGGGGAAGGGGGTAATCAGAATGCACAGTGTCTTGGGATGGGGGGAGGGGAGAGATGGGGAGAAAATTTGGAACTCAAAATCTTGTGGAAATGAAAGTTGAAAACTAAAAAATAAATAGATGAAGATGTGCCCCCCCCCTTAAATGTAGCAAGACTGAAGGCTTGAAGGGGGGAAAATAAAAACATTGTAATGTAAAAGTGAAGCACCTTCAGATTGAAAGGAAAAAACCCCTGAACCTTAAAAAGAGTCTGAGGCTTGAGTAGTTGAACTGCAAGTAAATAGGCCAGCAGAAACAATGAACCTAGTCCTAAGCAGCTTTTTTATCCCCAGCTACTCTTCTGCCAGAGACCCCCAAGAGAAATAAGGAATTGTAACCAGCTGATTACCGTAAGTAAAAGAAGACTCTCCCTGGGGAAATTTGCTCAGAACCAGGAAGAATTGTTGAACAGGAGAGACAAGATCTCTCCTGCTTCTTTCTTGGAGGTGACTAACCTCAGAATGAAGAGTAAGAGAGAAAAAGATTTTTGCCAATTCTCAGGCCAGGGGGACTTGCTCTTGTGGAAACTAGTACTATAAGAGTACTGTAATGTTTAGCTGAAAAGAACATTAAAATGCCTGGCTAAGTCATAGACTGGGGGTGGAGATGAAGACTTCAACTGGCCATTGAATACCCCACCCTATGAAGGGCCTGAGTTTCTGTGCTGAGCAATCTGCCTGTTTCTGCCCAGCAGCAGATTAACCTTGGAGGAACTAGTCCAGCCCAGCAGGGCAACTACTCGTTGATGCTCCACCCCACAGTGAATTTGAGGATTATCTGGAGAAAGAAAGGTTTTTAAGGGCCCTTCTGCTCTAGAGGTGGGAGTTGCTTTACCCATGTATATTCCCAACATGTTGTGCCTCAATACCATTGTATTTAAATTCAGGCCCATTCTTCCATCCTCACATTCTGTGTATGTTAGTGGCAAAATGTACAACTTATGCTGGTTGAGTAAATTCCTTTTTTAATTAACTAATTGAGTCTGCTGGAAGCATACCACTGGGGTCTCAAGCTACAGGTAGATAGCCCACCACCCTAGCTAAGAGTAGCTACAGCCTTCTAGGAACCCAGTCTGCTAGGGCAGATTGGAGGAGTAAGCCTTCAGTAGGTGCTGCACTAGATTTATGCCTAGGGTAAAGATTCACCTATAGGAAAGTTAGAATCTGTTCAACACTTAGCTGCTTCTGCAATTAAGTGGCACCTTCAGGTTTGCAACATGCTTTACAAATAATTCATTTTATGATCACAACAACCTTGGGAGTTAAGTACGCCTCTGTTATTATTGCTATTATTATCGTTATAATATCATGTAATATGTAGCAATATACAAAATATGTAATAGCAATAACATATAACGTAATATCTATAATATATATGTTGCTAATATATTCTTGCTATTATTATATTATTGCTACTTTATAGATGAAGAAAATTAATCAGACTGGGTTAAATGACTTGACTTGGTCAGTGTCACAACTAAGAAGTGTCTGAGTCAAGATTTGAACTCGCTTTCCTGATTCAAGGTCCAACACTCTATCCATTGTTCTTGCTGCTTCAAACTAGCTATCTGATCCTAGGCAAGTTACATTGTCTCAATTTCTTCATCTGTAAAATGGGAATAATTAGAATAGGTTCTTGTGAAGATCAAATGAGAGAATATGTATAAATACAGCAATTTGCAGTGGTTATTACCTGGCTAGTCTTCATAACTATGGTAAAATTACAGGGGTTCATGAAACCCAAATTAAGAAGCTCAATTTGAGGTGATTTCTTTGAAAATATTTTATTTCTTTTAGTCAGCCAAGATCCTCCTCACTCTCCCATACCAACATTCCCAACCTCTCACTGAAAACTCAAGAAAAACAAAACCCATTATACACATGTATATTCAATCAAAACAAATGTTCGACCTAAAAATGTTTGTCTCATTCTGCTTTCTGGGACTTTCATCTCTATCAGGAGGTGGGTATCATATTTCCTTATTAGTCCTCTGGAATCTTTGTTGGTTGTTAGGCTGATAAGTGTAAAATCAAACCCCAAAATCTGTTTTAGAAAGAAATGGATTAATTCATTTAGTAGAGGAGAGCAAGCCAGAAGGGAGGTGTGGCTCCGTCTCATTCAAGGTCTGCAAAATTTACATTATATACAGTAGGATTTAGACAAGGGAACCAGCACATGAACAGCAATTTTGCCAAGAGGGCAACTTGAAATCAATGTCGCTTGAGATGGATATGAGTAAATGTAAAGTCAATAAAATGTGAACAAAATCGAAACACAGGAGGCACCCCAAATACAAGTTTGGGTGGACTTGTTTTGGGTAGAGGTTCAGGGCCTAGGGGAACCCTTGTAGCCATTTCTGGCATTCCTGGACAACATTCTGGATTCAGACAATCTCTGGTTGGAGTTAAACAACATAATAAGTTTTCTGAACAATATAATAAGTGATAAGTAATAATTATCAATTTCCCTCTCTTAGGCTTAGTAAAGCCCAACATTCTCATACTAACAGAAGCACAATTACTGAAGAAGAAAGCTGGGTTATGATTTCAAAGGGAGTTCATTAAAATTACCCAACTCAATATTTTTCTTCTCACTGCCTACTTCATCTAGAGTTTAAAAGAATTCCTCTAAGGGGTAAGGACCAGATTGGTGACAAACTTTTCCCAATGTCTCATAGAGGGATAAATTTGAGTAAGTCAGGGAGCTAAATCTTACACTAGGAAGTGCACTGTGGCCATAAGTATCAGAAAAATATCATAATCCTGTACTTCCTTCAATGTCATAAAAGTTGAACGAATTTAGTTAATCAGAGTCATAATCTCATGTTTCCCTTAGGGAGACAAAGTGTTAACCAGTCTATAGGTAAACTGAGATTACAGATTAAACTACATTTAGAGGGTTCACAATGGATTAAGAAGGGAGATTTGCACACCACTAGGGGAGCTGACAAATAATGAAATCACTTCAGGAAGCTCAAAATTCCCTTTGTTGGACAGGTAATGTTTTTATGTTAGAAACAGGTAAATTATTCCTCCATAAATCAAGTTTTGGTAAGATGAAGCCAAGTTTTCAGTTAACCAAAAGTTGCAGAAGGAATGTCCCTGATCCCCAAACAATAAATAAATGGGATATGGACATGCCCCTCTTGCTGGGAAACACAGACACTATGAAACAAAAAACCAAAATAATATAATGGTAATCATCACTATTAAATAACATCATCTCGCTGTAACCCATTCCCAATGTCCATTGAACGAGACATTACATTTGAGTCTCACCTGCCATGTGTCTCATCCCTGGAAGTATCTTCCCTTGGAAATTCTGGAATAGGCCTCATTCTCAGGGCAGCTTTCAGGGAGGGTTGGGGAGCGTCCTCCTAGTAAATCCACTGTTCTGCCTCCAGTTTGTAAGGAGAGATTTCCTATTTAATGTTGCTAAAATCTGTGAGTAATAAGACAATATACAATTTTGTATTATGTCTTAAATTTGGTTTTCCAGTAAACGGTTCATGCAGTGGAAGTCAGTTCAAACTTTCTCAAGCTGATCCTGTTGGAAGAACATCAAGTTAGGAACTTATAATAATTACACATGAAAGTCCAGAGAATTTCAATTTTTACATACCACTTTCTCTTTCTATCTTTACTCGAACCTTATACCTGTTGTAGACAATGCTATAAACAGGCTGAAAAATTTTAAGGATCTTTGAGGACCTGACTTGTAAAATGAGCCCTTCTTAATATTAACAGATAGGGATTTCAAAACAGAAAAAAAAAACATAATTTTAAGATTTCTTTAGAGTAATTCATGCAATTTTACATGTAAAACCCTTAATCCAGTTATTATTAAAACATACCCAAAACCAGTATATTCCATGAGAAACATTTGAAAGTCAATTTACATAGATATATGTGTGGTGTGTGTGTGTGTGTGTGTGTGTGTGTGTGTGTGTGTGTGTAAATATTGGTTAGGGGAAAAAAATTTAATATTTTTTTCTCAAAGTTTACTTCATTAAAATTTAAAAACTTTTACATCTTTATTCTGTTTCCCTCTTTTGAGAATACATATTATCTTCACATCATCCTAAAAGAATGAGGTACCTTAAGAAACTAATTTTATACATGAATATGTAACTATTAGCAAGGGGATGACAAGTCTAAGAACTCATTTTTACCTAAGTGCTTAAGATATGGAGTTGGCCATAAATTCAGATTAAAAACAGTAAAGTTTTTCGTACTTGCATCTCATTATAGTAACTAAAAGAGCATTCATCTATTAATTAATTTAGGATTGCAGCCACAAAAATTTCTACAATTCATTTTCCCTGATTATAGAAATTTGCTATAAAGGGAAAATGGAGAGACATGGTCAATATCAAGACTGTTTCTTCAAGGGCACATACATAAGCATAATAGGGGAAAATCTCCCTTAGCTCTCTTTGATACTAAGTAATAGACCTAGTTAACAGCCAGTCACACAGCAAAGTTCCACACCATTCACAGGGTGATATAGCCAGGTTTAGAATTAAGCAGTTCAGAAAATGTCCAGTCCAGAAAGGAAATAGCACAATGGGGAAACTGAATCAAGAGGATTTTATCTTTGCCTACACAAGGTTGTCCTCTCAACTTTCTCAGGTACAGAGATAAACTTCCACAGTTTTCAGACTGTAATTCCTTTGGGAAGCACATGGCATTTCCTTTGAATGGTGGAATATTGGCTTACTGACAGTGCAGACATTTATACCCTGAAATCAAAACTCAGAACAATATCAAATTACATTCCCAAGAGATTTCACCTCCAACTGATCCAAGCATTCTGGAGAGTAATTTGGAACTATGCTGAAAGGGCTATAAAACCATGCGTTACCTTTGATGCAGCAATGTGACTGCTAAGTCTGTATCCCAAAGAGATCACAAAAAAGGGAAAAGGACTCACATGTACAAAAATATTTATAGCAACTCTTTTTGTGGTGGCAAAGAATTGAAATTTGAGGGGATGCCCACCAATTGGAGAATGGCTGAACAAGTTGTGGTATATGAAAGTAATGGAATACTATTGTACTATAAGAAATGATGAGCAAGTGGATTTTAGAAAAACCTAGAATTATATGAACTGATGCTGAGTGAAGTGAGCAGAACAAGGAGAACATTGAACACAACAGCAACATTGTGCAGATGATTAGCTATGATAGACTTAGCTCTTCTCAGCAAATAAATGATCTAAGACACTTCCAAAAGACTCACTGTCCACATCCAGAGAAAGAATTATGGAGTGTGAATGCAGATTGAAGCATACATACTATTTTCTTTTTTGTTGTTTTTTTTGTTCTTGCGGTTGTCCTCTTTTGTTCTGATTCTTCTTTCATAACATGACTAATGTGGAAATATATTTAATATGATTGTACATGTATAGCCTATATCAGATTGCCATCTTGGGGAGGAGAGAAAGAAAGAAGTGAGGGAGAAAAAAAATTTGGAACTCAAAATCTTATAAAAGTGAATGTTGAAAACTATCTTTACATGTAATTGGAAAAAATAAAATACTATTAAGTGAGGGGGGAGAAGAGATTTCACCTCAAATAGCAAAATTCCACTAAGCACAGCTTAAGGCTATGTTATTATTTTTTTCATGTTGTTGCAATAATAGTGAAGAATAAGCACATATAAAGCTTTATATTATTCATCCTTTCTAATTTAAGTTCATCCTGGAACAGAGATCAATCATTAAAAATTAAGAATAGTGACATTCTGGTATTTCCTACATACCATGAATACATGTTAGTTCATTCAAAAAAAAAAAAAACAGAAAAAAACTGGCTATCATAAGACTCCAGACTAACAGATATCCATATTGCTTATTAACCCCTAATGTGAAATAAAATCTTTAAAACTAAGGTTTTATGTTGCTAATTAGCCTCAAAGATGTAACTTTAATACATACTATTAGCAAATACAATTTCACAATTTACCTGGGTGATGGTCAAATAATATATTCGATAGTAGGTTTAAGGTTTTGGGACAGGATAGTCAAGTGCAAGTCATGCATCATTTCTCTGATGGCATGGTCTTCTTTGGCAACGAAGGATGAACACGATCAGATAAAACTCACAGTGTATTATAAGCAAACTTGTAGGTCCTCCCATGTGGTCTTAGTTTTTCATCAAAGAACTTCATTATTTTAGTAGCTTCTCTCATGGAATTGATGATATCTTAGCACCCTACCCATATAGAAAGTCCTAAGGAGACATTCAAGTTTTACCTTAGCTTTAGAGACCAAATATAACATTTAAATAGGAAGGATGATCAAGACAATACAATTGTTACAAATGACAGACTGACAATCATCAGATAAACAAAGTAACATGCTTATTTGCCTTCAGAAAATAAGGTCATTAGGATCAGGCAATATTCATAGCTCTGATGGTGACTATGCCAGCATAGTTCTCAATCACAAAATATAAAAGACTGTCCATGTAGAAGGCAGAAGAAAAACAGTTATTTAAACGCCGGCAAGCCAAATCCCAGAACCAGAAAGCCAAATCCATCATGGTGACCAAGAAGTTAATAAACATGATCTCAGCAGGCACCAAAGTCATTCTCAAACCTCCCCTCCCTCAGCCAGGGCCTTCTCACCATCAACTGTCACAATCTGTCAGTTGGCCTGTGTTCTTTCCCCTCTGACCTGACCCCACTCACTCACTTCCTCCCAGTTCCACTCCACCCTTCCTGTTCTGCCTCTTCAGTAAGCTACTCCTACCACATGTGACCCAGGCTTTCAGACCATATGGGACTATTAATTAATGAGAAAGATCTTTCCATTTAAATTACAATTACATTCGGCCCCAAGATCTTTCATATTCATTACATAGGTCAATGGGGCAACTGTTATTACAAGCCCCCCATCATTCCCTCTCAACAAATGGGGCCCAAAATCTTGGGGTAAGGTGTTAAGGTCTCTTCTTCCACAACTACTTCCTGCTGAGATTGGACGTAGAGCTGTCCCTGCCCCAAGTGATCCCATTTGGGAGATCAGTTCTTTAACTGGCATCTGAAGTTTGGTCAACTTCATGTCCAGAGATGACACATCACCATCATGGATAGGAGGTGACATCCAGCTTAAGGGATCAGGCATCTTCAGGTGGAGGGTACTAAGCCTATAGGAAACAAATCTTGAAAACAAGTTTAACAGATGAAAAACCAAAAAACAAGGAAACAATAACCAGAAACAGGGTAGATATAGGGTCAGCTGTGGTTCTGGAGTCCATAAACCCACTATTACAGCCTCATTCATGGTAGAATATATGAGTTTAGGGTTCAATTTGGTAATCATCCTCTCCTGAATAAACAATCGTTATGGTATTATCTTTCCCATGTGCTCTAATTTCTGTAGCCTTTGGAATGTTGTCTGGCTTCCATTTTACCCATACTTTAGCTCCCAATTTTATTCTGTCAGTCGAAACCAATCCTTCAGTTCCTCTCTTGGTTATTTCAGAAGGAGGGTCAGTTTTCACAAGTGGTCTTGTTTCACAAGGAATAACAATCACTTGAACTATTCTATCATTTTTACAAAACTGTATGGGTCCATCACCTAAATTTTGGAACGTTACAATAATTTCTCCTTGATAATGAGAATCTATCACTCCAGCCAATGCATGTATTCCTTGAGCTACTAATCCTAATCTGAGCTAGGGTTTGGCCAACATCCTATTTTCCCTGAAGATGTGATAAACTTAGATACAAGGATTCAGCAGGATCTGTAGGGGCAGTTCTTGCTTCTCTATTTTGTCTAATATCAAGTCCTTTTTCTCAGTACATTCTGTATAGTTCATTAGTTGGAATACCATCTATGCTTCTAAAATCTACCTTTGATCTCAATAGAGCAGTAAACAGTTCTCTCCTTGTCAATTTATTCTGATTTTTAATTTCCTGGCTATCTACTCTTTTCTCTCTAGCAATGTTGTCTTTTCCCCAGTCTTTTAAGTCACCTGTGAAATCTTGTCCAGCACTTCTGAAATAGGGTGCCTTATTTCCCCAATTATTAGCATCAAAATCAAGTGCTTGTAAATAGGAGGAGCCTTCTTCACTATTATATTCCTATGGTAAATTGCAAAGGAAGTATCATAGTATGTATCTGCATTTTTGGTCATTACGGCAGTCTTCATTACCTCTTCCTTTAACTTTCTTATACAGTCCCTAAGTGAATATCAGGGTCTGTCTCCAGTAGGCCACATAGAGTCAGTAGGATACTGCCTACTGCAGCTTACTGCAGCTTTCTGCAGCCAAAGCTAACAGATTAGTTCTATTGTTACCTAATTGCACATTGTGATCTCCAAAAGTTTGCTGTACAAAAGGATTCTGACTAATACCTAAAAATTTCATGCAGTTGACAGGATCTATAGCTATTCCTCCAGCTCCATCATCACTGATTCTCACCATCCAAGATATTTATGATTCTCCCATCCCTTGGGAGAATTTACTCAAAATTTCTGTGACCTCCTACTGAATAAAATCCTCAATTATTTCCCTAAACACTGAGTTACCTCCTTGGTTCTCCTGATTCCTCCTCACTATTTGGCATGCTTCTGACTGAGAAACTTCTTCCTCTAAAATTATTTCACTTCCTTTGCCACTGTGGCAACTAGGCTAGGTCTGCACAAAGGTCAGATGTACATTTCTTTTGTTTGCCTTCAACTACTTCTGAGCTAAATGAACAGCCTTTCCTTCCACTTGAGGACCCCCCCTCCCCCAACTGCTCTTGTACTCTTTTTTCCATCTGAATTTTTTCCTTAAGCAGCTCATCTCTGTTTCTACACATAATATGGTAAGCTGTTAATAAAATCCAGCCTCTCCTGCTTACCCCTGCCAACTCCTTCCTTGGTCTTATTGGTATTCCTTGCAAACACCTTTCCAGATCTCCAAGTTCCCCTTACTGTAACCTCACTTTCCAGTTTTCATAGAGTCCAGTGCTTTTGCCATATTCCTAGTAAGGAATATGGCAAATCCTCCCATCCTGGGATATTAATGTCTTTCTCTAAATCATTTCTGCTTCCAAATAGAGATTCTTTACTTTGCGATCCTGTTCATGATGTCAAATGCATCACCAAGGCAATATTCACAGCTCTGGTGGTGACTATGAATGTGCCAGCAAAGTTCTCAATCACAAAATATAAAAGACTGTCCATGTAGAAGGCAGAAGAAAAACAATTATTTAAACACCAGAAAGCCAAATCCCAGAACCAGAAAGCCAAATCTGTCATGGTGACCAAGAAGTTAATAAACATGATCACGCAGAGAGCAAACCTTCCCTCCCTCAGCCAGGGCCTTCTCATTATCAACTGTTACAATGTGTCAGTCTTAGACCTCCCCTCCCCCAACCAGGGCCTTCTCACTATCAACTGTTACAATGTGTCAGTCTTAGACCTCCCCTCCCCCAACCAGGGCCTTCTCACCATCAACTGTCACAATGTGTCAGTCTCAAACCTTCCCTCTCCCAGCTAGGGCCTTCTCACCATCAACTGTCACAATGTGTCAGTTGACCTGTGTTCTTTCCCCTCTGACCTGACTCCACTCACTCACTTCTTCCCAGTCCACTCCACCCTTCCTGTTCTGCCTCTTCAGCAAGCTCCTTCCACCACATGTGACCCAGGCTTTCAGACCATATGGGCCTATTAATTAATGAGAAAGATCTCTCCATTTAAATTACTATTACACTACCCATGCTGAAACATGAAGTTTTCTTGGCCACAAGATAAAACAGACAGACAATATGGAAGTACAAAACACTAACCTGTCTGTAGTTTTCTCAGTTTAGAGGATAAAAGTGATGGCTCTCCCCAGTCTTCCTCTTTAGATATTCCAAGATTGGTTGAAATCACCTTTTCTGATGAGAATCTGTGGTCATCAGAACTGTTGCAAGAATTTTCAAGGTTCTTACTAGCCACTGCCCCAATAAACCAGCACAGGTTACAGACAGACAGGTACATTGCAGTTTATTTGTCCACTCAAGAGTGTGACATGCCCCTTCACTAGGTGATAGACATGTGTCTCATAATTCCACAGGTAGAGTATTGGGCTTGGAGTCAGGAAGACTCATCTTTCTGAGTTCAAATCTGGCCTCAGATATTTAGTAGCTGTATGACCCTGGACAAGTCACTTAAGCCTGTTTGCCTCAGTTTCCTCATCTGTAAAATGATCTGGAGAAGGAAATGAGCAAGCCACTCAAGGATCTTTGCAAAGAAAACCCAAGTGGGGTCATGAAGAATCAGACATGACTGGCATTCTGTTTCGTTTTGAGTCAATGTTTTAAATCTATGATACTGGATTTTTTATTTTGTTTTGTTTTGTTTTTTAATAATTTATTTTTTCTCTGCATACCTGTAAAAACAATTTTTAGCCTTATTTTTTTTTTAATTTTGAGTCTCAATTTTTCTTTCTCCCTGTTTGAGACAGTAAGCAATTTGGTATAGGTTATACATGTTCAATCATGGAAAACATATTACCATTTTGGTAATGTTGTAAAAAAAGAGACATATCCAAAGGCGGGAAAAACATGAAAAAAATACAGAAAGTAAAAAATGGTATACTTTAAATCATATTCATACTCCATCACCTCTTTCTCTGGAGGTGGATAGCATTTTTCATCATGAGTCCTTTGGAATTGTCTCATCATTTTATTGCTGAGAATAGCTAAGTCATTCACAATGGATCATCATGTAGTATTGCTGTTACTATGTACCGGGGGCCATTTCCAGTCATTCTGGCCACTGGACCCAGATGACTCCAGAGGAAAAAGTGAGGCTGGTAACTTTGCACAGACCTCCTTCACTTAAATCCAATTCACTTGCATGTAACGGCATCACCTCCATGATATCATGGTTCTCTTTGAGAACAAAGGACAAACGACAACAGTACACAGTGTACAGTGTTCTCCTGATTCTTCTCAGTACACTTTGCATCAGCTCATGTAAGTCTTTCCAGGTTTTTTCTGAAATATGCCAGCTGATCATTTCTTATAGCACAGTAATATTTCATTACAATCTTATACTACAACATGTTCATCCATTCCTCAAATGATGGGCATTCCCCTCATTTTCCAATTTCCAACACAAAAAGAGCTGCTATAAATATTTTTGTACAAATAAGTCCTTCCCTCTGCCCTTTACAAAATATCTCCTTGGGACACAGATCTAGTAGTGATATTACTGGATCAAAGGGTATGCACAGTTTATGACCCTTTGGGCACAGCTCTAAATTGTTCTCCAGAATGATTGAATCAATTCAGAACTTCACCAACAGTGTCCCAATTTTCCTACATCCCCTCCAACATTTATTATTTTCCTTTTCTGTCATATTAGCCAACCTGATAGCTGTGAGGTGGTAGGTACCTCAGGGTTGTTTTCATTTGCATTTCTCTACTTAGTAGTGATTTAGAGCATTTTTTCATAGGACTATAAATAGCTTTGATTTCTTCATCTGAAAACTGATTGTTCATGTCCTTTGACCATTTATCAACTAGGGAATAACTTCTATTCTTATAAATTTGACTTCTCTACGTACTTGAGAAATGAGGTCTTTATCAGAGACACTTGCTATAAAAGTCGTTTCCCATCTTTCTGCTTTCCTTCTAATCTTGGTTTCATTGGTTTTGTTTGTACAAAACCATTTTAATTTACTGTAATTAAAATTGGTCATTTTACATCTAGTAATGCTGTCTGTTGTTTGGTCTCTCTCCATAGATCTGATAGGTAAATTGTTCCTTGCTCTCCTAATTTGCTTATGGTAGCATGCTTTATGTTTGAATTTGCATCTGTTTTGATCTTATCTTGTTATATGGTATAACATGTTGATCTATACTTAGTTTCTGCCATACTATTTTCCAGTTTTCCTAGCAGTTTTGATCAAATAGTGAGTTCTTGTCCCAAAAACTTGTCCCAAGATCTTTGGGTTTATCAAACACTAGACCAGATTGCAACCCCATATGGGTTATGAAAAATTTGGCAAAATAAAAGGTTTTTGAACATGCAATGACCAAAAATCAAACATGTAATGAATCCAACGAGTTAGTGGCAGTGCTTGACAATGTTGCATTGGACAACTTCACTGCAGTCTTGGTTCTCAACACGCAAAGCACGTGCACGTTGCACTGTGCATTCCCTTGGGCTGTGCAGTGTCAATGCCACTGAAAGTGAAAAAGGAGTTTGGAGTGAAAAAAGTTTAAGTGCTGCAGTAGACTCCTATGGCCATTTACTACTTCTACTTGTGTACCCAATCTGTATGATATTGTTTTATGTTAATATTATGCTCATAATTCCTTGGATTGTAATTTTGAGAAACCATTACACAAGAAATGCTATGATTTTATGTCTTTGAGGACTTTTGCAGAGTGCCTTTCTGGTTAAAGACTCTCATATTCAAATAGGTGTGTTCCAGTTTGTCAAAGTTAACTTGTTATTTTGGGAAGTCTCCTTGTCTCATATCTTGTCAGACTCTGAGTTTTCAATTCTAGTAAGAACTGTGTGAGGTAGGGGAGGTGGGGGAAGAGGGAGAAGAGCTACTTGAAAAGGGCATTTAACTAAGTCTTTTGTGAATTCTGCCATGAGACTGGAGACAAATGCTTTACTCGGGTACTAAGCCCTTCTCCCTTCTCTTACAGCCAAAGTGAGAGATGATTTAAGTTTGCTTATAATATATAGAAGTAATTTGTGCAATGAATTGTTTGACTTCTGATTATGAAAATTATAAAAATTATACATGGAATAATATGTATTGAAGTTAAATCTTTGAGACAACTTGGTATCTACAGACTCTAGTTTAAAATTTTTTTCTTACTCTAGGGGTCTATATGCCATAGTAACCAGTTTTGTTTTGTTTTTCTTCATATTATGTGTTTACTTTATGTAAAAACTCCAGAATGTGAATATGTTCTTTATTTCTTCATTGATTTTTATATCAAAATATGTTTAAGCTTTAAAAAAAGTAAAATGATGAATGAATGCTTTTAAAAAGACTTTGTATGTATTAAATAAGATGCAAGAGCAAATGTTTTTATTTTTTTAAATTCATTTTTATTGCAATATGAAAAATAAGTCTATCCTGCTCTAAACTGTAAGCTGTGAAACTTGCTGTGTACGATGGAATATTTTGAGACTATAATTTAATTTGCTTGAAGAGTTTTTGCTTTCAAGTATAATTGATTGTTAAGCTGCTCCTCCACCATTTAAGGGAAATGCCAAGAACTGCTCAGAGATTATTGTCTTAAGGAAAACATTACTGATGAATGTAAATGACTGGGAAGGTTGAGAAGATCACCTTAGAAAGGCAATGGCAGGAGACTTGACACAGTTTCCTTGTTGAACAGGAAAGTTTCCTTCCTGATTGTTTCTGAGCCTAGCTATGATACCCTGTGAATGAATGTAGAACTCTGTTGCACGATTGGCTATTACTCTAAAATGTATATGTGACTTTTACCTGAATTCAAACCAGATATTGACGAAGAAGTTTTCTAAAGAAGTTTTCTCCTGGTATACCTACTATGGGTCAGTCTGAAAAGTTCTGACTTGATATTTTTACAGCCTTGTCCTTTATCCTTCTTTTATGGCAGGAAAACTTTAAGGGTTTTATAATTAATCTTATTGCTATAACTTTGGATTTGACTGTGCAACATGGGAGACACTGGCACAGGACTGGCATGCCCACATCAGAAAGAATGCTGTGCTCTGAACAAAGCAGAATTGAGACAGCACAAAGTAAACATAGGATGTGCAAATCGGGGGTATCCACCCCAAATATTCACCCGGACTATCTGTGCTCAACCTGTGGTAGAGCATTCTGAGCTCGTCAGACAAGCTGAAATTTCACTTTGTCATGGTGATGTCATTTTGGTCCTCTTCGAAGGAGAAGGACAACTACCAACCAACCAACCAACTATAAGGAGATGAAAGTATGTAGGACCCTGCTGTTTTTATTTTTATCGTTCTAAATTTCTGACCATCTTCTGACTAGAGAAAATCAATTGTTAGACTTGCCATCTTCTTGCTTATTAGTTTATTTAGTTACATGATCACATATAAAATTACATCCATGTAGTATTACATCTTTTCCGAATGATATGAAAATAAAATGTATCTTCCAAGTGGAGGATATAATGAAGATGCCAATTGGTAAAGATGTAAAAGCTTTAAATTTAATGGAGAGTAAATTGCAGTTTGAGAAAAACACTAAGATTAGGTTGTTTATATACTATATGTGATTGGCTATCAAATATTTTCTATTGAGTAAAAGAATATACTTAAAGGACTCCTGATTGTTGCAATTGTTTTAGTAGCCTTATAAATTCTGCTGCTGTGCCAATGAATATAATAACAAAAAGCTAAGTAAAAGTGATGGTTCTAAATGATACATTTTAAATTTGATCCTGGAAGTATTAGAGACTATGGCTAGAAAAGATAGATCAAAGTGCAGAATCTCCTTCAGGTCCATTTGAATATCTGCAAATGTCATGAAAATGCCTAATATCTATATCCAGGATATAGATATAATCTATATCCAGGCTTTGGATATAGTTTAAATTGTCTGTAAGGTTTCAAGTTGGTTTGAGGCTCCCATATACAATTGTTTTAATTAGTCATAAAGAAACTTTTAAATCATGATTTTTTTTTTCTGTTTGTGATCTCTCTGCAGATAAGGATTTATTTATAAAGCCAGGTCCTTAAAGTTTTTTTTTTCCTAAGATGATTCCTCTAATTGGTAGATAGCACTGTTCATACAATGTATAGGGCTCAACCAAAGATGGTATTTGAAAACTGAAACTCTTCAAATTTCCAGATTGGATATAGGTGGCATAATTTGATGTTCTTCCTATAGCTCTAATGTTCATAAGGTTCATTGTTGTTCAGTCATTTTTAGTTGCATCTGACTCTTTCATGATTCCATTTGGGGTTTTCTTGGCAAAGATACTGGAGTGGTTTGGCATTTCCTTCTCCAGACCATTTTACAGATAAGGAAACTGAGGCAAACAGAGTTAAGTGACTTGCCCAGGATCACATAACTAGTAAACGTCTCAGGCCAGATTTGAACTCAGGAAGATGAGTCTTCCTGATTTATAAGGCACCACTCAGCTCCCCTTGTTCATAAGGTTAACTAGCTCCATAAATTTTCTACTGACTTTCACTACACAAACTGTTTACTGGAAGGCCAATGTAATTAGGTTTTTTAAGATCCCATTAAATTACAGTCTTATTATTAGCAGGTTTAAGCAATATTATCTGGAAAGTCTCCACAAGAGGCTTAGAATCTGAAAAAAATCTTGTCTACTGGAACCAAATGCCTCTACAAAATTTGCAGAAATAATGTAGAAGGCCTATTCCAGTTACTATTAGCAACTGACATCCAGTTAAAGACACCAAGATGTTGACTGAGGGATGCAAGCTTCTGAGTCTGAGTGAACCAAGTTAGACAATTTCTGGACAGTGTCTAGGACAGACTCCTTTGACACGAAATTTCCAAGGGAAAATGTTTCCCAGAAGTGGATGACTTCATATAGTAGATAGCAATTCCCAAGATAATGAATCAAGAAGTCTATTGTTAAAATGGACATTAAGATGCATAACTATTCTCTGTTTTTCTCTTTCTGGTTATAGTTATGTTTATTGTCCATTGTTTGTTACAATACCCTGACCCTTTTGGAAAAGTACCTAGAGGTCAGATTTAAAACACAACTGCAAATTTAGATTCAGGTCTTCTATGTTAATTCCTTGTAAAATTGTTAATTATATCTCAGTCTGTGATTGTGAACACCTTAAGTCTCCATAAGATACTACACTTGAGGTCTGGATTCTCCACCTTTGAGGGTGGGTTGTATTGCCAGATAGTTACAGCTGTTTAAATCAGTAGCACCAGAATTAGCGCAGGGTGCCATTGAGTTTTGGACCCTCCAAACTTGTTAAGAGATTTTGTTTAGACTACTTTTATTTTCTATTCCTTGTCACATTTTCTATGGTCTGTACAGATAACTGTCTTGTAGTTATCAATCTACAATCAATCTTCAGATGGCCCAATGATTTAAAAAAAAAATTTTTATTCAGGGCCAAAAGTGGATTTTTTTGGAGAACATAACTGACTTAATTTTGTGCCATATTTGCTGTTATTATAAAAAACATACTGAGTCTCCAGTACCTCCATACCCCCAATCTCTACAGTTTCAGAAGAAAATTCATAGGACTTTTAATAGTTCTAGGAACTTACTCACTTTTCTTTATTCTGTCTAATAAAGCATATAGAGGAGCATCACAAATGCTGACTGACAAAACACTATTTTCTTTGGTCTAGTGCAAATGGCTATGCTAAAAACCTTTGTTATAGTTTTAACATCCTTTTTTGGCTAAAAATGTACCTCTTCATGTCTACAGGCCCTGCCTGATCTTACCCAAAACAGCTTTGTAACCCTGCTTACATGATACAGCTAATGTTACTCAAACTCTCGATTGCGTAGTTCAGGGGGTGAGACTACATAGTCATCTGTGAAATTATGAGATGCTCATGTCTATTACCTTACTGAGGGGCAAGGTGATTTACCTGCTTTCACATGGATCTATGAACTGCAGCGTACTTGTCTGTAACTGTTGCTGTCTTATTTGTGAGTGGTTAACAAGGACCCAGAAAATTCTCGTGAACAGATGGAGGTTCAAGACTTTTTTCATTCTCACCTTTTGTGTGTTGCTAAGGTAACATAACTCAAATAGCTTAACTTGAAAAAAACAATATGTAACACCATTTGCCAAATACGAGATTCCAGGAAATCTTCTGTCATTCTTTTTTTGTTTGTTTCATTCATTAAAATATTTTCTTAATATCTTTTGTTTCCACCTATACCCTTCTCCTTCCCCTCTCCTAGAGAGCCATCCCATCTAACAAAGAATTTCCTCCTGTATCATTCTTGTTGAAAAGTCAAGGCTTTATTGGCATCCCTTCATTTTGGAAACGGCTCCTCTACGTTTGTCCTCTTACAGTAGTCTGGCCTCTCTCCAAAGCCTATAAGCAAAGTTTCATCCCTGAAAAACCTGGAACTAGTTGCTGGGTTAGTTATCAAAACCAACACTATATTTTTATTGGACACTTTCCCTATGATTCTGCTGGGATTTACAAGGACTTTTCTTGCTACTACAACCAAGAAAAACTCCCACGATGAGGGAGTTAAAGGCTGTTTTCTGCCCTAAAAATATGGAACTCCTGCTACAGTTGGCAATGAGACTATTGACCCAATAATGATACATTAGCAACTGACACTGGCCAGAATGTGTCTTTCTTCCTCCTTCAGAGATCTCAAAGAGGTTATTTTTGTATTTGGCTCTCCATCCCTTCTTCTGCTGCAGTTTCTTCCCTTCTCGTAAACTGGGTGATAGAACAGCCAAGTTATATCCAGGTAGGAGAGAAGGGAAGGAAGGGGAGGAAAGGAAGTACTTGAGGGCTGGTTTGATAGTATCTTTAATTTCCCTTTCCCTCAGTCATAAGCACGTAGGCATGAGTATTTTTTGTTTTTTGCTATCATTTTTCAGCCCTCTCTGACTCTCCATGACTCTCTGCGGCATTTTCTTGGCAGAGATACTGGAGTGGTTTGCCATTTCCTTCTCCATGTCATTTTACAAGTGAAGAAACTGAGGCAAACAGGGTTAAGTGACTAGCCTAGGGTTAGACCACACAACTAGTAAATGTCTGAGGTTTGAACTCAGGTCTTCCTGGCTCCAGGCCCACCCAGTGTTCTAACCACTGTGCGACCTACCTGCCCCCTTGGGTTACTTTAGAATGGGGCAAGTGAGGGAAGTAGAAACACTCTTAAAATGTTTAATCTAAAGCAAAAGTTCTTAACCTTTCTTGTGTCATGGACCCTTTTGGCTGTCTGGTGAAACCTATGGTCTCCTTAAAATAATGTTTTCAAATGCATAAGATAAAGTGCACAGGATTGCAAAAGAATATTGAAATACAGTTTTCAAATTAAAAAAAAGAAAAACAATGAACTCTATCTGGTTAGTCCCTTGTCTAAAAAGATCAAGGCATCAGAAACTGATAGCTAGAAAGGCCCCCTATTTTACATATGACAACAATGAACCTCATGGAGGTTGGAGAGAGTTGCTGTAGCTCACTCACTTATTAAGTGGCAGGAGAAGCTGTTATGAGGCCACGTTCTTTCTTCTGTCTCTCTCCACCATCCCAGAGGCTTGTGCTCCAAGTCCAACAGACAGTAATTGAAGAGTCTAAACACAACTGCTCAATTACCCAGAACCCACAACCAATCCTGGCTAACCACTAAATGCTCCTATTTCCTAACAAAAAAAGGAAACCCAGCTTTTATGGCTCCAAAATACTTCTCAGGAATATTAGTTAACATTTTGTCTTCCGCCCTGTTTCTCAGTTCAGCTCTGGCTTCTTGACACATAGGCAAGAAAGGGTGAGAAAGTTTACTTCTCCATATTGAAGGAACTTCCTTCTGGCCCAGCAAAAATCACATCTTATGATCTACCAAGTACACGGGAAAGGCAGAAGATAATTCTAAATTACATTTGCCTCATCAAGGTGGATTGCCTCAGAATTAGAATCACTGGGTAGTTGTTGGTTCAATTACATTTTGGCTAACCCATATGTTTACATGTGTTCCTCAGTAGTTCAGGGAGGACAGAGTGGACTATCTCTCCTAGAAATTCAGCCTAGTGACCTCATGTAATGAGAACCGTTTATTTTCTAATGGTCATCCCACCCTGGTAAAGAGCTGTGGCCTTATGTGGGTCACTCCTTAGATCACAGAGAAAAACAGTTCTATGACAAAATGACAGCAAATGTTTTTTCCCTTTGTTTTTATGGCCAACTGTAATAGTAATTTAAGGTTAATGGTGGGATGGGGGAAGAGTTAAAAATCTTCTCAATACCTTTTGTTAATTTCCATTGAGGCACTGGGTCAGAAAGTCCTGCCCTCCAGCTCTGAAAAATGTGTAAATGCTCTGAGGTGAGGTTTTACTTTGGGGTTTACTCATTGGAAGTATTTGTTTGGCCACATGAGACTCTGAGTAGCTGCTAAGGAGCCCCCTGGCTTTGAAAATCCAGAAGATGTTGATGTTTCTCTCTCTGATAACTATGTATATATTGCTTATGGTCAGACAGTTGAAAACCCTGTCTGTTGGTTTTTATTTCTCTGTGTTTTCTCTGACATTCAGGGCACTGACTTTTCCCCTGAACTAAGTGAATGATATATGTGCTTGATTAAAGTAGATTGTTGACCCCTCAAAAGTTGCTTTCCTTTTATAAAAGCAGATCTAAGAACCTATACAGCAGGCCCTCCTGTGTACGTCAGGGTCCTTGTTGTTACACCAACTCAGTATTTCTGGAGGTAATTATTTAGTATCTCACTATATCAACTCATTTACTCTCCTCTCTCCTGCCCTCCAGACTTTTGGATGCTACACAGCTCATTAACTCTTCCACCAGAGAAAGAGGGAAGAACCAGAGGTGGGGAAAATCAAACCGATTGATTTGATTTGTTAGCTGCTTGGTAAGAAATCTGAGGATCTAATCAGTCAGGAGGTTGACATCATCGGGCTTCCACTGTGAATAAAACACTAGAGATAATGGAGTAGGTTGAAACCCTTAGCTACAATGGAATTTTTACATCATAGGTAGATTTCACTGACACTTATTAACCCTCACTCTAAGGTCATTAAAGTGTGAGCATGGACCAACTAGGGAAAGAGAATAGGATGAATGGAGATCCCTTTATTATCAGGATGGATATTGTTTTTCTCTTCTCTATCCTCAAAACTTTTTGAGTGATATTTGGCTTAGAAAAGATAAATAATATATTTTTAAACCACTGAGCCTTTTTACAAAGCCTTTGACAATATTTCATAATAAAATTCAATGACTTCTCGATAACTTAAAGAGTATGAAGTGACTTGATTTGAAAAGAGTCCAATGCAAATAAAATAGGATGACCAGTAGGACCAAAATCTCAGGATTAATTCTAAATGGCCCAATGATTTAAAATTTGAGGCTTCCTCATCCCAACCTCATTCCAAGGAGTCCTGGGGGGTTAACTTGCTCAGGTCAGAAATGTTCTCAGCTGTATAATTTCATTGAAAGCTGCTATACAAAGTTACTGTGAAGGAAATTAAATGGAATCTCTTCCTTGAGTTAGTTGAATGGAGAGTTAAAAATAAAGTTTAGAGTAGAAAGGTTAAATGTTAGCAAAAATAGCTAGTGTTTATATAGGGCATCTAGGTGGCATAGTGGATAAAGTGCCAGACCTGGAGTCAGGAGGACCTGAGTTCAAATCTGGTCTTAGACACTTACTCTCTGTGTGACTATGGGCAAATTACTTAACCCTGTTTGCCTCAGTTTCCTCATCTGTAAAATGATCTAGAGAAGGAACCCCTAACAGGGTCATAGAGAGCCTGAAACGACTCAAGAAAAGCATTTATATAGAACTTTAAGGTTTGCAAAGAGTTTTGGAAATATCTTATTCTAGTATTATGTTTTGGTTTGTTTTATGACTTTTCCCATTCATTTTAGTTCTATGCAACATGACTAAGGTGAAAATGTATTTAATAGGAATATGTGTGTAGAACCTATATAAGACTGTGTGCTGTCTCAGGGAGGGAGTGGGGAAGTAGGGAGGAAGGAAGGGGAGGGAGGGGAAAAAATCTAAAATATATGGAAGTGTTTGTAGAACACTGAAAACAAATAAAATAACAATAACAATAATTTTTTAAAAAGAAAGAAATACCTTATTCTGTTCTCACAACAACCATAGAATATAGGCATTAAGTATTATTTCCATTTTACAGATGAACTAATTGAGGTTAAGTTACTTTTTCAGAGTCCCACAGCTAGGAAGTTCTGTTGCCAAATTTGAATTCAGTCGTTCTTGACTCCACACCCATGACTCTATCTACTGTACAATCTAGCTGCCCAAGGCATTCATTTAAAATACATTTATATAACTTGAAGCATAGACAGAAACAGACCTTTGATGAAAATGAGATCCCTTCACTTACCCCTCCTTAAGCCCACAAAAATATTATCCATTTAAAATAATTGAGATATTACCTGATTGAAATACACACAGCTTATGGTCCGCTGGGCAAGCAAGGTGTGTATTCATCCTTTGTTGCCGAAGAAGACCATGCCATCAGATAACTGTTGACATGACTTGCACTTGACTTTGTTTTGAGTGAGGGAGCGCTGTGCAGGTCACCAGCCTCACTTCTCCAGAGCCATCTGAATGCAGTGACCAGATATTCATCAGGATGACTGGAGATGACCCAGGATGAGGCAATTGGGGTTAAGTGATTTGTCCAAGGTCACACAGCTAGTGAGTGAGATTTGAACTCAGATCTTCCTGACTCCTGCACTGGTGCTCTATCCACCGTACCACCTAGCTGCCCTCCACTGGGCAAGAGCCTAGTTGAATGGATGAAGATGTTATAGAACTGGACCATGTAGCATTTGGATAATAGCCCAAGGTGAATTTCTACTTTTAATTTTAGACTTTTATGTCAGTTAACTATCCTGGAGGATAGGGCTTTGGAGATGTTCAGCTATTACCTAAATCCCTGTATATCTATTCCTTAAAGAATCTGCAGGAAAAATTACACTGGTGAACATTCCTAACCACACCTACTTGAACACATGTATAAAAATATATAAGTCTGGGAGAAAAATATACAATAGAAGCCAAGCACAGAGTTGTAACACAATAAACAATTCATTGAAAGAACACAATATGATGTTACATAATCCTTGTCAGCCTACCCACTTTTGACAAAAAAGGGGTTACTGCCCATATTATAGTATATCAGCAAAAGTAGGTTTTTTTGTAGAGAAGTAATTAATGTAGAATCTTGTGAATCTGAATATGGGCACCATCTTTGGGAAGCTGGACTCCATTCCCTCAGGCTTATAAATGCTACAAACTGATACAGGTATTAGAACAGTGGCAGACCAGGGACTTCACCTGCCTCTCTCTCAGACAAACTCTCTAAGGAGCCAGACAAAGAAATACAGGGATTTTTGTGGATGCTAGACCACGTTAACAAAGCTGTATTCTGAAGTGAGAGGGCATGGGGGCATAGAGATGTTAGAAGGTCCAGGGGAATAAGTTAAACTGATTTCTCAGATGGTTATTAAAGAGGATCCAAGATGACAAACTGCAAACCTAACTCTAAAACAAGGCAAAGTATAAAATGACCCAAATTTGATGAGCTGAGATGGTGTTGTTAAACACATGGCATAAGATCTGTTTTTAGACCCAGTTGATTATTTATACAGTACTATTAAGAACGGAGCTAACAATGAATGCCTTTCAGGGGGTTGGGGACAGAAAGAATGTTAAGACCAGTTTGGAAAATGGTGCATTTGTTCAGTATCCTAATATTCCCAAATCCAAGAGCTTGATAGATTCTTCAGTCAAGTCTTAGAAGAACAGTGGGAAAATATTGTATATTAGTATATATGTGTATTGTATATATTAATATATGTATTATATGTGTGTATATATATGTCTGAACCTTTAACTTGTGACATATAAAAAGTTAGAGAGACATAGTTTCTGGGTAATTAATCATTTCATTAGTTATTGCTAGAAGATAATTTTAAAAAGGGGTTTCTTGAATACCGAAGACCAATCATGGTGGCTTCTTAACTCTTATACACCTTTGGAAGAGTGGGTGTTCTCAACAGAGGTAATCAATACTGATTGTGTAACAATTAATGAGAAGAATGAATATTATAATGAGAGATGGACCTACTCTAATGAGAGACTAGGGGATGTGACTGATTAAGTCACTCTTCCTCTCTGCACACCCACAATCCTGGGCAATCTAGACAAAGATCTTAACCACCCACCCACCAACCCCAAGCAGGAGGAGAACACCACAATGGACTGAAATTCACTCAGTTTAAATTCTTGGTAAACATCTCCACCTGGATAAGATGGTCCAGGTTGGGCAAGGTCAGAGATCTCTTTGAAAGACTGGACTTTGAGTGAGGAAATAGGAAAAAGGAAAAAACCCTGGATCTCCTCAATAATTGGTTATTTAATAATCATTTCTCTCAAACTTCACCATGTGAGGAACTCTTGTTGTGTAAATTTCTTCCATCGAGGGATGCAGAAGAGTTTTCTGCCACTTAAAGTTTTAGGGACCTGTTTGAGGTACTGAGAGGTTAAATGACTTTTCCACAGTGACAAGTCTCAGTTAAAGTCCTTTCCTAGTCCTTCCCCTTCCCCCACCTCTTTGTAATGCTATGCATTTCATCTTATGCTTTTAAAAACGTGATTCCAAGCAGGGGTCCCTCCACTTCCTCAGCACGTCAAAGTGCTTCAATGCCCAAATGATGTGCAGAACCCTAGTATTAGATAATACCTGACCTTTATCTGAGTCTTTACTATTTGCAAAGCAATGTGTAGACTTATTCTTTATTTTCTTCTGAAACTTCTCCCGATTTTCTTGTGTATTTCTTGTTTGTATGAATTAGTCTGCATATTGCCTCTCCCATCAAACTGTGAGCTAGCTCCTGGAGCACAGGGACTGGTTTTCGTTTTCTCTTTCTTTTTTAATAGTGCCTGGCACATAGTAGGTACTTAATAAATACTACTTGACTGATAGTAAAACAGCCAGTTTTTTTCAAATGCAGAACTTGAACTCTGGTCTTTCTCAGTGCCAGCTGATCTCTATCTACCTTAAACTTCTCAAAGTCTCAGTTTTCTCATTTGTGAAACAGGAATAATATTTTCTGTAGCACAATGCCTTCCTTGCCCACAGTAGGCCATTTGTTCCTTGGCTCTGGGCATCCTCTCAAGCCTGGAATGCTCTCCCTCCTCTACCCTGACCTCCCTGGTTTCCTTTAAGTTCCAGTTAAAATCTCACCTTCTACAGGAAGCTTTGCCTAACCCATCTTAATTCTACTGCCTTCCCTCTGTTAATTATATAACTACAGATGTAGGATAACCAGTGTAGAGAGTACAGTAGGACTTTCACGACTCTTGTTAAATTCGATTCAGTAAACATTAATGCGCCGGGTCTGAAGTCAGGAAGACTCAGCTTCCTGAGTTCAAATCAGACCTCATATACTTACTAGCTATGTGACCCTGGGCAAGTCACTTCACCCTTAGATGTATGTGTAGATATACATGTGTATCTATACAATATGTATGCATATACACACATACTCATATACATTGTGTAGATGCACATATACATACATACACATATGTATTGTATATACACATATATGTCTATATACCACGTGTGTATGCATTGTATATATACACAGGTATGTGTATGTACATGCATATTTCTATGTGTATGTGTATGTGTATATATACATGATTGATTACTTATTACAAGTTCAATTTCAAAGCCACAGAAATTAATTCAAATCAAACACTTTACACACACACACATATATGAAACTGTCCTTTCCAAATTGTTCACACCAACCCTCATTAAGGAAGAGCAGGCATAATCTCCGAAATAGGAGAGCAGCTAATTAAGTTGGTGGTTTTAACCATGGTTACTCAGAATTCTTAGAGACTAATCTATTTGTAGACACTCTAGGAATCCCAAAGGATTGAAAGTAATGAAAAAGAAAGAGTGGAGGTAGGAGGGGGAGGCTGTGGCTAGGATGGCATTATTTATACACCTTACTTATAAAGTAGCGGTTTTTCCATAAGAGTGTGGGCGGTGTGCTACAATAGGAAACAGCATGGCTACATTATTTGAAAAACTTTTAAATTAGACTTTCTTCTCCTCCCTTTCCCTCCCCCTACGCTGTTGCTCATCTGGTTGTTTAGTTACTTGTTTTGTTTTTACCTTGTGGGACTGAATAACGATGTGGTGACATTATTCACCAGGCAAAAGCTAGATGCCAGCTGAAACACACAGAATAAAGAATTCTTTATCTTGTACTGGAAATGTTCGTGCTGTGCAGAGCCAGAAATTTAAAGAAACTCAGCTTTTGTTTTTCGACTTTTTTCCCCCCTTCCGTCTTTTGTGAATTTTGAAAGCCGCTGGTGATTTCATGGCCAGAGAATTATGGAACCCAATGTCTCTAAATATGTACCATTTGGAGAATGTAGTCATGGTTCTGAGTCCTGTTTGTACAGGAATGGTGACAGCTAAAATAATTAACATTTAGGATTTTTGCAGATTTGCCTTGGAATTCTTAAATCTGGCAAGAAAAGAGAAACCAAAAAAACCCCACCAGAGAATTATGTCTTAATTAAAACTTCTGTCTATGCTGATATTTTACTACCAGCCTATCGACAAAAGAACATGAATTTTGAATTGTTTCTGTGCTCTGCGACAGATTTATTTGCACTCTCACCTCATCTCTCGTGTGACTAGGAACTTGCATTTTTAAAAGGGCTGGCCTGGAGTTAAGAGGATAGTCAGTTTTCATGGAACAGAGTGAAGCAATAAACTGGCACATAGACCAAAGTCATGCCTGATTAATTAGTACAGTGCACAACTCAAGTGAACTAACTTAGCTACTCACATACATGTGATTGCTTTTCTTGATGCCTTGAGTATGTGATAATTTTAAAACTGAAAATTCCCCTTCATGAAGCCGTCCTTGAAAGTTATAATTAGTATAAAACTTCTAAAATAATTTTATTCCACAGAAACTGTCCATTAACTCTAGGCATCAATTCTCAGGCATACTATGGTGAAAATAAAACAAGAGTTCAAAATACAACCAGTATTGTTTTCCAGAATTTTAATGTATTACATGGTATTTTCTCCTCAAGCTGGTAACTTTTTTTTAGTAGTATTTTATTTTAAAAAGTATTTTGAGTCAGAGGACTGGGGTACAAATCTCTCTGCGCCTTACTTATACAACGCTGGAAAAATCATTTAATTTTTCTGGCTCTGTTTTCCTCATCTGAAAAGTGAGGGGGGTTGGTCTAAATAGAAGTTGGTCTAAGAAGGAGGGGTTTTTAACCTGTCAGTTTTGTACTTGTTTTAAAAAATATTTAGGTAACCATTTAACTACTTACCTTAGTAATACTATATATTTTATGCATTTAAAAAGCTGAGTCTAAGAAGGGGTCATTAAACTTCACAAACTGTCAAAGAGGTCCAGGACACAAGAAAAGGTTCTGAACCTCCGTTCTGAATCATCCGTAAGGTACTTAACCATCTCTAAGTTCTAGGATCTTATCACAATAATCATTACAAGGTAGTAGGAAACAAGGGCACAAGCAATTGGAAGGATCAGGAGAAAGTAGTATTTGTATAAAATCTTGTAGAAAGGGATTCTAGGAGGGGGAGGAAGGAAAAAAACTGACATAAGTGATTTACAAATATCTCATTGATCCTCACAACAGCCCTGGGAGGTAGGTGCTGTTATGACTCCCCTTTTATAACTGAGACTGAGACAAATAGAGGTGAAGTGATTTGCTCGGTGACAGACAGCTTCCTGCCCTCAAAGGGCTTACCTAAGAATAGTTAACATTTATATGGTTGATTGGTTGGTTGGTTGTTGTCTTTCTGTTTTCCTTTTTTCTCAGAAGAGGACCAAAATGACAACACTATGGTTACAATGCCTCCAACTGCGGCGGATCAGATCGTCAGTAACATTTATATAGCTTTACGTAGTTTACAAAGCATTTTGGATATTCCCTTCTTTGATCCTCCCAAAACCATAGCTAGGTGGCGCCATAATGAAAAAAGCGCCAGGCCTAGAGTTAAGGAGACTCATCTTCCTGAATTCCAATCCAGACTCAGACGCTTACTAGCTGTATGATCCTGGGCAAGTCACTTAACCCTGTTTTCCTCAGTTTCCTCATCTGTGAAAAGAACTGGAGAAGGAAATAAGACAGTATTATAAGGATTATAAGCTAAGCCACTCCATTATTTTCCCAATAAAATCCCAAATGGGATCACACAACTGAAACTACTGGACAAATGTGTATGTATATGTGTATTTTCATATCTAAGTGTGTATATGTGTATGTATATGTACGCGCATTGTGTATTTCCTGACCAAACAAGTCCATTTAAAAAGAAATTGCAAGAGATAGATGGTGGATAAATAGCCCTCTCAGAATCTAGAAGTTGAAGTTTAAAAAAAAATAAAAAGAAATTATGGCCATGGTTTGTGGCCATGGTACTACCAACTATCCCATGGTAGTAAATGAGGATGTGGATCACAGGATTTCTAGTTTACATCACTCCAGGGACGATAAGGACTTATAGGTCAAACAGAAAGGTCAGGGAGCTTGCTGAGGCAGGACAGAAGAATTTGGGAGGAAAGAGAACCCAGATGACTAGATTTCTCAGTCTTCCCCTTTTTGCTGGATATTTCATATCTACTTTTCCTTCTGAAATGCTGGTCATTTGCAAAGAAGAACATAAGGTCCCTGATGGTTGCACTTCTGCTGAACATATCCTCATACACTCTTTCGATCATCCCTCTCCCCAGTATAGCACCTGACTGGCAACAAACATTAATGTTTGTTGTTGAATTGAAATGAAACAAAATAAAAACTACCCATACTTCTATTTCGGTGAATCTGTGATCTCATAGCTGTAGGAAGGACCCCAATCAGGGTAGAAAGATGCCTTTTCACCCTGAGATGTTCTGGACCACATTCTTCCATGAATCCTTAGCAGAGGGCCCACCTCACCCACCGTTCATTTGATATATGCCTGCCAGTAGATCTTTGCATGTTCACCTGTAAGAAAGGGAAGTACTAGATATCACCCTATAGGATGAGCACAGATCTTTTTTTTCCTGCTGTTTACTTTCTTAAGGATATAGTCTTACCTCATTTCTTGTGCATAGACTGTCAGAGGAAATACAATACACCCCGACTGGGCATCCCATAGGTCTCTCAAAGGCTCTTTGGGTCCCCACGAAATTGTGATTCCTTCAAATTTAAAAGGATGTCTTGGTTTTGCTAAAATTAATATTTTGAAATAGTTACAGAGATTAGTCTAGATTTCATACTCCATCAGTTAATATTGATTATTGATTTCAACATTTGCCTTTAAAGAATTTCTAAGGCATGACAACTTTAGAAAGTTTTTCTCCCCTGAAGCTTTCTTTCGGTGCTAAACTCTTTGAACATTACAGTTGCTAATAACAGCTACAAATTCAATTCAATAAGCATTTTTTTCATGCATATACTGTGTGCAATACACTTTGCTAAATGCCAAGGGGAGATATGGAGTGAGAACTGGCTTCAGCTTCGAAGGAATTTAGCCTAGCTTGGAACAAAGGGTTCTTTAGGAGGAGGGATGCTATCTCAGTATAAATACTGGTTGGTTGGTTGGTTGTTGTCCTTCTTTCTCGAAGAGGACCAAAATGACATCACTCATGTTTCAGTGTGTCTGACTGTGGCTGATCAGACCAATACGAGCCTGGAATGCTCTACCAATTTGGGGTGGATACCCCAAATTTGCACATTGTACATTTACTTTGTGCTGTCTCAATTCTGCTTTTCTCAGCACAGCACTCTTTGTAATGTGGGCACACCATGCTGAGCGGTCCTGTACTAGTGTCTCCCATGTTGCACAGTCAAATCCAAAGTTCTTGAGAGAGACCTTGAAAGTGTCCTTGTATCGCTTCTTCTGAACACCATGTGATCACCTGCCCCATGCAAGCTCTCCATAAAATAGTTTTTTTGGCAAGCGTACATTTTGCATTCGAACAACGTGGCCAGCCCATTGGAGTTGTGCTCTCTGAAGATCGTTTGAATACTTGGTAGTTCAGCTTGAGCAAGGACTTTAGTATCTGGTACTTGATCCTCCTAAGACAGAATCTTCCTAAGACAGTTCAAATGGAAGTAATTCAGTTTCCTGCATGGTGCTGGTAGACTGTCTATGTTTCACAGGCATACAGCAACTAGGTCAGCATAATGACTCTGTAGACCTTCAGCTTGGTAGTCAGTTCAATACCTCAATACCTTTTCTCTCCCAGACTTTTCTTTGGAGCTTCCCAAACACTGAGTTAATTTTGGCAATGCATGTGTCAACCTAATGTGTATATCCCTGGAAAGTACACTAACAAGGTAAGTGAACTTATCCATAGCATTCAGAACTACTCCATTTGTTGTAACCAATGGTTGCACATATGGATGGTGTGATGGTGGCTGATGGAGCACCTGTGTTTTCTTGGTGTTAATTATTTGGCCAAAATTAGCATAGGCAGCAGAGAATTGATCCATACTTTGTTGCATCTCAACTTCAGAGGCTGCACTGAGTGCACAATCATCTGCAAACAGAAAATCATGCACCAACATCCCCTCCACTTTGGTCTTGGCCTGTAGTCTTTTCAAATTGAAGAACTTACCATCATCAATGTGGTAGCTGACCTTGATGCCGTGTTCCTCCTCGTTGAAAGCATTTGACATCATGACTGAAAACATCATGCTAAAAAGCATGGAAGCAAGCACACAGCCCTGTTTCACTCCATTGGTGACTGGGAAGGCATGAGAGCATTATCCACTATCCAGAAAACCCTGATAAACATGAAATTGATGTACGACACTGACGAACTTCTCTGAGTAACCAAATCTTGACATAATTTTCCATAATCCCTCATGACCAACAGCGTCAAAGGCCTTGGTCAGATACACAAACATGTACAGACCTCTGTTCTGCTCCTGGCATTTCTCCTGGAGTTGTCAGATAGCAAACACCATATTGACTGTTTCTTGGCCCTTTCTTAAGCCACACTGACTCTCAAGTATATGGCTATCTTCCAGGTGAAGGATCAGCCTCTAGGCAAGAATCTTACCAGCAATGACTAAGAGACTCCCCTGTGGTTATCACAGGACAATCTGTTCCCTTTGCCTTTATAGAGATGGACAACAGAGGCATCCTTCAGCTCCTAGGGGAATAACCTCCTCTTGCCATATAACCTGGAAAATTCCAGTCAGCTTCTGTATGAGCAATGGTCCCCCTACCTTGTAAATCTCAGCTGGAATAGAATCAGCACCAGGTGATTTGCCACATGAAAGGAGCCCAATGGTCCTCAAAAACCTCTTCTTCAGTTAGAAGTTCAACTAAGGAGGGATTGACTTCAACCTGAAGTAAATGGTCTATGGCCTCAGCACTGATTGACAATGGTCTACTGAGAACATTATGGAAGTGTTCAGCCCATCTCTCTAGGATCATGTCCTTATCACTAATCAATGTGGCTCCATCAGCACTGAGTAGTTGTGATGCACCATAGGTTTTTGGTCCATAAATAGCTTTCAGGGAATCATAAAAGCACTTTGAATTGTTACTACCAGCATAAAACTGAATTTCATCTGCCTTCTTACTGAGCCAAGAATCTTGCATCTCTCTAAGCTTTGTTTGTACTGTCCTTTTGATGGAATTAAATGCTGCCTTCTTAGAGGTGGATGAACTATCCTACTAGTAAATCCTGTGGAGTTCTTGTTTTTCATTTAGCAGCTTCTGAATTTCCCCATCATTTTCATCATACATACCAGTCTTGGTGTTTGTGAGTGTTGTGACCCAGATGAGCAAATGCAGTGCTGTACACCAAATCTCTGAAAGCTGCCCACTCCTTTTCTGCTCCACTATTACCAACTGTGTGTTGGCTCAACCTTTCCTCCAAGTTAGCAACAAACTGTTCATGCTCAGAGAAGAGCTCTAATTTGTTGACATTATTAACAGCCTAGCTTGAAACAAAGGGTTCTTTAGGAGGAGGGATGCTATCTCAGTGTAAATCTACCAATAAAATGGGAATAAGACTGAGACAATGGAACACTTTCTCTTGTTTACCTTCTAGCTTTTTGTCATTTGCATAATGATTTGATTTGTAGAGATTAGCCAAAAGGTTTTTTTTTTTTTAGGATTGTGGTTCTCAGAGTTCAAAAGTTTTCAGAGTCCCCAAACCAGAAAAACTGGTATTCCTTTTATTCTCTTCTGTTTCTGAGAATTGAACCAGGTAGTAGCAGTGAAGGGAGAGTTCTTGCAGAGGGAGGTTTTGGCTTGATATAAGGAAAGACTTCTTACCAAGTAGAGGTCTCCCAAAGTGATATGAGCTGCCTTAGCAGGTTCCTCCTCCCTGGAGGTCTTCCAGCTAAGGATGGATGACTACCTGTAAGGGATAGCTTGGATTTGATGGTCTCTCAGAAGGAGTTTTCTAATACTGAGATTTCATAATTAACAGGAGGAAGCATGGCAGATCACAGTCAAGAGCCTTTGGTACAAGTCTTAGGGTCCAATACTCACTAGTTGTTTGTTATTCAAAACTCTTTTTCTCAGCCCTTTTGAGCCTCAGTTTCCTTACTTTCTAAAATGAAGATAGTAACATACCACCTACCTCACAGGGTTGCTTTGAAGACTGACCTATGCTAAAGAACTAGATAAACAAAGTTAATACCACAGGAAGAAACAGTGACTTGTACAGGACTGCCCAGTTAGGGAAACAGAATGGGATTACTGCTTAGAGCACTGATTTTGAAGTTGGAAGAACCTTAGGTGATAATCCTGTTTCTGCCACACTTGGTAGCTTTGTGACTTTAGATATATTTTCACCTTCCTTATCTACAAAATGGAATGAGGTGTTGGATTAAATGGTGGATAAGGTCCCTTCTAATTTAAAATTTTATGATCCTAAGAACTGTAGTCAAAACCCAAACCCAGGTTTTCTTACTCTGAAGATAGTTTTCTTTCTCCTAGACCTGAGTCTAATACATGGAAACAAATTTTCATTGATAATGGTAGTCCAGACTCTCATTAAGTTAGTGATATATGTATGTAGGCTCCATTCCCACACAGAAATGAGCCAACTTCTGCGCTAAAGAAGAGTAGAGGACAGAACCTTCTACCCCACATCAGTTCTCCCTTCACTTTCTCTATCCCTGGGTTTAACTCGAATTTAAATCTGAGCCTCACTCCTGGGATCTTGACCCCAGTGGTAGTGAGCAATCAAACTAATTAAATCTTGAGATTAACTCTGCTTTATCGTATTCTTAATATAACCTTTGAACCAGAGGTTTAAAGAAACTCCACAGATAAGAATATAAACTCCTTGGGGTCAGGGCCTTTTTTATTTTGTCCAGCATAGTCCCTGAGACATAATAAACACTTAATAAATATTCCTGGAATTGGATTGAATTATTAGTTAATGTGATGTAATGAACACTCGATGGGGAGACAGAAGACTTGGCCTTGAGTCCAGTCTTCTGCCATTTATGAGGTACGACCTTGAATAATTCAATTCACCAAACATTTATTAAATGCCTACGACTTAAGGTGCTAGGCACTGGGGAGAGAATTCAATTCAACAAGTATTTATTCAACTCCTATAACTCAAGTTGTTTGGTACTGGGGAGAGAAAGACAACTGTCCCCTCTAGTAACTGCCCTCCAGGAGTTTATCTTTTATGTGGGGTGGGGGTGGGGATTAACGCGATAAATAATAATGACAATAATAATAGTGTTATTAGAGCTAACATTTTTTAATAGTGCTTTAAGGCTAACCCTAAATGCCATCCATTATCTCATTAGTTTCACCTAACAACTCCAGGAAGGTCGATACTATTATTACATTCTTATTTTACAGAGGAGGAAACTGAGGCTCAGGGTTAACATCGTATGTGTGCCAGGATTCAAATCCTAATGTTCCTGCCTCCTAAATCTGGCGTTCCATCTTCACAAACACAAGCACATCATCTCAGTAGGGTTGCTCGGCTTCTTGGAACCCCTAGCTACCTAGAGGAGCTAGAGCCATGGATTTTCTTGACTCCTCTTCCCCACTTGTTGGTGATATCTTCTCCAAATTACTCTGTGTTCATGTTGTTCCCCACACCCCAGTGATGTGCAGGTCTCTTGAAGTCAAGGACAGTTGCTTAATTCAGGTTGAACTGAATGGACTTGTCCATGGTCACATAGCTCGAGTGCAGAGGCAGGATTCCAATCAGAGTCTTTTGACTCCATTTCCTGAGGTCTTACAGTCACATAATGTTACTGCTTTTCCCAGATAAGTAAATATAAGATAAATGGGCAACTCTAACTCACCCTCACTTATCCTCCCTGGGCTCGATTTTCACATGGGGAAAATGAGGACCTTGGACTAAGTGATCTCTCAGGTCCTTTCCAGTTCTCTAACATTCATTTCTATGGTTCATTACAAGATGTCCATCCAATCCTCATTGGAATATCCCTTTCGCCAATAATGGGGAAACAAAATGGGTTTCTGAATGCCTGCAAGTACATGACCAAAGGAAGTCTCTACAGTTAAAGCACAGAACTTTGATGACCTTAATTTGGTCAAAGATTATTTTTACCTGAATTATCTTTTTGTTTCCCTTTATTCTAAATTCAATGAGTGGAAAGACCTGGCCTAATCCTGCTCCAAATTTGTTTTGATTTTAAACAATGGAAGAGATCACTGGTGGGGAATATGGGTATTTTCCCCAGCTACTGAGGAACCTCTACTGATTAAAAACAATTGGAGCCCAAAGGCACATCTACATAAGAAGTAGTTAGATGAAGAGTTTCCAGTTTAAAATTCAACTAGAGCATTGATCGACTCCTGTGCAAGCTGGCCAGCTACCCAAGTTAAATTAAAACTCAAAAGGGGCCAAGGTCTAAAGTTCTTACTTTTTTTTTTTTTTGTGAAGTCCAGTTTCTTCTACTTCCATTAAGGGAGATCCAGCTATTTTTATCTCCTCATTTCCAAATCCTACTCACTTCCCTATTGCCTGTGCCTCCCTCTCATGATAAACTAAGTGCTACTGGTCAAATGTCAAAACATTCTAAGTTTTTGGAGGGGGCAGCAGAGCAATATGGTGGCCTTACAATAATCTTGTGAGGCGGTTGTGCAAATTTTACTCTTCCTGTATTAGAAATGAGGAAACTGGGACTTAGAAGGTTAAATTACTTGCTTTCAAAGACACAGCCAGTAAGTATCAGGGCTAGGATTTGAACACAGGCCTCTGCCGACTTGAAGGCCACTGCTCTTTCCATTGTAGTGTACAGGAATACCTCATCTTATTGTGTTTTGTTTTTTTTCGCTTTGTAGATAGTGCAGTTTTTTTAAAACAAATTGATGGTTTGTGAGAACCCTGTGTTCTATTGGCACCATTGTCCCAACAGCATGTGTTCACATCTTGTCTCTGTGTCACATTTTGGTAATTCTCACAATATTTCAAACTTTTTCATTATTATTATATTTCTTATTGTGATCTGCCATCAGTGATCTTTAATGTTACACTTGTAACATGCCCATAAGTTGTTGAACATAGTTGATGAATGTCGTGTGTGTATGTGTGTGTGCGTGTGTGTGTTATGACTGCTCCCCTGACCACCTGTTCTGTCTCTCTCCTCCTATTCTTTGAGACACACCAATATTGAAATTAGGCTGATTAACAACCTCTAAGTAAGTGAAAGGAAGAGTCCATCGATGCCCCCAGCTTCATGGCTGTCTTATTTTAAGAAATTGCCACAGCTACCCCAACCTTCAGCAACCACCACCCTGATCAGTCAGCAGCTTGTCAACATCGAGGCAAGACTCTCTACAAGCAAAAAGAAAAAGACTCGATGAAGGCTCAGATAATGAATATCATTTTTTAGCAATAAAGTATTTTTTCGTTAAGGTATTTACATTTTTTAGACATAATACTATCAAACACTTAAGACTTCAGTGTAGTGTAAACATAACTTTTACATGAACTGGCAAAACAACAAAATTCATGTGACTGGCTTTATTTCGGTGGTCTGGAGCTGGACTTGAAATATCCCTGAGGTATGCCTCACATCTCTGTGGTCATCTATAACTGTAAAACCCATGGGCCTAGCTAATCAAGCCTAGTTGGTCTTCAGGCGCTGAAACATTCCAATACTGGAAGGTAAAGTTATCTCTTCAAAACTGATTTGTAAGCATTAAGGTCTTATATAAGTATGAGTCATTATTATTAATATTAGCTAAATGGGCAAGACATAGAAATCTGTAAAGTGAGGGGGTTAGATTATATGATTCTATAACATGTGACTTCAATACCATGGGAAACCCTGACATTCCTGCCCCTCAAGTTTCCCTTCCTGGATAAATTCAATTTCCTTTGACTGGTGGGAAAGTCATTTTCTCCATTAACGCTGAGGAGAGGCACGTGGACATCTAGTCAGAAGACTCCAAGGGATCAATGATGAGGCATCTTCTGAGGTTTTTTTTAAAAGGTAAAAAAATATGAAACACAGACTTATCACGTAGTGCCTTAAGATTTGCAAAGCATTTCTCTCACATAGCACTGATAGAGACTGTAATTTTTTTTGGCCTAGAATGACTCCAGTGCTTAGTACAGGCCTTGTCACATAGTAGGTGCAAAATAAATGCTTACTGACTGACAATAAAAATAATGTATTTATGGACTGGCATCCATAAAAAACGTGGACGTTCAGGAGCTCACATCATAGTGCATGAAACAGCGATGCATATATACTGAGTAAGATTAGTAAATTCATAAATTATATCTTAGGAAGAGTTGCCTAGACACTGAGAAATTGTGTCTTACCCAGGTCCACACTGCTGGGATGGGTTATGAATAGGATTTAAATTAGACTCTACTTAGGAGTAGCCTTAGTTCTTGTTCTCTCTTCTGAATTGAGCAACATTTATTGAGTACCTACTATGGTCCGGATACTTTGTGGACACCAATGTAAAAAAAAGTTCCTGCCTTCAAGAAATTTATTTTCTATTGCGAGACAAATCTTTTTTTTTAATTTAACATTTTATTTTTCCCCTAATTACACGTAAAAACAATTTTTAACAATTATTAACATTTTTTTAAATTCCAAATCCTCTCCTTTCTTCTCCTTCCCCCCCCCCAAATTGAGAAGGCAAGGAATTTGATATAGGTTATACATGTGCAGTCACATAAAACATATTTCCATGTAAGTATGTTATGAAAGAAAACTTTGTGCTTTGTGCTTTGATCTGCATTCCGACTCCTTCAGTTCTTTCTCTGGAGAGGTGGATAGCATTTCTCGTTGCAAATCCTTCAGAATTGTCTTGGATCACTGTATTGTTCAGAATAATTGTCATTCACAGCTGATCATCACACAATATTGCTGTTAATATACATAATGTTCTCCAGGTTCTGCTCATTTCACTTTGTATTGGTTCATTGAAGTCTTTCTGGGTTTTTCTCAGAGCATTTCTTACAGCACAAAAGTATTCAGTCACAATCATATACAACAATTTGTTCAGCCATTCCCCAATTGAAGGGGATCCCTTCAATTTTTAATTCTTGCCACCAATGAAAGAGCTGCTATAAATATTTTTGTACATATAGGTTCTTTTCCTTTCTCTGTTTTTTCTTTTGGGATACAGATCTACCAGTGGAATATCTTGGTCAAGGGGTATACATGATTTTACAGCCCTTTCGACATAATTCCAAATTGCTCTACGGAACGGCTGGATCCGTATACCACTTCAACAACAGTGGGACACAAATCTTACACTTTAACCCCTCTACACACTTTGTGATCAAAACCACATTGGCCTAGATGTTCCACTACAGGACAATCCATTCCTGGCTCCGCTGACCTGCACCTTGCTTCCTTCAAGACTTAGCTCAAATCTTGCTGTTTTCAGAGAGGCCTTTCCGCTTGTGCCTTTCCCCCTGGATTACTTTTCATGTACATATCTTGTATGTACTAAGTTATTTGGGGTAGCTAGGTGGCAAAGTGGATAGAATGCTGGGCCTTGAGTCTGGAAGACCCCTCTTTCAGAGTTCAAGTCTGGCCTCAGATACTTCCTAGCTGTGTGACCTTGGTCATCACTTCACCTGGTTTGCCTCAGTTTCCTCATCTGTAAAATGAGCTGGAGAAGGAACCAGCAAAACCGCTTCAGTATCTTTGCCAAGAAAAACCCAGATGGCAGCGCAAAGAGTTGGACACAAATGAACAGCAAAACCTTTCATGTTTGTCACCCCCGTTAGATTGGTAAGCTCCTTGTGGGCAGAGACTAAAACTTCGCCTTCTGCTAGATGCCCTTCCTTCATAACCACTCTTAATGCCAGTGACTATCTCCAACTGATCCTGCATCTGTCTTGTTTGTACATAGCTGTGTCTCCCTCTGTAAACTCCATGAGGGCAAGGACTCTTTTATCTTCTTTGTGCCCTGTGCCTGGCACGGTGCCTGGCACACAGTAGATGCTTAACGAACGTTTGGCGGCTGGTATTTTGTACCCTTAGCACTAGGGTTCGATTAATAAATGTTCAGACGTTCTTTGGACCCCAGCTCTTAGAAAGGGCCTGGCACAGGGTAGGCACTTCCTAAACTTGATGACGGACCTTCTTCGGACCAGCAGGCGCTGACTCAGGAGGCCTGGCCCCCGCGGCCCCCTGCGGAGAGGGGCGCAGCCCCACGGGGATGCTCCTAGTTATTACACTGGAGGGCAGCCAGGGGTACAAGGACTCAAGGACTCGCTATCTCTCGGGGTGACCTTGGCCAGGGGCTGCCTTTCTCCTTAACTGGAATACGGAATATAGGCTTGGCCTCCAGGTCTTCACCTGGGTTTCCCCTTGGGGTCCCCCGCTTCTCCCTCCCGTCAGGATTCTCCCTCCTCAGACGGGTGGCCTGTAACCCCCAGCCCGGGCTCGGGGTCGGGCGGCGAGAGTCCGGCCCCTTCCCTGAGCTCGGGCTCGCGTCCGAGAGGCGGGGCCTGTTACGGCCCCGCCCCCTCTGGCACCGCCCCTTCTGAGACTGCCGGCCGGTCCGCGGGAGCCCCACGTGCGGCCCTCCAGCTCTTGCTTCAGCTCCGGCCGCAGTGCCGTCTCACGCTCCCCTTCCTGTCCGGCCCCTCCGACTTCCGGAAAAGAATCCCCTCCGTCCGACCTCCCTGGACCACTCCCCACACCTGCTTTCGGGGAACATCCCCTCCTCCGCTCTTTCCTCCTATAGTGTGACCGGCCTTTGGGTTCAGGAGAGGGGTGTCTCCTTTTGAGGGTCGGCAGACAAGGGAGCGAGCAAGCGCGCGCGGTCGGAGGAGGTATCCTTCCGCCGCCGCTTGTTCCCAGGCGTCCCCCGCGTTCCGTTCGCGGCAGGTCCCCTCCGGGCCCCCGTCCCCCTCCCCCCTCCCGGCCGGTCCTTCCCTCCTCCCTCCTCCCTCCGCCCGCCTTAGACTGTTTTGGTAGCAACGGCGGCGGCGGCTCCCGGCAACTCGGTGTCGTCGGTCGGTCGGGCGGCCTTCCCCGCCCCCGACCCTCCCCACCCCGCCCCCTCCCTTCCCTCGGGCTCGGGCTCGCGGCCGCCGGCTCCTCCTCCTCGGTCTCGACCTCGGCCTCGGCCTCCTCCTGCTCCGCGGCCCCGGCCTCGCTTCTCGTCAGGCGCCCGGGCCCGGCTCGGCCCTCGGTGTATGGGCAGGTCAGCAGCATGTCCCTGAAGCCGCAGCCCCCCCAGCAGCCGCCGCAGCCTCCGCAGCCTCAGCCTCCGCAGCAACCGCAGCCGCCGCCGGCCCCGGCGCTGCCCCCGGCCCAGGCCCAGGCCCAGCCCCCGGCTCAGGCCCAGCCCCCCGCGCCCGGAGCCCTGGCGGCGGCGCCCGGGGGCGCCCGCAAGCCCGGCGGCCTCACGTCCTCGGCCTCCTCGACCTCGGCCTCCTCATCGTCGGCGGCCGGTGGCGGCGCCGGTGGAGGGCGGCAGAACCTGGGCAGGTGGGTGCGGGGGACCCCCGGCGGGCTGGGGAGGGGGGCATCCCTGGGCGGGCGGGGGGGATGGGCCGGGCCCGCGGGGTAGCGGGAGCCGCAGGAGGAGGGGGCGGCCGGGACCCGGCCGTCCTGCCCCGCAGTGGGGGAGGGGGACCGGTCACCTCGAAAACGCCCCGCGGCCGCACGGGCCGCAGCTCCTTGCCGTCGTGGCCCCGCGGCCCGAGCCTCCCAAGGGCACCGGGGCCCCTGGGTGGCGCCTGGTCATCCCGGGCCTACTGTCCCGACCGAACCTTTGGGAGACGTGTTGGCCTGGCCGCGAAGGGAGAGGGCCCCGGGGTGGGTCGGCCCGGCCCTGGCTCAGCTCGGAAAGCCAGACGGGCCCCTGGGTGGCCGAGGGACTGCAGTGGGCTCTCTTTTCCTTGGCCCTACCCAGTTATCTCTTTAACCCTTCCGGGGGAAAAAAGGACAAACCTTGAGCCCTTCGATGTTTGGGGAGCTCCGTTTAAAGGGAGGTTTACCCCGTTATTGAAACAAGAAAGCCAGTCCAAATGAATGAGGCCGTAGCTATTCCGAGGGTGATTGTGAACGCTTTTTAAACTTCGGGAAAGTCGGGCGCAGGTATTTAAAAGTTTCCAAATACTATCCAAATAGCAGACATTTCCTTATATCCCTTCCTAGGTAGCCGATTAAAAATCAGTCTGCTGCATTAGGGGGGTCGGTCTGGCGGAATATTTATAAACAGACCGGGTGGGAGAGTGGGGAGAGCCCCCGTGCCCGCGTCAGGACGTGGCCTGTGGGGGCTTGGACCAGATGACCTCAAAGCTGGCGTCCAGCTCCAGGGTTCTGTTAGGTCGCCGGTCTGACGGCCTGGGTGAAGTGGGAGGGCCACAGGGGTGGGGTGAAGGGGAGGGGGGGACCAGCGGAGTGCCACGGATTCCTTCCTACGGTCGGGAGGTTTTCTCTTAGCAGAGTTTAATGCTGTTTCCCCCACTAGGGCCTTTGTCGTAAGAGCCTTCGTTTGGCCCCTCATTGCTGTAAGCTAGTTTTTGATTTCTCCTTGCTTAAGAGTCCTTCGGTCCCCATCCTTTCAAGAACTGCATAAGATTTCTTTTGGAACATGTTGTCCCGGGGTTTGTATCATGTGAATTTATATCCTTGCTGCCGACCTCTTATTAATACTTTTAGAATCACCTTCACTTTCAGTATTATCTGAGTCCTTTTGTGAGGCTAGAAATAAAATCAAATTTCCTAGGGCTGTTTGGCTACCCCTATTTCATCTGAGTTGGAGATAAAAGTGGGTAAGACTGCACCGTAGTGAAAAAGATCACCAAAGTTTGACCTTTATGCATAGTAAGTAAAAAGACAAAGTGCAACATTAGTACATTATAGTGTTTTCTGTGAAAATGAGAACCTCATTTTCAGAAAAAAGGTTTTTTTGTTTTTAATTAAAACGGCTTTAATTTCTACTGTAGTTTGTTTCTTCACAGCACAATATGCTATGCACACAGTAGACTCTTAAATGTCCCTTTTATTGTTGTCTGAGACTCCTGTTCTGCTGACTACAGTTGTGCACATAAAAGGTGGCCTCTCTTTAGTGTGAATTTTGAGTAGTTTGCAGAATCCCTTAGGGGGTAATTTCAAAACAGAAAAATACAATCAGAATGATTATTTGAGTACTTACTGATACGTTCAGAATTAAGTGCTTTTGCCTATTATCCGGTTCCATATTTTTTTTTAATTAAAATTTTGATGCCTTTTGTGTTTCCATCAGTCGTTTCCCACATTTAATCTTTGCCTCCCCCTCATCACCCCCTTTCTATGTTGCTAAGAACCAAAGGACACAGTAACTACTTGTTACGGGATATTCAGCATTCTGCAGTCTGAGTCTCCCACCTTCAGGGGAATCAGTTAGTATTGCTCAGCACCTGCTGTGAGCCACGCTCTGGGGATATGAAGAAGGTGAAAGCCAGCCCCTGCTCTTACGGTTCTCAGTCAGATGGAGACTACAAGCAAGTAGCTGTGTACAAACAAGATGTATGCAGGGTAAATTGGAGATGATCTCCAGAGGGAAGACGTGGTGATTAAGGAGGTCTGCAAAAGACTTTTTGCAGAAGTTGAGACTTTCAGCTGAGGATGGGAAGCCAGGAGGTGGATGTGAGGAAGAGCATTCCAGGCATGGGGGATAGCCAGGGAAAATGCTCATAGTCTGTAGATTGGGGAGTAGAGGGGGGTGTCCTGAAAGGAGCAGCCAGGAGGCTGCTGCCACTGGATCTCAGTTCTGTGGAGTGGAATCAGGCATAAGAAAAATGAAAAAGTAGGAGTCGTTCTGCATGTAGAGGGATTTAAAAACCAAATAGAATTTTATATTTAGTCCTGGAGACATTGGGGAGCCAGTAGAGTTTATTGAAAGAAAGGGAAGGCACTAAGGCTCCTCCTAGGTGATGCAGTGCCTAGGGTGCTTGGAGTCAAACAAGATGTGAGTTCCAATCCAGCTCTGACACTTGCTGTGTGGCCCTGTGAAATCACTTAATTTCTGTTTTCCCCAGTTTCCTCATCTGTAAAATGGGGATAATAATAGTACCTACCTCACATGGTTATTGTGAAGATCAAGTGAGATAATAATTGTAAAGCACATATCTGGTACTTAGTGGAGACCCTTAAGTGCATATATTCCCTTCTTCTGCTCTTAGGAGTTTTCCCATTTTTTTTAGTTTTATGGTATGTCTTATGGTAAATACTTCGATATATTCATATATTAATAGCTTGTTAAACTCTTCACCATTAATGTGCACCCACTTTGCATTTTTTTTGCCACCACAAAAAGTGAAAATGTTGGTTTCTGTTTGACCTTGTTGGTATATGCCTGGCTGTGGGCTCTCTATGTCAAAGGGCATAAGCTTTATTGAATAAACTTCAAGTTGGCAGAGTAACTGACTTGAGGACATCCAGTGTGCTATGTAAGTCTCTGGGAACACTGAAGTTTTAAGGTTCTTTTAAACGTTTTTACTTATGCTCTCCCGTTTCAGGGTATATTTTTAGTAACTAAAATCCACCAGCAAGTAGTTTTTGTTTTGTTTTGGACTTCATTTGAAGCTTTTTGGGGGAAGTCTTTTTGTAATTCATGGCATGCCTGAGACAGCTAAGTGGTTAAAATGCTCACCCCTGGGGTGGATGGTTTTTTCGTGAGGGGCACAGTAATCTTCTGTATACCAAGTAGTTTGACTTAGGGATCCCTTTGCATACAGCATGTTTTATTAGAGTAGATTTTTGTCTTCAGTGCTTTTAATACTTCCTTTTCCTTGGAACTTGCAGATACAAAAATAAAAACTAAGAAGTGTCCCAGTACTTTAGAAGATTGGGTATTGCTTTCCTTTTTAAATATTGGTGAAGTTTGTGTATTTAAATTGGACAACTTTAAAAATGGCTGAAAGTCTCCTATGTTCATGTCTTTTACTCCACATTGTTAAAGCGTGCTACCTTATTTGCCATGGATAATATTAGGGTGCCATATCCGTGGTTGTGGTTTACATGCTTGCATAATATTCACATGTAAAGATCAGTCAAAAAATTAACTGGTACTTAGATAATGAAGGGTACAAATGGAACCATTTGTTAGCATAGGAAATATTAATGCTTCTCCTAACAGAATACTGTGTTGTAGTTATAATTTCCATCATTTGACATTCAAGTGAATTTTCATTTTATGCCACTGGAAACTACATCATGCACAATTGGGAAAAGAACTAAAACATTTATGTACTAAGTTTCTTAACATTTTCACTAAGCAGAAAAAGACTGTTCAGCCATAATGGAAATTGGGCTATCCTTATCCTTTTGTCCATATTATGGACAATGCACTTAATCCACAAGCATTCATTTCCTCTTACACTGTGACAGGCCCCATGCTAAGTAATGAAGATAGGAGGAACATCAAACACACAACAGTCCCCGCCTACTGGGAGATTGCCTGCTAATGGCAGCTAAGGGGTGCAGTGAATAGAATGCCAGGCCTGGAGGCAAGGAAACCTGAGTTCAAATTTAGCTTCATGTGCTTATTACCTATGTGACTCCAGGCAAGTCAGTTCACCTCGGTTTGCCTTAGTTTCCTCATCTGTAAAACGGGGATCATAATGGCACCTACCTCTCAGGGTTGTGAGGAAAAAATGAGAAAATAATTGTAAGGTGCTTACCACAGTGACTGGCACATAGAAATGGTATATAAATGTTAATTATTGTTATTAATGGGGGAGACAACATATAAATAAGTAAGTACAAACAAGATACAGCATATGTATCTTAAAAGGGAAAGTGCAAAAGTAGAGGGAACGAAGAGGGAAAGCTCAGATACAGCTCCCTCCAGAAGGTAGCCTTTGAACTTTTGAAGGAAGCCAGAGATGGTGGAGGTCAGAGGTGAGGAGGAAGAGTATGCCAGGCAAGGGGGACAGCCAGTAAAAAAGCACAGAGATGAGAGGAACACCGAGAAGGTTGGTGTGGCATTCATGGAGAGCAGTGAAGAACTTGAACTGGATGAATAGAGGGAATAAAAATTTATTAGGCACCCACATGCTTTGCAAATATTGTATCCTTTGATCGTCACAAAAACCCTGGAAAGTAGATGCTCTTTTTATCCTCATTTTAAAGATGAGGAAACTGAGGTAATTAAATAATTCAATAACCACATAGCTAGTCAGTGTCTGAAGCTGGATTCGAACTCAGGTTTTTCTGACTCCAGGTCCAGCACTCTGTATGCTGCACTGCCAAGACAAATAGAGGATTTGACATTTGATGCTGGAGGAAGTAGAGAGCCAGTGGAGTCTACTGAGAAGAGGGATAGTGACATTGTCATATCTGGACTTTGGGAAAATCACTTTGGTAGCTGAGTGGAGTTAGGGAGACCAGTGAGAAGACTATTGCAGTAGTTGGTCCTCAGTGCTGAGGTTGTATTGTGTTTGTCCTTCATTCTGGAAGAGGACCATGACATCAGAGAGGTGGTGATGTGACTTGCAGTTGACTTGGATTTGACTGAGCGAGGGCTGTGCAAGGTCACCAGCCTCACTGTCTCTTCCAGAGCCATATAGGTCCAGTGGCCAGATAGTTATCAGGATGACTGGAGATGGCTGAGGAGCTGAACTGTAGCAGTTGTGGCCGTGGGAATGGAGAACAGGGGAGAAATAGGGTGGATGATGTGAAGGCAGAGAGTACAAGGTTTGGTGACAGGATTACTTATATGGAACAAGGGAGAAATGAAGGAGGACAAACCTCAGTGACCGACTGGTAGGCTGATGGGTCCCTTGATAGTAGGAAGGATCTTGGAAAGATTTGGAGAGGAAAGAGTTCATATATCTTAGACTTTTCAAGTTGTAGCTGTGGGATTGAAGCTAGAGACTAGCTTGGGTCTGTAAACTAGGAATCATCTGCTGAGAGATAATAATTGAGTCTAGAGATCACCAGGTGAGATAATAGAGACCAGAGGAGAGGGCCCAGCACCAAGGACAGATAGTGTGAATGGTCAAGGGAGTTGGACTCAGAATTAAACGGGAGGAGAGCAGATTAAGTTACATTGGGGAAACTGCAGTTCTTGTAAAGGCCATGATATCCTTCCTGAAACAAAGTCTCATCTTCATGATACCAATATTCTACTAGTTGTGATATTTGGCTGTGCGTCATGGAATTAAAAATGTGAGTAGGGTTCAATGGAAAGGAGCTTGGTGGGTGTGGGCAGGCTACAATACCGAACAAATATGGAACTGCCAAGAAGAGCCCGAATAAAGGATGTTGGCTAGAAAAAAAGTTTGATCAAGGACATGGCTGATCATGTGGTGAGGAAAGATAAAAATGGATACTCCACATGGTACACTAGTTATTTCCTTGACATGTCAAGAGAAAGTGAGGACAGCCATCAGCACACATTGGTGAACAAATTGTGGAAAGATGGTAGAAGGATATGGATAAGCTATGATCAAGAAATTGAATGGGAAACTGCAAAGTTCTTTTAATGACCATAAGATCCTCCCTGAAACAAAGCCCCAGCTTTTTAATACCAACATTCTACTAGTTGTGCGAGTATAGTGGGCTTAGGGCAGCTAGGTGGCTCAGTGAATAGAGAGCCAGGGTCTGGAGTCTGGAAGACCTGAGCTCAAATCCAGCCTCAGACACTAGCTATGTGACCCTGGGCAAGTCACTTCACTCTGTTTGCCTCACTTCCTCATCTGTAAAATGAACTGGACAAGGAAATGGTAAACCACTCCAGTATCTCTGTCAAGAAAACCCTGAATGGGGCCATGAAGAGTTGAACATGACTGAAATGACTGAATAACAATGTCTTCACGGTTACCAGCCAGACTTTACTGGTGGAAGGAGCTTGCTAACTAGAGTTTACTACATACAAAAGGGAAATCATAGATTCATCAAACAAAGATTTTTGAGTACCCATTTTTGAAGTCAGATTGTACAGTGGATAGAGAACTGGGCTAGGAGTGAGGAAGACCTGGGTTCAGAGTCTGCCTCAGATAATTAGTTGCTGTGTGACCTTGGGCAAGTCACTTCAACTCTTGTCAGCTTCAGCTTCCTCATCTCTAGAAACAGGAAAATGATAGCAACTCCCAGGGTTGTTGTGAGGATCACAACAGTATTTGTAAAGCTCTTAGCACAGTGCTTGGTATGTAGTAGGCACTTAAGAAATACTTGTTCTGTTCCCTTTCTTATCAAGAGGATGATAGACTGAGCTACAGTGGAAAAATTATTTTCTTATTGTGATGATAGTTTTTTTATATCTTGATTGAAATTTCCAACTTCATACACCTTTATCTAGAATTGCTATTCTCCATTTTGACTAGATGGCAGGTATTATTTCAATAGCCTCTAAGAAGGGAATCTGCTAAATTTAAACCACATTCTTAAAGTTGTTTTGTGGCAATTAAAATTCATTTTTGTCACTGTTAATTTACCAGTCTAACTTTGTTTTAAAATTATATTTTTTATTAATGTTATAATTTTACATGACATTCATTAGCTCACATTTCTGAATATTTCCTTCCCTCCACTGGGATCCTATCCAGTGATAAATTCCCTTATAAAAAGAAAAGAAAATGACAATTAAGAGACTGTTGGTAACTGTGGAGAGAACCATTTCAGTTAAGTGAAGAGTTCTGGTCCAAAGTCAGATTGAAGAAAGAAAGGAGAGGAGAAGTAGAGCCAAGGAGTAGAGATGGCTTTTTCTAGGAACTTGGCTTTGTGAAGAAAGAGGAAGAAGGAAAGAGAGCTTGAAAGGGGGGGCAGGCAGGGTCAAGTGAAGGTTAAAACATTTTTAGTGATATCTTTTGTTCATATAAGCTTTGACGAAAATTGTACCTCAGCCCACCCCATCCTGTGCAAAGAAGGGGCAAGTGACATTTTCTCCTCATAGGGTCAGACTTGGTCATAGTTAGAGCAGGCTTCAAATGAAGGGGTGTTTTTTTGTTTTTTGTTTTTAATGAATGGAGGAAAGCCAGCACATGTTTGGAGGCAGCAAGGAGGGAACTGGTAGAAAGTGAGAAATGGAAGGGGATGCTAGTGGAGACAGTAGACCTAAGGATATGGAAAGGGATGGGATCTAGGGTATAAATAGAGTGGGTGGTGGAGCATCAAACTTGGAACCAGGAAGATCTGAGGTCAAAAACTACCTTAGCCCGTAGGTGAGTGATCTTGGGCAAGGTATAACCTGTCTCACCTTATTTCCTTATCTGTAAAATAGGGTTAATAAAGTCAGTTCTGCTATAATGCTTGTTTTGAACATGCAGATTTGTTCCAACATTATTGGTATATTAGGGAATAATTTGAGTTTTAAATTTGCTTATTTGAGATTTTGTCCACAAAAAAAATAGCTAGAGCACATTAAATTGCACCACTTCAAAATAACTCACAAGCTTGCAATCCTAAAACCCACTTCCATAAGCAACCTTCAGGTCTTTTTCAAGGTGGAGAGTCATTTGGTATAGCTTCTGGTGCAGTAGGAGCTATGGGCTTCCTCCTCTTGAACATCCACCTTATCTGGATCCCCAAGACTCATCCCCATAACTGGGGACTTTACCAGCACCCAGTTCAGGCCCTGTCCTGGGGCCCTTGAGATCAGCATTCTCAGGTCATGGACACTTGTCACTTTTACTGTAGTATTTATATGTTTCTTAACTATATAACATGCATAAAAATGTACTTCCATTAAGATACATATCTTTTAAAAATATGTCACTGATGATATTTTTGAGTCTTGTGCCTCCTACCCCATTTTTTCCATAAGCCCTGTGGTTTCTGTTGCTCTGTTTTGCATAGCATGGTGACTTTTAGGAACACAAACCTCAAGTTTTAGCTCAAGTGCTTCTCTTCCCTTCTCCCTTCCCCCTTTTTCGTAGCAGTGCTGACTAATGACACCTACTTGGGCTGTCATGAGGAGCAGATGAGGTAAAACACTTTACAGTAAAATATGAATGCCCTTATTATGGGTCCCGTAGAGGAGAGAATGGCCAGTGATGACCTGGAAGCTTTGGGCAAATGGTCTCTAGTTTTCCAGTGAGTGGGAGGTGTGATTCCCCTCCTATGAGGCTGGGAGGCTTGTGTAAGAGAACCAGATTTACAATTTTGTGGGTTCTACACATACATTCTTATTAAACACATTTTCACAATAGTCATGTTGCAAAGAATAATTAAAATGCATGGGAGAAACCATGAGAAAAACCCAAGCAAAACAAAACATTACACGAGAAAATACTCTGCTTCATTCTATTTTCCAGTTACATAATTCTTTCTCTGGAAGTGGGTGGTATTTTGCCTCGAGTCCTTTGGGAATGTTTTAGGTCCTTGCGTTGCTGTGAAGAGCTAAGTCTACCAGAAAAATTCCTCGCACACTGTGGTTGTTGCTGTGTACAACGTTCTCCTGGTTCTGCACGTTCACTCAGCATCAGTTCATATAAGTCCTTCCAGGCCTCTCTGAAGTCCTCCTGTTCATCATTTCTTATAGCACAATAGTATTCCATTGGATTCATATACCACAACTTGTTCAGTCATTCCTCAATTGATGGGCATCCTCTCAGTTTCCAGTTCTGGGCCACCACAAAGAGAACTTCTAGAAATATTTTTGTACATGTGGGACTCTTTCCCATTTTTATGATTTCTTTGGGATACAGTCCTAGAAGTGACGTTGTTGGGTCAAAGGGTATGCACATTTTTGTAACCCTTTGGGCATAGTTTCAGATTGCTTTCCAGAATGGTTGGATTAGCTCACAGCTCCACCATCATGTACATATTTTTCATAGATGAAATACATATTTGTGAATATAGCAAATCTGTACTAAATTTTATTTCTATGTAATATTTTCTTAAAATTTTCATTATGTGGGCAAAAGCAAAATATTGTATGACATAGAGTATATATATTGTGGTATTCCTACTAAATATATAGAGAATTACATAGAACCAAGTAATTTAGGGTTAGAATGGACAACAGAGGTCATCTTGTAAAACTTCCTCACAGGCAGGGAAACTGACTCCTAGAGAAATGAAACACCTTGCCTAGAATCGCACAACTAAGAAGTAGCAGAATTAAGGTTCAAATTCTCATCTGACTCCAGTTCTCATTTGAATGTTAGATAAACCTCAATTTCTCAGTTTTGTGTATGCAAACAAAACCATCTTTCTTTCAGAAATGTTAAGAAACTACTTTAAGAAAATGTATATAGAAAGTTCAGAAAAAAAGCTAAGCTCCCAAATGGATTAAGGGTAGTAACAAGTATAAAATTGGAATCAATCTAATGAAGGTCTTTGTTTTTCCCCATTCCCTGAAAGGATCAGGGTATTGATCTGTGTGAAGAAGGAAGTCTTTTCTTATTTACTTAAGTTCACTTTTGACCGACTGTAAAGAACTCTTAAAAGAAGTGGTCATAGAGAGATTGAGCGGTTTTCAGAAAATGATTCTCTGACAGTATACCAAAAGTTAAATGATTATTGTTCTGTTTGATGGAGCAACTCTTAACTGAACCGTTAACCTAAACTGGGCCAATCTTAACTGTTGAGAATCCTGTAAATTGGAACTTCTAAATGACTTGTATGTTGAAGAGATGTCCAAGAGTGTGAAGGGAATTCTGTCATTTGGGACAATTGTTTCTCTGAGTAGAACAATGTTTGGATTAGACTATGATAAATTAATAAAAAGTGTTCCTGGCAAGCTTGTGCCCACGATTGCACAGTATAGTTTTTTTTCCCTTGGTTAGACTGGTTTCACCAACATTTAAATAACTTTAAATGTCAAATTCAGTCCTGACTTATGTCCTTTGTATTGCCTTCTAACTCACTTCAACCTCTAATTCAATAAAGATATAGAGCAGTTGCAAAAACATAAACCGACATAATAGAAACCACTCATGGTGGAAGTTGACCAGCACCAGGTGTTGTATATGTTACTGTATACAACACTTAAACATTTATCTAGGAAAAAATAGGAGTCCTGTTATTGTAACAACCTTCTGAGTTATTAGTTCCTCAGAAGGTTTTAGCAAAATGTAAAGGATGAATTGTTATAATACATCTAGATTGTTTTTACCTATTTCCACAAGACAGAAATAGTAGGTAATCCTGTGATATTTAGGTGGAGTTGCAATATAACATACTTTAAGCTTTTGAAATAAATAGGCCATACAGACCCCATACAGTTTGTGGCTTAGTGTTTAGTAGTGTCCATTGTCACAAAGTGTTGATGGAATTTTATGATATTAACAGAAAGCCAGGATCCCACTTAATGAGGTCATAGGTCTTTGAAAGTGCTTAAGAGATCTAATACTTCCTCATTTTATAGATGAGGAAACTGAGGCCTTAGAGAAAAATTTCCTACTGCAGTTGAAGCATCCTATAGGCTATCATAGGATCTTCCACCTATTTAGAGTAGAAGGATTCAAAATCTGGCATTGGCAGGTCTATTAGCACAGGTATGTAGTTTCCTTAGCTGGACAATGAGAGAGTTAAACTAGTCTTCTGAGGTCCCTTTCAGGCGTGATCTGTGAAATAAAAGTGAACCTTAGAGGTCACCTAGGCTAACTCTTAAAGATTAAGCCCAGAGATCCAGGAAGGACTCGCCCAAGGTATTGGTGGCAAAGTTAGGATTTAAAACCAATTTCTCAGGTTCTTAATCTAGCACTCTTAACCTACTAGGGAGTAAGGGGTTTAGTAACTGCTTAAAAAACAAAACAAAACAAAACACAGCCTATAATTCCAGTTCTTTAGAAAATGTTTTCTTTGTGTGGGTACTTCCTGCATTGATGTAGGTCCCATTCAAGAGTTGAGTGTGAAAAATGCATCACTGTGGGTTGTCAGTCAGGTAAAGCTCTTGAAGCTTAAACTACTCTTAAAATGTGATGTACAGTTCGTAAGCAGGTTTGGTCACTTAATGGGACCTGCCAGAACGAGGACTCCACTGACCAACCCTTGGAGAACTCATTGCCTGTTCTGTGCGAGGGTGGCCCATCATTTTGGGATTTAGAAGAGATTTAAAAACTTCCCTGAATTAGCACATCTAGGGGAGACTTACCCCACTCCCTTTACTGCTTTTGAGCCTCTTGAACACGATCTATAGGAATTATAATGTTTACTAAAAAGAAAAAAAGTAAGTAGTAAATAGATCTTGAGGTGATCCTGAATGCGTATGATGCAGCAACTGACCTTTACATATTACTTTGCACAGTCTTTTACACTTAATCTCATTTGCTTTCATCAACCTTATAAGGTAGTGGTTAGTTACTGCTGCAGTTATTACCTGTTCTGAACATAAGAAGTTCAGTGATTTGCCTATAGTCACACAGCATGTAGGTGTCAGAGAAGGATTTGCACTCAGGTCTTTCTAAACTCAAGACAGATGAGCCCCAGATGAGCCACACTACTTCACCCAGGGGAAAGTCTACCAAACTGTTGAATGTAAATTTTATTGAACTAGACTTGGAAGGAATCAGAAATTATGTAGTCCCTTTGTTTTTCAGACAAACAAGCTTCTGGTTACCTTAAATAGCAGAAGACTAATCCATGGCAGAGCTGTTGCAAGAGCTCAGGTTCTAGTGTTTTGACTCTCAGTCCAACATTTTTTAATGGTTCAGCAGTGAGGGTTGTGGTACTTACGTCTGATTGATTACTTATAAAGTTATAGTTACTATAGCCACAGTAATTTCCTATTTTATATTTCTATTGCATTAATTATTTGAAATTTATTTTTGTATAACAAAGCTAACTTAAACTTGGGATTTCTTGCTTATGGAATGTATATTCTTATACAGAAGTAGTAAAAGAGTATTGATTTTGGTTCTAGTAAGCCTGGCTTCAAGTTTTGACTGCTGCTTTATTAATTGTTATCATGGGCAAATTAATTAAATACTCTTGCTACCAATCTCATAATATTGTGAAGAAAGTTTTACATATATATGTGCTATTATATACCATTAAATGCAGATTTGTAAATTATTCTCTCTCCTTTGCATCTGGCATTAAAATTATTTACAGTTCAGATCACTAAGAGTGGGAGAAAATTTTATTTTTTTCTCTTCTTGGCAACTTAGTGACCTTGAAATTTTAAATGTTGGTGAGAGTTGTATTTGTGTCATGAACATAATAAGACCTTATTCTTCATTCTCTTAGGATAGGCAAGAGCAGCTTTAAAATGCACAGATTGGAACTGCTGTCCCAGGGTTTCTCATTAGTCAGTTTTATCATGCTTCCCAAGATGCCTGAGATTGGTGTTGGCCCCATGCTTTGGTCGATTGTGTCGTTAAGCTTTCCTAATACTCTAGCTGGTGGCTATAAAAAACTGAGTTTTGTATGTACATACTGCTACTGGAGGAAAATGGCTGAGTGCCTTTTTTTTTTGTTAATGACTTGGATGGAGACTTGGAAGATAAGCTTATCAGATTTCTGTATGACATAGAGTCTAATGTGATGACTGAGCCAGGAGATGTGGACATCTCAGGGAGCCAGCAGGATGTGAAATGGAAAGGCCTGTCTTTCTTGAAAGCAGGCTCACTTGCACAGGTTCCCAGAAGGATCTCATGGTCTACTACAGGAACATGGTCCTCTGGCCCTTTTGTACCTTTCCAGTCTTTACATCTTCCTCTCCAGGCTTCCTGTGCTAGTTCCAGCTTCGATAGTTAGCACACCTCTGTACTTAAAAAACAACCGTGTGACTTTGAGTCAAGTCACTTCACTTCTCTCTTTCTCATTTTCCTCATCTGTAAAATAAGGGAGTTGATGGGACTAGGTGACCACAAGGTTTCTTCCAGCTCTAAATATATGATCCAACTGCAGTAATGTTTCCATGAATAGAGGAAGAAACAGAGACTCAGGAGAGGCTAATGACTTGCCTATGGTCACAGAGCTGAGTTGATATTGTAAGCCAGGCCTTTCTGACTTCTCTCTGTGCTGTTTTGCTTCTCCTTCTTCTTGAAGGAGAACATTGTCCAACTGAAAAAAAAAAGCACACTAAGTGGGAGCTGGGATGCTTGAGAGGACTTTGGAAAATTTCATGGTTGTTTTCAGTTATTTGAAAAACTATCATATGAAAGGCACTGTCAAACAGCAGAGAGTGGGGAAGGGAAGGGAAGAGGAAGTTATAAAGCACCTACCATATGCCAAGCACTGTGCTGAGTGCTTCACAGGTCACTCATTTGAGCCTCACAACAACCCTGGGAGGTAGGTGCTGTTATTGTCCCCATTTTGAGGAAACTGAGCCTGAGGCAAAGTGACTTGCCCAGGGTCACACTGCTAGTAAGTGTCTGAGGTCAGATCTTCCTGAGTCCAGGCCCAGTATCCTATCTGCTGTTACACCCAGCTGCCAACACTTGGATTCTAGTCTTGGCCCCTGACACATACTAGCTTATGTGATTCTAGACAGATCATTTAATCTCTCACTCCTCTGGACACCTTTCTTTAAGTTGATAAGAAGGCCTTAGCTTGCTTTGGTAGAAGGAATTTCCTTAACCAAGTGTTCACTCTATTAATGAAATTGTAGGTGCATTCCCATTTCCAGTCCCAGTGTGGGAGAGGGAGGTGAATTACTTTTTCCCCAAATTTATTAATTTATTTTGTTTTCAGTTTTCAGCAATCACTTCCATAAGCTCCAAATTTTCTCCCCCTTCCTCCCCAAGATGGCATGCAATCTTATATGGGCTCTACACATACATTCCTATTAAACACATTTTCACATTAGTCATGTTGCATAGAAGAATTTAAAGAAATAGGAGAAGCCATGAGAAAAAAACCAAAACATAACAAAAGAGAAAATAGTCTGCATCATTCTGTGTTCAGACTCTAGTTCTTTCTCTAGATGTGGATAGCATTTTGTATTATGAGTGCTTTGGAAATGTTTTAGGTCCTTGCATTGCTACGAAGGGTTAAGTCTATCAGAAACAGTCCTCTCACACTGTGGCTGTTACTTTGTACAATGTTCTCCTGGTTCTGCTCACTTCACTCAGCATCAGTTCATATAAGTCTTTCCAAGTTTTTCTGAAGCCCACCTGCTCATCATTTCTTACAGCACAATAGTATTCCATTATATTCACATACCACAACTTGTTCATCCCTCCCCAGTTGATGGGCACCCCCTTGGTTTCTGATTCTTGGCCACCACAAAAAAAAAGCTGCCATAAATATTTTTGTACATATGGGTCCTTTTCTCCTTTTTATGATTTCTTTGGGATATAGTCCTAAAAGTGGTATTGCTGGGTCAAAGGGTATGCACATTTTTACATATATCTTTGGGCATAGCTGAATCATTTTTTGTGGGGAGGTGGTTCTTTGACTAGATAATATCTAAAGTCCCCTCCAACTCTATGATGCTCTGTGTTGCTGAGGTGGGCAGAACTAGAAATAACAAATGAGCATCACAAGAAAGCAAATTTTGTCTTGAATGTTACACCAGTTAGAGCTTTTTCTCAGTAAAATAGACTGCCTTGTAAGCATGCCTGTGTGACATGTAACATGTAACATTCCTTCCAGATCTAAATCTGTGTGTGGTCCAGGCATCATTCTCATTCTCTTCCTGGACTCTAGTAAGTAGGAAAGAAGTTATTTCAAGACTAAGCAATTGGAAGTTCACAGTCGATGAATTGAAATTGAGGCTTGGTATTAAGCCTAAGTGCACACAGTCACAAAAACCCAGCAAACACTGTTTGTTCATAGAAGCAGGGACCTCTTTGAGTAGAGCACAGTAGTGTTTGAAGCCCATGGGAATGGCCACTGACTATGTCATGTGACTGCTGAGTCAGGGTCGGCACTTCACTCTGACTAGCTTTGGGCTCTTTTGCTGGAAGAATTAAAGGGGGTGGGGCAGGCAGCAAGGGCTGATTAGGCTCCCTCCTGGCTGCATCCTCTGTGCCCCTGGGTGTTAGACAAGGGCTTATCCACACTTTTCCGTCTGTGCTTTCGTCCCTCTCCATATAGTTGACTTTTGTGAATCCAGACTTGCATCTCTCTCTGCCTTGGTGGGGTCACTCTTTGACTGGCCTATCAGCATATCTAAAGCAGGGTCTATCTTCCCCCTAAGTTAGTCCTCCCTAATTATCCTTGGTCCCAACACTGTTTCCATTTTAGGAACTTGAAATCTTTCTCCTCCCTCATTTTGGGTATCCGGTCAGTTATGTAGTGCTGCTGCTTCCTTTGATTTCCACTTCCATCGAGTCCAGGCCCTCACACTACCACTTTTCTGCACCCTTGTGGCAGCCTCCTGTCTCTTGGGCTCTGCTTTCTCCCTGTCTGCTCTGTGTTTTGAGTTCCTCTACCTCCTTGTCTAGAGGCTTAGGTCTGGAACACCTTCATGTCACTCACTTGAGTTAACTCAGGCGAGGTGTCTCCTCTTCTCTTTGGGAACCTCCTCTGATCGGATCACACTTTGAACTCTCCGTTGCCTCTCCGTTGCGTGCTCTTGGGTGTTCTGTTTTGATGCCTCTTATGCTAGCTTTGTACTCATGTTGCAGAACGGTTCTTATTTTTGTTAGACTGTAACCTCTTATTAAGGCAAGGACTACCTGGGCTATTTACTCTGCCAGGGCTTAGCACTGTGTTAGGCACATAGACACTGGTTACAGAGTAAATAAATGTTTGTTGTATCTCTGTTCCGTTTTTCAAATGAATGAAATTAGTCCAAACAGGTGTCAAGTCATTGATTTTATCAAGTGAAGAAAAGTGCACATTCAGACTTAGTGGTATGAAAGTAGGAGAGGAACTGTATAAGAAACAGTGGAAAATTGTTAATTAGTTGAAATATTATGACCAAATTATGGAATTTAAAGCTATGTACATTTTGGAAATGTAGGAAAAAGTAATGGTAATGTTTCTGTGGGGCAAAGACACAAAGAAAAATCAAAACTTGGACTCTAATACTTCCATCTGCCTCATTTGTCCTCTTTTTCCCTGTTAACCTGACCCAGCCCGCATTCAGTCAGCATCTCAGATTGGAAAGGGCTTCTGCAGCTGTCCTGTGCAGCGTAGCCCTTCTGTGTATGACACAAGGGCACTGAGGCTGGCACAGAGGAATATAGCTCTCCTTTTTGAAGTGCTCCCTGCCAGGAACTGTTTATTCTTGGCCAGAAAAGGCTTAGGACTACTTTTTACTCTCCTCAGCCCCCTGACCATCTGAAGATAGGGACCATGGTGACTTACTGGATCACTTACCTATCATGTGCAAAGTATTCCTTTAAGTGCTAGGGGAGGTGGGAGGTGGGCTACTACATACAAAAAGTTAGATGATTGTCCATTGTAAGGTAATATATTCCGTTACATTTACATACCACAATTTTTTTTCACTTATTCTCTCATTAATGGATACCCAATTTTACTACAAAAAGATATTAATATTTTAATATAGATAGGACCTTTCTGCCACTGCTCTTGGGTGGTAGACTATCTGGTGGAGATGTACACATGGTAGTGGTGTCATTGGGTCAGAGGTTATGTAATGTACTATTTAGTGACTTTTTTGTTAAAAGAATAACTTCAAATTTTCTTCCAGAGTGGTTGCACCAGTTCACTGTTCTGGAAACAGCCTTTAGTTTGTAAAATTTACAATATTTTGCCAATTGAATAGGAGTGAGGTGAAATTTTAGTTTGTTTTAATTTGCATTTCTTTTATTGGTTGTTTGAAGTACTGTTTTCATGTTTGTTTGATAGCCTGTTTCACTTTGAAAACCTTCCATAATGTGCTCCCTTCCTACTTGTTACCTGCCACATAGGACAGTTTAACTACTTGTGCTCAATTTCTCCTTGGTGGCTTTGCTTGTGTTGTTCCCTTTCACCAGATTATCCAAATCTGTTGAAACCCAGAATCTTCCTTGAAACCTTCCTTCGCTACTTAGTCTTCTTTTATATAGACTCCTACGCTGTCTTGAAACTGTGCTACATAACATGGCACCTGGAGGCAAGCCTGCTCTTTGGGAGATCTTGAAAACTGAATAGTGACTATGAGAGAGCAAGTGACTATTTTCTCCAGTTTTGAGTGGAGGCCAAAGCTTGCAGTTACTCTCTTCACCACTAGATGGAAGAAATGACAGGTGTGGATTCTGCTGTGGGTATTTTTAGAGCTGGAAGGAGCCTTAGATCTTCTAAGGCGATGAGGCTTGGAGTGAAGAGACATGTTTATACTCTGTCCCCACCAATTGGTGGGATCATGGGCAAATAGCTTCACCTTTTTGAGCCTGTTGCTGCATTTATAAGGGGAGATTATGCTACTTCTATTACCTATTCGAGGTACTCTGGGGAGAGAATTTTATAAATCTTAGAAGTGAGAGATTTTCATTCAGTCAAATCCTCTCATTTTACAGAGTAGGAAAACGAAGTCCTAAAGTGGTTAAGTGACTTATTCAAGATTGCATGGCTATTTATTGGCATGTTCGTTGACTGATGGGAACTGATGAATGTTCTGAGGATTGTTCTAGTTGTGACATTCCTTCTTAACTCTGTAAGGTTTAGCGAAGAACAGATCTTTTCAAGAGCCTCTTTCTCCTTCAGCACTTCAGCGTAATAAGGAGAGAGAAAATCTTTAACATCAGAAAGAGGGACTAAGAGAAGACATGAAGCAGCAGGGCAGAGAGTGGAAAGAACACTAGATGTAGATATTAGAAGACCTTGGTTGGATTTGTGTGACTAGAGTAGATTGAGCAACAAGTCAGCTTCTCTGGGCTTCATCTTCATTCACCCTTAAATTGAAGGAATTTGAGTAAAGTCATCTTTAAGGTCCCTTCCGACTAAGGCGTTGAAGAAATAGGAATGACTTTTTAGGCAATGTTTGAATAGATTGGCAAAATGCCAAACTTTAGTCTTACTGTAATGTCATGTTTTGCATTGTGCTATTTATTTATATTATCTGTATTTGGCCAACTAGAAGTTAAGCTTTTGAAGGTAGGATTCCTGATTTATTTTTTTCTGTATTCCCATGGAATCTAACACATTGTTTAGCACATAGGTATTCAGTAAAGACTTTATTGCTAATTGATTGAAGGTATTTGTGACAGCTTTGTCCTAAGAAGCTAAAGGTTCGTGACTGTCAGTATTGCCATATTGCAAAATTCCTGGGACAAAGGCATAGTAATTAGATTTTTATATAATCAGTATAATGCTGGGGAATTGTAATTTTTTTCTCCATTGATGATTTTAAGAAGTTAAAAGTCACAAAAACCAGATTGAATATTACCTAGATTCTTTGTCTACATCAATCATATAATTTGAGGTCCCAGAAATGACTGTCTGTTTTTTTTGGAAACTGGGGAAATAAGTTCCCACCCCCATGCGAAAAGACTTTAGAAAAAAACGTCCTTCTCTCTGGCTCTTCACATGTCAATTCATATCTTCTACATAAATTTATGCAAAAAGCATTTTAACATAATAAGCACAGTAGATAGTATGCAGTGTTTTAAAACTGGCAAAATAATCCTATATACAGTGTCACTTTGTGTCAGTGTATAGTGGTTAAGATTCTGAATCTTAGCAAAATTAATCGGCTTATCTCCTACAAACAGCTAATTAGCAAGATTGATTCAAAATGTAGAGCTCTGTAAAGTGATAGTTGATAAAGGAGGGAAATTTTAGTAGTAATGCTGTGGAGTAGTATAGATGCCAGTTAATCCACAAGCATTTATTAAACATCTAATATTTATGGACCAGTGTGCCATTGGAAGCTAAGAAGATGTGTTTGTAATACAGAAGAAGAGGTAGAGAGTGTTCACTTTATGGATTCATAGGATGAGTACATAGCAATCTTCTCTGTGGATATTGCTTTCCTGTGCCAGTACTCACACAGCAGAGAAATCTTCTGGATGTTGAGAGTAAGCTTGAGCAAATTTCAAACCAAGTCAGTGTCACAGCATGTAAAACAAGCAGCATGACGTGGTGAAAAGAGCCCTGAATTTGGAGTCAGAAGACCTTTGTTCAAATTCTGATTGACACATCCTACCTGTATTGCATTGGTCAAGTTGTTATTTCTTTCTGGGCCTCAGTTTCCTCAACTAGGAAATGAGAGAGTTGAATTAGATGATATTTAAGATCTCTTTTGTTTCTAAATCCTCTCTCTAAAATGCTTTAAGTGACTTTAATCAGTAGTTACTTTGAACTAAGTAGATAAATGTGTATTAATATGAAATGTGCTTCATCTATCTTCAGAGATCATTTAACCCTCTGCTTCTCTAAAACTCTTCTGTGATAATAGAACACTTTTATTTGCCAACCGCATTCAATTTAGACTTATGTGGAAATTATTATCCTTAATCAGAATTTCACCATCCTTCAAGATCACATCTGCCTTCAAACCACTTTCTTAGTACCTTTCCCTAAGGCTCGTCCCTCTGTCTGGTTGGAAAGTGTAGAGGGGGGAAAATGAAGAGGGGGTTCCCAGATCCTTTACTTAAGGGCGTGTGTGTGCCTAGGACAGTCAACTCAACAATTTCTCACCCACTGCATCTCATCATTTGCCACCCTGATTGCCTTCTTCTGGACTTCATCATGCCCCCTGTATAGGACATCCTCTCTCCTGTGTATCCCCATTTTCCCCCTTTGACTTGGCAGGTGTTTTCTTTCCCTATTAGACTGTCTATCTTTTATTTAGTTCTTTTTTTTTTTAGTTCAGCTTTTTGTTGTTGTTCTCTTTACTTTTTTTGTAGTCTTTATTGTTTTCCTGGTTCTGATTTCTTCATTCTGTATCAATTCATATAAGTCTTTTCCATGCTTCTAAATTCTTAATATTCCCTCTTCCTCATGGCACAGTAGCATTTCAGTACATTTATGTACCCCAGTTGTTCTTTAAACTATTCCTCAGTTGATGGGACATCTACTTCATTTCCATTGCTCCCACAAAATGTGTATTTCTTATAAGACTATTTCAAAGACCTTTAAAAAAAATTTTTTTAATCAAAGTTAAAAAAACAGCACGGTTTCTTTAAGACATCTCCATTGCATTAGAAAAATCTTGTAATAATAAATTTTTTTTTGCAGTTTGACTAGCTTGTCAAAGAAAAAATATACTTTCCCCCCCTCCCCCATACTGTGAATATTGAATGAGTATGTTGTTTTGGAAGTAGCCAAAAATACTTGACTTTATAACTTCATTTTGATGATAGAAATGCCAAAATAATATTTCAGTAATGTGTCTCTTGTAAGCTTTTTTGGGGGGGCGGAATTCCTTAAATTTATTGAAAACTGGACTAGAGAGGATTTTAGATTATAGATTAAGATTTGAAAGAGATGCTAGAGACATCTCTTCCACACCTGCAGGCCTACTGTATGCTAGGCACTGTGCTAAAGACAGGCAAAAGACAGTCTTCAGCAGGGGAGACAACAAAAGAATTGGGAAGACCCCAGTTCAAATGTGACCTCAGATACTTAATACTGGGAAAGTTACTTAACCTCTTTTTGCCTTAATTTGTTGGAGACAGAAATGGCAAACCACTCCAGTATCTTTTCCCAGAAAACCCCATGGACAGTATGTTTATGAAGAGTCAGGCACAACTGAACAGGGAGATAACATGCAAAATAACTGTACAAATAATATAGAGACGGGATAAATTGGAGATCTCAGATTAAGGGAGATAGGGAGAGGAATGCATTTTTCTTTTATGGCAGTGAAAGTGCTTTTCACATCTCACCTATCCCTAATTTAAAAAATTTTTAAATTAAAAACTTTTTCTTATTTTTTGTTTGTTGGTGATTTGTTTGGATATCACATTTCCTAATAGATTTCTTTCCTCCTCCCCTCACAGATAGCTATCCGTTTTAATAAAGAATTTTTAAAAATAGAGGAAACCTATGGAGTTAAACACATTAACCAAATCTGATGTTGTTTCTGCAATGTTCCATACCAAAAGGGAAGGAACATACATTTATTAATCACCTACTATGTGCCAGGCATCGTGCCAATAAGCATTTTACAAATATTATCTCATTTGATCCCCAGAACTCATTTTACAGTTGGGAAAACAGCATACCTACCCAGAGTCACACAGCTAGTAAATATCTGAGGCTGAATTTGAACTCAGATCTTCCTGACTCTAGTCCAGTGCTCTATCCACTATGGTCTGTCTTATAGTCCCCTGTCTCTGTAAAGACTGAAAAGAGAAGTATATTTCTTTTTTTTGGAGGGGGGCACTCTTGGTGATAATCTCATTCAGTTAAAAATTTAAAATGGATATCTTTTTGCATCACCTACCTTTCCCAATTTTTCCGTTCTCTCTCCCTTTTCCAAAGATCCTTTCCCTATAACAAAGAATAAAATGGAGGTGGAAATGAAAAGATGGTAGCAGGGGACCATGGAGAAATTAAACAAAATTAACCAATATAAGGAAAAAGCTTGTCAGTATTGGCTACATCTGTAGTTTTTCTTACCTCTACAAATAAATGGCAGGTGGGGATAAGGGAGGTTTCTTCTTGTCTCTCTTACTAGCAGCTAATCGTCATCATTCCCATTTTGCAGATTTTACACTTGCCTTTTGCTTAGATTTAATTTTTTTCAATGAATTATATATACGTACATATGTATATATGTGTATGTGTGTAGATGTATATCTATACATCTACACACACACACATACATTCTCTTCCCCATCTTCCTTCCCTCACCTCATTGGGGAAAAAAACAAAACTTTTGTAATAAATAGAAATAGTCAAGCAAAACAAATTCCTTCACTGGCTATTTCCAAAAAATACATGTCTTGGCAGTCTTCATTCTCAGGCCATTGCCTCTCTGTCAGAGCTGTGTGCAGTTCTTAAGTCTCCCAGAGTTATTTGTCTTTACGGTATTATTGTTATATAAATTGTTCTCCTGGTTCTGTTCATTTCATTGTGCATCAGTACGAGTCCACCCAGTATTCTGTGAAACAATCCCTTCATCATTTAATAGTGATGATGATGATGACGACAACTAAACTTTGTATAGACAGACACTGTGCTAAGTGCATTACATATATCATCTTATTTGATAGGTGAGATAATTATATCATAATTACAATATACATAATTTATAATTATCACAGCACAATAATATTTTATTACATGCATATATACGCATTAACGTTCAGTCATTCCCCAGTTGAGGAGCATTTCCTTATTTCTAGTACTTTGCCACCAAACAGTTGCTCTCCTTTTGTACCTGTGTGTCCTGTTCTTCCTTGATATCATATTTCTGGGTCAGAGGGTATACAGAGTTTAGTAACTTTAGGGGCAGAGTTCCAAATGACTTTATAGAATGGCTGGACTAACTGACAGCTTGAGTAACTGTATTGGTGTATAGTTTTCTTGTAGCACCTTCAGGATTTGTCATTTCCTTTGTTAATAACTTTGTTCATCTGATGGTTGTTACATTTCTCTAATTAGGGATAGGGAGCATCTTTTAGTATAGTTTTTTTTTTGTAAAATAAGGTTTTATTGATGCTTTGAGATTTTTTTATTGTCAGAATTTCCCCCAGTATCCTTTCCCTTCCCAAAGGATAACAACAAATTTTTTAAAAGACAAAATTGGCAAAACTGATGAATAAATGACAAAAGTCTGAAAATATATGCAGTGTACTATACTTTTGGACCTCCCATCTTCGCTACGTGGCTGTTACGGTGTGTGCTGTATAAATGCTTCCTCCCTTCCCTTCTTCCCTAAGGGTTGATGCTGTCTTCTCCTTTCTTTTCTTGGGAGCCTTGCTTGTTTATGATTTTGTAACATTGACTTTTGATTTTTTTTTTTGTGGTCTTTGTTTTTATACTGTTGGGGTCACTGTGCATGCGTTTGTGTAAGTGTGTATATACACAAAAATTTACATATATATTTTTATCTCTGCTCAATATGCATCAGTTCGTGTAGCTCTTTTCCATGATTTTGTATTCATCATATTCATCAATTTTTACAGCTCAGTGATCTTGCATTACATTTATGTAACTGTTTTGCCATTTCTCAGTTTTGGGGCAGGCATTCACTTTTTTATTTCAGTTCTTTGCTGTTGTAAAAAAATACCACTATAAATATTTGGTGTATATGGGTACTTTTTTCTTAGTAATGACCCTCTTGGGGTATGATAAGCCTAGTAGTTGAGTCTCTTGAGTGATTTTACTCCCTCCCAATTTCTCCAGTACATTGCCCTCTCCGTCATTCCCAAAATCACTGCCTACCTTTCCTTGTCTGCTGGCTGCTTTCCTGCTGCCTCCAAACATGTATGGTCTCATCATACTCAAAAATCCATCACTTGATCCATCCATCCTCACTATCTCTGTTCCCATATATCTTCTGTTTTTGACTAACCTTCTTGAGATAAACTTTGTAAAGCTAAGTGAAATATAAAAATTCATTGGTAAGAAATATAGATCTACAATCTCTAGGATAATTTTAAAAAAATAGAAATAAAGAGGCAGTAGCACTTTTAGACCTCCAGTTATACTATAAAATAGCAGTCATTGAAACTGTTACAAGTTAAAAGAGGAAAAGGAGAACACTAGAACAGACTAGATAGGGAGAATTAGAAAAAATTAAACTGAATTACTCATTCATAAATCTGAAGATCCAAATTATTTGTAGATAAGAATTTCTTAGAAAACTAGAAAGTAGTTCGGCAGAAATTGCCTCTTGAGGTCCATATACCACATGTCACGATAAGCTAAAAATGGATACTGGACCTTAAATGTTAAAGGTTAGTTAGTTGATGGGTTGTTGTCCTTTGTTCTCAAAGAGGACCAAAATGACATCACCATGATAAAGTGAAATTTCAGTGTGTCCAACTGTGGCTGATCAGACCAAAATGAGCTCGGAATGCTCTACCATAGGTTGGGCACAGATAGTCCATGTGAATATTTGAGGTGGATGTTAAAAGGTAATACATCTTCAAAAATGATGAAAGAACCAGATTAGAGACATTTCAGTAGTTAAGATAAACAGCTGAGCCAGGAATAGACTCAGTCATAAAAGATAAAATAGATAATTTAGATTATGTGAAGTTGAAAAACTTTTGTACAAACAAAATTAATGCAAGTGTGTTAAGATAAAGTGAGCCTTCAGTTGTTTAGAAAAAAAAAGAACCCTTTCCTTTAAAATCCTTATGAAGGAATAAACATGTCTCTATTTTGGAATTTGGGGAACAGATTTAAGAAATTGATTGTTAGCTCGCCTTAGCAAATCACCAAGTCAGTTATTTTTAAAATCAGTTGATTAATGAACAATTATTAATCACCTACAGTAATGGTGAGGATACACTATAATGAATGAAAAGATCTCCACTCTACAGGAGCTTATGACATTCTAGTGGGGGAGATAACATATAAGTATATATGAAATGGTCAGAATGCTGGACCTGGAGTCAGGAAGACCTGAGTTCAGATCCCTCTTTAAATTTATTAGCTGTGTGAGGAGGAGAGAGTGTGCCCTTTGACTGAATCCAACTTCACAGAACAAATCCCCTTAATAAAAGAATTTGTTCTGTAAAACTTGGACTCAGTCAAAAGGCTGAGTTCGCCACCCCAGCTCCAGATGAAGGAGCATGCCTGCTAGAATTAAGATTATGGCTGTGCAAATGGAGAGAAGAGGTTAAACCTTCAATAATTATTGTATAGGTCTAATGACCTGCCGCTTCCCTCAATGACCCTCGCCACTGATACTCTGCCTAGAGTACACTGATTCTTCAACACATAGCATACTTCCTTCCCCCTTACACTCTCTCTAACTCAGTAATTCAGAGTAATTCAGACTTCAAAACTGCAGATGTACAAGTCCTTTTTACCTTCCCAGGTGCCTGTTTCCTTACTCCTTCCTCCCTCCACCCTTCACGGTCTGGATCTGCTTGCCTCTTGTGCTCCTTCAGTTTTATGACACTGAAATTTGGCTTCCGTCTCTTGGTTACATTTCTTCTCTGGCTGCTTTTCAGGCCTTGACTACCCTTTTTCTTATACTCCCTTCATTACTGTTTGTGGTAAAGGAATCACTATTCCCGGCTCCCCATTGCTACTTGGAGACATTGTGCCTACCACCATCACTCAGCAATCTCTTCTCCTTTGAGGTATAACTTTGTCAGCTGGTCTGTGTCCTTTTGTCCGCTTCCTTCCTCAGTGAGGTCAGTGCTTGGCTTTATACCGACTAGTAAGATATGTTAACATCTATATTGACATTCCCTCAAATCATCTCACTTTCAGTTCCTCTGTCTAATCAGTTCCCATAACCTATTCTACCATATTATTATAGATGCACCCAAAAAAAGGTCATTTGATTTTTGATTTTTATATCATCTTCAAGTGTTCTACTTCTTACCTGTCTGATGGCTCCTTTTCAGTCTTCTATATTATATTTTCCATAAATGTTGCATCTGCCACCTGTGGGTTCTGTCCTGTGCCCTTTTCTCTCCTATGTTGCATTTTGCTCTTATCAGTTCCCATGGATTCAATTATCATCTCTTTGCTGATGATACTGTGTATGCAACCCTGATCTCTCTGTTGACCTCCAGTCTTGCATCTCTGACTTTCTGTTAAGATATCTTAATTGGAGTATAAGCATAGGACTTAGACTCAAAGTATCCAGAAATGAACTCCCCAACCCTCTATTCTTCCTTACTTTGTTATTCCAGAGGAGATTACCAATATTCTCCTAGTTAGCCTGACTCACAATTTGGGTGTCCCTCTCAACTCTTCCATTTCCCTCCTACTGCCAAATAATGTTTCTGCCTTCATTCGCATTGCTCTTATACCCCTTTTCCCCACTTTCCTCTGATAGCTGTCAGAACTCTCCACCATCCTAGTACTTAACTGGACTATTATAATAGTCTTTTGCTTGCTTTCTGCCTCAAATTTCTACCCACCAGTCACTTCTCCACTTAACTGTCAAATTGATTTTCATAAAGTGAAAGTGTGATGTATCTTATACACTCGCATGTGTGCTCACACACAGTCCCATTCAGTTAGAATCAGCTAGATGATGTAGTGGGTAGAGCTCAGGAGTTGGATTCCTGCCCCTTGGGCAGGTCACTTAACCTCTGTCTCAGTTTCCTCACCTGTAAAATAGTTACATTAAGAGAGATAATGGGGCTTATCACATTTGCCTAGCAGGATGGTTGTGAGGATCAAATGAGATAGTGTTTGTAGAACACTTTGCAAACTTTAAAGAGCTGAATAAATATTTGCTATTAATCAAATCCAGTGGTTCCCTAATGCCTTCATTCTTAAAACCTTGTTTGGTATTCAGAGCCCCTTGTAACCTGGCCTTTTGCTGCCTTTCTAGCTTTCTCACACCTTACTGCATTCTCTCCCATATGCCTGCCCTCCATTGTCCTAGAATCCAGTCATTCTGGCTTTCTTGTTTTGCTTTGAAGAAGACATTCGATCTTCAGACTGTGTCCCTTGGTTGTTCCCATGCCTGAAGTGCTCTTCCTCCCTCTTCATCTCTGACTTCTCTGAATTCCTTCAAGTCCTAACTAAAATCCTACCTCTTACAATAAAGAGGCCTTTCCTGATTCCCTTTGTTTGAGTAGCTCCAGCTTATCCCGTTTATGTCTAGTGTTTGCCCATGGCTGTTGATATGTTTTCACTGTTAAGACTGTGAGATCTCTTTGAGAAGGAGGACTTTTTTTGTCTTCCTTTGTGTTTCTAACACAGTGTCTGGCACATAATAGACTCTTAATAAATAAATGCTTGTTGACTTGACTGTCTTCCTTACTCCTCAGTTTTCCCTTATCAAAAGACAAAAAGTTTTAACCTCTCTTGTAAGCATGTATTTTTTCTTCCTATAACTTAACTTTAGCTGGGTTATTAATATTTAATATTTCTAATTTCTTTGTAGCCTATTGCATTTTTAACACATATTAAATCTTTTCAGGGGCCGAAGCAGTGGCAAAGGACTTCCTCAGTCTACAGTAAGTAAATATGAATATTTTAATTTGCTTTAGGAAACAAATTAAATAAAAATTAAATTTCATTGACTTAAATTATAAACTTTAGCTGAAAGAAAAATGATCAGTCATACCAATTTCACATTTTGTAATTCAGATGTATACAGAGCTAGTTAATGATTATATTTTTTAATTTATCATGTCATTTATCTAACATCATCTGAGAACATAGTACTTGGATCCATAAAATAGAGAAAATCTTTATAATCCTTTGCTTAAACTAGACAAATTTAGATTAGGAGTTAGGATTAAGGAAAAATCAGGAATAGATATGGGAAAAAAACTATCAATTGAAATCGTAGTATTTTGAACTCATTCTGGTTTATAAATGCTAACATACCTTCTTTAAACAGTCAGCTCATCTCTCTCCCCTTTTATCTTTCTTCATTGAAAAGAGCCTTCTGGTCACAGATTTTGTCAGTTTTAGGGTAGCTTCAATATGATTAAGTGAGATGTCTCAAATACTAATAAATTTACCTTTTTTCTAACAAGTACAGATTGTCACTATGAGAAATATTAATTCTACTTAATGGGATAGGAGGTTACTCGGACTTTGGATTTCTTTTTGGTTCAGGAGATGGTAGCTTTGAGAGAAACGAGGATAAAGAGGGTAAAGTCAAAGTTCAAAAAATAATTGTTCTTTATATCCTATGCAGTTTTCATGTGATCGATACCTAACACTAAAATTCATTTGTATAAATTTACTTGTGAATATGTGAGCTTCTATAATTCTTCAATAGAACAGGAACCTTGATTTTAATTTATAATCTAAATAAAATTTTCCGAGCTATATTACAGTTGATAAAAGTAAACAAATATGTTTTTCCAATCATTCTTTTTACATTCCAGATTTCTTTTGATGGCATCTATGCGAATATGAGAATGGTTCATATACTTACATCAGTTGTTGTAAGTTTTCACAGTATTTCTTAAAATTGTGTTTTTGGTGGCATAATGAAAGTACAGTGAATTGTGAAATTGCAATGTGTGTGAAAAGATACTTGAAACCATTACTTCATCTGGGTCTTTAAGGAAAAGTAAGAGTGATGTTTACCAAGGCAATTTGAAAGCAGATTAGATTAGGAGTACTATGTATAGCACAGTATAAACTATTCTATTCCTGATGTCTTTTACAAAGGTTGGCATTTGGTATTCTTGACAGTGGTTCACACTCTCCTATCCCTTATATTGCCAAATTAAAATAAATTTAAATTGGAAGTATTTGTACAAACTATTTAAACTGACAAATATGCTGCCAACTTACTTTTAGATAAATATATTCTTTATATCTGAATCATTCAATAAGATCCACAGATGCTCTTCCCCCCCACCATATCTTATCAAAGTCCTTTATCTACTGGGATAGATTTTAGTTACCTCTTTTGAAACATGCAAACTAAATAAAAGTCATACTTCATGGTTTTATAGATATCTTATTTGATTTTTTTATTTTATGTTTTTAGGGATCCAAATGTGAAGTACAAGTGAAAAATGGAGGTGTATATGAAGGAGTTTTTAAAACATATAGTCCTAAGGTAATGGAAGAAAACCTGTTTTTCTATTTTGTTTGTTTTCTCCAGACACTGTAATTTCTAAACTACTGTGCATTCGCAGTGTTGCTGCTTAACTGACATATAATTAAGATTCTTGAATTTAGTATGTTACAGTTTTGACCTTTGACCTTTCTGGGGCAACTAAGTAGCACTGTGGATAGTGTCCTGGACTTGAAGTCAGGAAGAGATGAGTTCTTGCCTCAGACACTTAATGGCTGTTGACCTTGGACATGGCACTTTTCATGTCTATAGGGTCCGCTTCACACTGTTATTTTGAGGATTAAATGAGATAACATGTGTAGTGGTTTATGAAACCTGAAGCACTCTACAAATGCTAACTGACACCTAAGCCAGGGAGAGATTAATCAAAGAAAACTAAAACTGTGGACTAGTATCTTGTGAGTATTGTTGTGAAAATATTCAGTAAAATAATAGAAATGAGTTTAAACAATTAAAGTGATTATTCCCTGTGATCATGTTGGATTTGTACCTACAATGTGAGCATTGTTCAGTATTTGAAAAAGTATAAATATAATTGACTCTAATCACCTTCCAACCCCCCACAAGTCAGAATTATATTACTAGATATATTTTTTCACCAACTTTAAAATTTTGGTCATTACCTGAATAAATAAGTCTTTCCTTAAAATGATAAAAAGTGTCTGTCAGAAACTGAGAGCTAACATTATCCCTGCATTGAAGAGATATTAGAATACTCTAATAAGATCAGAGGCAGAGCATGGATAGGTGTCTGGTGTCATTACTTTTATTTAATGTTCTAGAAAATTCTAGGCATAGTAATAATAATAATATTAGCAACAATAACGTTAATGATAATAATTAACATTTACATAATATTTATTGTTTACAAGGCACTGTGCTAAGCGCTTTACCGATATCTCATTTGATCTTCACAACAACCCTGGGAGGTAGGCAGTGTTAGTATCCACATTTTATAAATGAGGAAACTGAGGCAAACAGATGAAGGGACTCGCTCAGGGCCACAGAGGTAGAAGTGTTTCTGAGGCAGGATTTAAACTCAGGTCTTCCTGCCTCCAGGCCCAGTGTTTTATTTACTGCACTACCCACCTGCCTCAGTAAGCAAGGAAATAAAATTGAGAATCTCTGCATAGGTAAAGAGAAAACAGAATTATTACTAATTGCATATATAATGGTCTAATTACAGAATATTAAAGATTCAACTAAAAATTTAATGGAAACAATAACATCTGTAAAGTAGTTGGCTATAAGCTCACACATGTAAGCTTATTTGTGTTACTAAAAAAGCCTGTCTTGAAGAGACAGAAAAAGGCATGCCATTCAAACTTAAAGAATATATAATGGGGCTTGCAGTCCACCAACCAAAACACCCCCAGTACTTACATGAGGACAACTGCAGAACCTTTTGTACAGAAATACAGGAAGTCTTGAACAACTGGAGTGATATCAACTGATCAAGGTTGAGCTGTGTCGTTATGATAAAAATGGTGATAAATATGCAGATCAACTTATAGAACTGATGTCATATTATTCAAACTACCTTGGATTTATTTGTAAATCTATTCAAAATAGCAGAATTTAAGAATTAAGATTCTCAAGAGAAATAAGTTTTGTTTTGTTTTTTTTTTAAGGAATGGAAAGGTCCTGGTAGTACTAGATTTCAGATTGTACTATAAAGTAATCATTAAAAGTTTGGTCCTGATAAAATTGGTCAGAGGAAGTAAATAGCACCTAGAAGCAATGCAGTTCAATAGTAATGTGTTGGAAGGTAAAGATTATTTTTGAATGTAAGAAAATTGCTGAGAAAACTGAAAAGTCACCCAGCAGAAATTAAGGTTAGCCCAGAACCATTTATTGAGCGTACACAAATTCCAACTATATTCGTGTCCTAAATATAGAGGGTCATATCACTTACAAACTGTACAAAAAAGGAAGAGATGTATCTTTCTCATTTATTCTCACCTAAACAAGGATAAAGATAGTCATAACAGATAAAATATGTAATTTTGGTTACATACAATTGAAAAGCTTTTACACAGCAAAATATAAGCAATTAGATCCAGAAATGTAACAGTTTGGAGAAAATCTGACTCCCCCATCTCTTAAAGTTCTAAGTTATATAAAAAATTAATAGAAATATATTAAGAACCATTTCCAGTAGGTTAATGGTCATGAACATGAACAGCTAATTCCCAAAAGAATAAATGCATACTCTCAGTGGACAGCTTGGTGATGCAGTAGATAAGAGTGCTGAGCTTGGGGTTGGGAAAGCTCATCTTCCTGAGTTCAAATCTGGCCTCAGACTGTGACCCTGGGCACATCACGTAACTGTGCTTGCTTCAGTTAATTCATCTGCAGAATGAGCTGGAGAAGGAAATGGCAAACCGCCAAGAAAACCCCAAATGGAGTCAGAAGAATTGGACATAACTGAAAAATGACTGAACAATCAATAATTTGTTGGGACAAAGCTGCATTCACAATGGTTAATGCTGAAATGAGTGAGAGGTTGTTGTTCATAAGTGTGCACTTACCACACAGTTGAAAAGGGAAGCAGGCACAAGACTGAACCTTAATCTTAGGGATTTCTAGACAAAAAAATGAGTCTAGGATTCTGTTATACAGATACCAACAAAGTGAAAAGCTGTTATCAATCAGTATGTTACTATGTGCCAGGCACTGTGCTAAGTGCTGGGCAAACAAAGAAAAGCGAAGTCAGTCTGTGACATTGTGGAACTCACAATCTAACAGAATCTTCTTGGGAAGATGGGACACTTAGGAAACCCAAGAAGTTTATCTCTGTAACTAAAACAGTCTTTTCTTAGAATAAGAGGAAAAGAGAAAGGACAGACTTGATTGCATATCTCAAAAGAAAGCTACCCATGAGTAATATGGTTATCCCTTCCACATTGCAGCTTCTCCATTGAGGTTTCGATAAATCGTGGGTCAGTATAAGAAATTAAATGGGAATTTTTGAGGTGTTCTGTAGAAGCCACAGATGACACTCAAAAGCCAGCAGACGAGACAAAAAGTTTAGAAACTCAGAAATGCATGAAGTGTATGTATGGTATTGTATAGTATCAACCCAAATTTTACAGTAAGGTCCTGTAAACACCCCATGAAAAAAAAGAAGGAACTTAGACTTCTCTGATATGAAGGGAGGGCCAAAATTTTTTATGCAGATTTTCCAGATCACGGGGGCACTGAGCTCCTATAACCCCTGTTATGTGGAAGGGATAACTAGTTGTCTACTGTCTTAGATTTTCCTATCATCTCTTTTTTAACATGTACCATTAACTGTCCTCTTTAAGTTGGTTTTATCAGCTGGAGAATTTTGATCATGAATGGCTATAAATGAATTATACAGATTAGTTAAGCTTAAAAGAACATGATTATGTTTACTTTGTTTTGGTCCTAATTGCAGCCACAGGTTACCATGCTTTTTTATTTTAAAAGATTTGGTTAGGGTTGGCGTTCAATTTAGTTGTTTGTCCAACCTTTATTAACTAAGGCACTTTTCCCCCTCTACCTCAATATTGTGGAAGATTTTTTTTTTTTGAGATCTGTTTTAGCATAATGTATTAAATAATGGGAAAGCCTGCTTAATAGTTTTGTATACTTTAACCTGTGGTGTTCTTTGAAAAAAACAATGCCATTGGCGTGGGAAAATTGCAGATGATAGCCTTCATGCCTCAGGTTTTTTCAGAGGGAAAAACTGAAGCAGGTCCACTGAATTCAAACAAAAGTAGGCATTCCTGGTTTAAAATTCTCTAATTTTACTCTTGTTGAGCAGCCTTATTACAGTTCTTTGATTAAAATACTATATTTCATTTTGGTTTAGTATAACAATTTTAAGTAAAGGGTATCATCACGTTTCATATTGTGAGTAATCTTTGAATGTCCAGTGCTCAAGAGTTCTGGGTGGTCAAGGTCCACATAAGAGTTCAGTTATATAGATGGCTTTCTCTTGTGTTGTATATCTAGTTCAAGCTAAATTATGTCTCACAGTTTGCTTCAAAAGTCTATTTAATTTTCAGTTTGCAAAGGATATAAAGATATATCTTCAGCACAAATCTGAACTACAGCTATAGAACCAATCATTCGTACTCTTATGTGGCCAATCTCTTGATCTGTCCTACTTGACTATACGCAATACACATATATGTATACATACATGTACATATATTGTTAGGAGTGAGATGGGGTATGAAAAATAAAGCATTTTGTAATCATCTGGGTAAGATTGTTTATCTTATGTATGTATTTAAAACCTAAAATTCTGTATGTGGTAGGATTTCAGTTTCTGATACTGTTCTCTGTCCTAGTCTTTGTGTTTTGCAGTATTTAAAAAACAAGAATAACTTTTAAGCATAATCTCTAATAGAGTGACAGTGGTTGACTGAGTGTGCAATGTTCACTGGCCACCTCCAGGCCTGGAATTCTGTCTCACTATCCCTGCCTCTTGCTTGAAGATGCAACAAGACGCTGGCTTCTTTAGGAAAACTTTCCTATTTCTCCTCTCCTAGTATCCTACCTCCCAGATTACCTTTTATTTAATTACTCTGTATATATTTGTATTTATTCACTTAATCTTTATGCTCCACATAATTTTATGTATGCTTGTCTCCCCTGCTAGAATGTAAGTTCATCACAAGTCAGGATTATTTCATTTTTTGTACAGTTGATGTGCTCTCTAGGACCTAGCACAATGCCTAGTAGCCTAGTAGGTACTTTACATTCTTATTTGTTTGATTCTGCACTCCTAGTTTGCAGCCTCTCTAATCAGAGCAAAAGTATTTCAACATTGATGACCTTATTTCTGTCTCCCAGAGAAGTAGGCTTGTCATATTGGAAATTTGAGTTGTTTTCAGAAGAGCTGGGTTCAAGTATTTATTAACTCTTAAGGAAAGATCGGACCATTGACCTAGGCTAGGGAGTAAATGATTTTTCATGTACTGTTGAGACAAGTTAATTAAGGCCAATCCCCTCATCCCCTCCCCACCTTGACAAAGTGCATTGTAAAATCTATCTGCAATTTGATTTTTAACACGTTTTAATACTTCTATTTTCAATTTTAGTGTGATTTAGTGCTTGATGCTGCTCATAAGAAAACAACAGACTCCAGCCCTGGGCCAAAGCGTGAAGATATCGTGGAGAGGATTTTGTTCAAGTGTTCAGACTTTGTTGTGGTGCAGTTCAAAGACATGGATTCCAATTATGCCAGAAGAGGTAGGTTTAAGTTGGTGCAGATAGCAGCATATTACTGAGTAGGCTTATTAAAATTGTTTTTATATATTTATAATGTATTTTTACTGATTTGGTTTTCACTAATTTGACTTAAAAATGACTTTTATAAAATTAAGGAGACAATGTACATTTTAATCAGTCTTGATAGAAAATACATTAATTAGGACATCTGTATCTTAACTGGATTCCAATTAAACCATACTTGAAAACATTTTTATTGCACTTTTGAAGTTTCTTGAAGTGTGATATACTTTATTCTCTTCATGGTTTAGAGTTTGCCATGGGACATTTAGTTGACAGTTTACTTAAAAGGTTTGGAAAAATTAGTTGATGTTGGAAGGGAGATTGATAGAGAAGAGCTGGCACCTGGTGTCCCATTCTTAGCAGGGGACAAATAAGTTGGGTCAACAGATAACCAGGCTTCAAGGAGTCAGTGAGGAATATACTTCCAATCAGAAAGGGTTGTGGAGGTTTATGGAAATTGAGTTCAGTGCTATTGTCCATTGAGAATGTGGGAATTTGTGGTTTATTATAATAGAGAACATAGTCTTCCAGGCTCGGTAGCTTTAGTAATGCAGAGAAAAGTTTTCAAAGGCAGTTGTCAAGTATGGGTTTTTAAGTTATTATTTTTTGCACTTGAAAAATAAATAAACTTCATTATTGTTTGCTAAAATTAACACAACTTGTAGTGTGACTTGGACTATAGTTATTTATGTATGTCTTTACTTTTCCTCCATGTCTTGTAAGCTTCCTTTTTTTTAACTTTCACAGTGTTTTTGTTTTTATTTTTCCTTTAAAAATTCTACAGAATGGTGCCCCCAAAATTCACTAGAATGTTTAAGCACTTAAAAAAATATTCAGACAAACTTGGAAATTCACAGTGAAGTTAATGTATTGGCTACAAATGTACACAAATGTATGTCAGTTATAAACTGATTCGTTTTTGATGTTATAAATTTCTGCCCAAAAAAAACTCAAGAAAAAGATTTCCTTCCCTCTTATCTGTTGCTATGTTATCTTTGCATTCTCAAGTTGGCCAAAAATAGGGGGGGAAAAAAATGAAACTATCTTTTGAAATCTTTGAATATTTTTAGCAGAAATATTCTCATTCTTTTTAAAAAAAATTTTTCTAAACTATTATTTGTAACAGTTAAAAATAAATTCTCTTCCTCCCTCCAACTCCTCCACCTATTGAGAAGGAAAGCAATATGATATCAGGTATACGTCTAAAATCATGCAAAGCATATTTCCATATTAACTGTGCTGCGCAAAAAAGCAAGAAAATAAAGTGAAAACATATACATCAATTTGTATTCCAAGTTCATCAATTCTTTAGGTAGCATTTTTCATCATGCGTCCTTCAGAATTTTCTTGGATCATTGTATTGCTCAGAGTAGCTAAGTCTTTCACGTTTGATCATTGTTACAATATTGCCCTTACTGTGTATAATGATCTGCTGCTTTTGCTCTTTCACTTTAGTAGTGCATGAGTCTTCTCAGGCTCTCTTGAAGCTGTCTCCCTCAGCATTCCTTGTAGCATAATACTATTCCATCATAATCACAGGCGACTCATTCGGTCATTCTCCAATTGATGAGCATCCTATCAGTTTCCAATTCTTTGCCACCACAGAAAGAGCTGCTGTAAATATTTTTGTACATGTAGGTCCTTTTCCTTTTTCTTTGATCTCTTTGGGATATAGACCTACTACTAGTGATATTGCTCGGTCAAAGGATATGCACAGTTTTATAGCTCTTTGGGCATAGTTCCAAATTTTTCTCCAGAATGGTTGGACCAGTTCACTATTCCACCAGTGGTAACATTAGTGCCCTCTTTTTCTACGTTCTCTCTAGCATTTGTCGTTTTCCATCTCTGTCATCTTAGACATTGTGATGGATATAAGGTGGTATCTCAGAGTTGTTATAATTTGTATTTCTCTAATTATGAATGATTTAGAGCATTTTTCCATGTGATTATTGATAGCTTTGGTTTCTTCCCCTGAAAACTACCTGTTTGTGTCTTTAACCATTTGTCAATTTGGAAATGGCTCTTATTTTTAGAAAATTGACTCACCTTCCTCTGTATTTAAGAAATGAGGCCTTTATCAGAGAAACAGATTTTTCCCCCTAATTTTCCTGCTTTCGTTCTATTTTGGCTGCATTGATTTTGTTTATGCAAAACCTTTTTTACTTTCATGTGCTAAAATTATCCAGTTGGCTGCCTGTGATCCTCTCTATCTTTTATTTAGTCATAAACTCTTCCCCTATTCATAAATCTGACAGGCAAAATTTTCTGTGATCCCCTAATTTGCTTATATCATCTTTTATGTCTAAATGATGTAACCATTTTGATCTTATCTTGGTATACAGTGTGGGATGTTGGTCTGTACCTGGTTTCTGCCAAATTGCTTTCTAATTTTCCCAGAAACTTTTTTTTCTCCCCCCCCCACCTCCCGAAATTTTTGCCAAATATTGAATTCTTGCATGCAAATCGTGGATCTTTAGGTTTCTCATACACTTGATTACTGTGGTCATTTACTACTGTGTATTGTGTGCCTAATCTGTTACCTTGATCTTACATTCTATTTCTTAGCCAGTAGCGAATTGTTGTGATGATTACGGCTTTAGAATTGTAGGACTCTTGAAGGAAGAGATTATCTTAAGCATGCCTTGCAATGCTTAGCTCAGTAGACAATAACTAATTATTGAATTAAACTCATGCCAATTTTTGTCTTGTTCTTAATTGAGCACAAAAGAAAAGTGCCTTTGTTTATACTGTTCAATTTTTTTTCCTTCTGGCATAGAAAGTAGTTTTTAAAATCCAAAGCACTCACTGGGTAGTTTTTAATTAAAAAAAAAAATTTGCCAAATAAGTTTGAAGTAAGTCAAAAAGAATTACAAGGGATTGTTTACTGTATTGTTGAATATTAGACTGTTATTAATTTCCAGTAATTCATATCCATTAAAGTTTTTCTATAATTCATGGCACTGACCCTGGGTATTTACTGACTCTACCTGTGGAGCATAGTCTATCTTGTGCCAGAGACTTTCCCAGTTCTTCTTAATGTTAATGATCTCTCTGAAATGAATCAATTTATCTTGTGTTTATCTTGTATGGACATATTTTGTATATTTGTTGTCTTTTCCCATTAGAATGTGAGCTCCTTGAGGATCAGGTAGAGTATTGTGTTATAGTCAAGAGCAAGCATTTAAATAAGCACATTCAGGGATGCAAAGACAAAATGAAAGCATGATGGTTGCCTTATTTCAAGGGAGACAGCATGTACACTGACAATTACATACAAATTAAGTACTAGGAAGAGAAGGCACTAGCAATTAAGGGTGATCAGGAAAGGAAGGAAATTAGAGCCAGAAGGGAATACCAGGAAGTTTTGGGAATGGGAGACAGCTCGTGCGAAGGTATGTAGATCAAAGTAGACGTCATGTATGAGTAGACAGCAAGAGAAGGCTATAAGACTTAGCATGTGAATGGTAATAACAAAGTTGGTTTGAAACCAAATGGTGATGGACTTTAAATGCCAAATGCCGTTTTGTATTTGATCCTAGAAATAGGAGAATTTATGGAGTAGGGAACTCAGTGAGTATGTATAGGAGAGAAGGGAGGTTACATGGAGGGAGATCCTTCGGGAGGCCATTGTCATAGTGAAGAAAAGATTGGATGAAGTTCTAATAGAGAGTGATGGCTGAAGAAGGAAAGGGCAGTGGAGGTAATTTCATGGAGTCTTAACAACTGATGTGAATGGAGGAAGGGAGTAAATGAGAGGAGGATGGTTCCAAGGGTCTAAACCTGGGTATATGTATGGTACTGAACTGAAGTAGGGAACCTTTAAAAGGAAAAAGTTTGGAGGCTAAGATGAGCAAAGCATTCCGTTTTGGACAAGTCAAGTTTGAGATGCCTGTGGGAGATTTGTTTCTAAAATATTCTGTGGATAGTTGGTGATGGCAAGACTGGAGCTTGTCAGAAGTGACTAATATAAGGAGAAATTGAACAACTTTTTATTTTTTAATTAATTTATTTTTAGTTTTCAACATTCACTTCCATAAGATTTTGAGTTTTAAATTTTCTCCCCCTTCTCCCCCCCATAAGATGACATGCAGTCTGATACATACTCTACTTATACATTCATATTAAATACATTTTTATATGTGTCATGATGTAAAGAAGAATTAGAACTAATGGGAAAGGAACCATGAGAAAGAAGAAAGAAAATAACAAAAGAAAAGGAGATCAAGTAGTATGCTTCCATCTGTATTCAGACTCCCAAGCTCTTTCTTTGGATGTAGATAGCATTTCCCATCATGAGTTTTTTGGGGTCTTAGATCTTTGCATTGCTGAGAAGAGCTAAGTCTGTCAGAATCAGTCATGAAACAGTGTGGCTGTTACCGTGCATCATGTTCTGGTTCTGCTCATTTCACTCAGCATCAATTCATGTAAGTCCTTCTAGGTCTCTCTGAAGGCTTCCTCTTCATCATTTCTTATAGCACAATAGTATTCATATACCACAACTTGTTTACCCATTCCCCAATTGATTCCCCTCAATTTCCAATTCTTTGCCACCACAAAAAGAGGTGCTATAAATTCTTTTGTACATGTAGGTTCTTTTTCCTTTTTATGATCTCTTTGGGATACAAACTTGGGTCAAAGGGTATGCACATTTTTATATCCCTTTGGGCATAGTTTCAAATTACTCTCCAGAATGGTTGGATCAGTTCACAACTCCACCAACTATGCATGAGTATTCTAATTTTCCCACATCTCTAACATTTAAATGTTAGCCAATCTGATAGGTGTGATGTGGTACCTCAGAATTGTTTTGATTTGTATTTCTGTAATCAGTAGTGATTTAGGGCATTTTTTCATATGATTATAGATAGCTTTAATTTCTTCCTCTGAAAATTTCTATTCACATCCTTTGACTATCAAACAGGGAATGACTTGTATTCTTATAAATTTGACTCAGTTCTCTATATTTTAGGAATGAGGCCTTTATCTCAGACACTGGCTGTAAAAATTGGTTCCCAGTTTTCTGCTTCCCTTCTAATCTTGGTTTGCATTGGCTTTGTTAATACAAAAATGTATCGATTTATTTATTTTTTAAAAAATATTTAAATTTATTTTTAGTTTTCAACATTCATTTCCACAAGATTTTTAATTCCAGATTTTCTCCCCATCTTTCCTTTCCCCGAGATGGCATGCATTCTTATTACCCCTTCCCCCAGTCTGCCCTCTCTCTTATCCCCTTCCCCTTTACTTTCTTGAAGGGCAAGATAGATTTCCATACCCCATTGCCTGTATATGTTATTTCCCAGTTGCATGTAAAAATGATTTTTTAAACATTTGTTTTTAAAACTTTGAACTCCAAATTCCCCGCTTCTTCCCTCCCCACCCACCTCCACTGAGAAGGCAAGCAATTCAGTATAGGCTATAAATGTGTAGTTATGCAAAACACCACCATAATAGTCATGTTGTGAAAGACTATATTTCTTTCCATCCTATCCCAGTCCTCAATTATTCTATTTTCTCCTTTGACCTTGTCCCTTTTCTAAAGTGTTTACTTCTGACTACCTCCTCCCACAGCCTGCCCTCCTTTTATCCCCTTCACCCCTACTTTTCTGTAGGGTGTGAGTGTATACATTAGACCCTCCTTAAGCCAAATCTGATGAGAATAAGGTTTACTCATTACTTCTCACCTCCCCCCTCTTCTCCTCCATTGTAAAACCTTTTTCTTGCCTCCCCTTTCTCCTCCCAATATATTTCTCTCTCACCCCTTAATTTTGCTTTTTAGATGTCATCCCTTCATATTCAACTCACCTTGTGCCTCGTATCTGTCTGATCTATATATCTGTCTATCTGTCTAATCTATCTAAATTCTCCAAATACCACAATACTGACAAAGGTCTAATGAGTTACAAATATCGTCTTTCCATGGAGTAATGTAAACAGTTCAGCTTTAATAAGTCTCTTATGCTTTCTCTTTCCTGTTTACCTTTTTATTCTTCTCTTGATTTTTGTATTTGAAAGTCAAATTTCTGTTCAGCTCTGGTCTTTTCATCAATAGTGCTTGAAAGTCCTCTATTTCATTGAATAACCATTTTTTTCCCCTGAAGTATTACACTCAGTTTTGCTGAGTAGGTGATCCTTGGTTTTAATCTTAGCTCCTCTGACCTCTGGAATATCATATTCCAAGCCCTTTTGTCCCTTAATGTGCTGCTAGGTTTTGTGTTATCCTAGTTGTATTTCAACAAAATTCGAGTTGCTTCTTTCTGACTGCATGCATTATTTTTTCCTTTACCTGAGAACTCTGGGATTTAGCTACAATATTCCTAGGAGTTTTCCTTCTAGGATCTCTTTCCAGAGGTGATTGATGGACTCCCTCAATTTCTATTTTAACTTTTGGTTCTAAAATATCAGGGCAGTTTTTCTTGATAATTTCTTGAAAGATGATGTCTACGCTCTTTTTTTGGTCATGGATTTTAGGTAGTCCAGTAATTTGTAAATTATATCTCCTGGATCTGTTTTCCAGGTCAGTTATTTTTCCAGTGAGATATTTCACATTGTCTTCTATTTTTTCATTCTTTTGGTTTTATTTTATAATTTCTCATGAAATCATTAGCTTCCATTTGCTCCATTCCAATTTTGAAGGAATTATTTTCTTAAGTGAGCTTTTGGACCTCCTTTTCCATTTGGTCAGTTTTGCTTTTTAAGACATTCTTCTCATTGGCTTTTTGGACTTCTTTAACCATTTGGGTTAGTCTATTTTTTTAAGGTGTTATTTTCTTCAGTATTTTTTTGGGGGGGATCTCGTTTAGCAAGCTGTTTACTCTTTTTTAATGATTTTCTTGCATCACTCTCTTTTCCCTTCCCAATTTTCCCTCTACTTCTTCTACTTGATTTTCAAAATCCTTTTTGAGCTCTTCCATGGCCTGAGACCAATTTATATTCCTCTTGAAGACTTTTGATGTAGGAGCTTTGACTCTGTTGTCCTCCTCTGGTTGTATGCTGTCACATTCCTTGTCACTAAAGTAAGATTCTGAAGTCTGAGTTTTTTTATGATGTATACTCATCTTCCCAGCCAAACATTTGACTTTCTAATTCTTTGTCAAGGTAAAACTTTCCAGTGAGGGTAGGGGTGGGGGCGGATGTACTGTTTTAGGCTTCTGGGATTTTGTATTATGGGCTTGATTTCCCACCATCTGTGGGCCCAAAGCTCCGGAAGCAGCCTCTGCTGTTGCCCCCACTGTGACTATGACCTGACCAGACCACTCCTACACACTCCTCTTTCATACAGGTCCCTCAGAGTTTTCCCACTGACTTTTTTGGTATTTATGAGTTGGGAACTCTGGAAACTGCCACAGTTGCCAATGATTCAGTCCCCTGGGGCCTGCTCTGGCTGGTCTGTGCCTGCAAGGTATGGCCCTCTGCTCCCTTTCTGGTATGAAAGACCCTTCCTGTCTTCTTTGCATGCTATCTTGGGCTAGGAAGTTGTTTCACTGTCATTTTGTGGGTACTATAGCTCTAGAATTTGTTTATTAGGGTCATTTTTTACAGCTATTTGGAGGCTTTTGGTGGAGCTCAGGATTTTACTCTTTTTTTTTTTTTTTAACTCTCTGGTTTTACTCTGCCATCTTGGCTCGGCCTCCCCCCCCCCCCCCCCCCCCGCCAAGTTTCAGTTTAATGTAATCAAAATTAATCATTTTGCATTTCATAATCTTCTCTATTGTTTGGTCATAAATTCTTCCCTTCTTCCATAGATCTGATAGGTAAATTATTCCTTGCTTTCCTAGTTTGCTACTAGTAAGAAACTGAATAACTTTTAAGAACTTAGGCAAGAAAAAAGACTGCAGAACCGGGAAAAGAGGAAAAACAGTGATTATGACTATAGAAACAATACTGAAAGGCAGGCAAACTTGGTCTAGTTGTAACCAGTCTTGATTCCAAAGGAAAGCTTAGGAAACATCTATCCATCCAGTCAGTGAAGTTACAATGGATCATGTGGTGCTTGTGTTGAATGAAAGGACATGTCTAGCATGTTTGTTTTGTTGTTTGGCTTATGAAGAGGCAGAGGACCTAGTGAGTGGTGGTAGAGGGGTGACCATATGGAAAATGAAGGGTATAAAAAATGAAAGGTGTTCGTATGTTAACTAGAAATACTTTTGTTTTAGAAGCACTTCACATGACAACTGTCCAAATGTTGTTTAAAAAATAGAATTCACTGTGCCTTCTCAGGAGCCTTCTAATTAAGATAGGTTACAGTTATCTGTTTATGAGGTCAGGTTGCCCCTGGGGCCCAGAGTCAGAATTAGAAGAGAGGCTAAAGATGAGACAGTCAATGCATGTGCCTTCTATGAGCTCCAGCCTGACTTGACTGAATAAGCTGTTTAGAAGTGGACAGAAATGAAGACGCTGACTCTAGGACCATTTTGAGCAGAGTTTAAACTCAGTATGTAACAGTCTTCACAAGAGAGAGAAGGAACCCTCAGAACTGTTGTGGCCGGCAAACAGAGGACTCTGTGACAAATGGGAGAGCCAGAACAGTGAAAGACGGTATCATTTGAGGATATAAGTTTTTTTCTCTTCAAGATTTTATGAGGTGAGGAGGGTGGATCTTTGCCAGGAAAATCACTTTATAAGATGGTGAAAAGAAGATGAAGAGACGTGATCCTTCAGGAATGTGGTGTGAGACTTGACTAAAGATCTTTCCAAGAGCCTTTCTAGATGAAACTGAAAAGGGAATAATTAGTTGAAATGAAATGGTACCAACCTGGCATTTCAGTGACAATTGTTTCTCATAGATTGAGTGGAATTACTTTATTTATATACCACCTAATGCGTAGCAGTGAAAGTGTGGCAAGTGACCCTTCCATGTTGAAGTTGGGTGAGAGGAGAGCTGGGCTGTGTGCCACATACAGTTTTAAAAGTGTTCAGGGATCTGTTTTCTGGATATTTCAAAGAGAAGATACCAATGAATTGGAAAATGTGGAAGAAAAAATAAGGTGACTTTAGATCACCTCTTTTACTCTCTTGGTTTAAAGACACTTTGTTCTTTTCGTTTATTGGGTAGGTTACTGCTGGATTTGTAGTCAGGAAGACCTACGTTCTGATCCTTTCTGGCTCTGTGAACCTCCAGGACTCAGTTTCTGCATCTGAAAAATGGGGACTGATAGTACACTTGTTGAATTGTTAGCCTGTCTCATATGATCATTAGGATAGTCAAATGAAGTAGTTTACGTAAAGTATTGAAACAATGAGTTATTATTCTGTACATATCAAAGTTGTACCTGATGAAAACATGCAAAAGCAATAGGTCGGCTTTTCATAGAGTAGGTGTTTCCTACAATATGTTACAGACCTAGGGAAATTTTTATACATTCATCTACAGAAATGACTTCAGTGAGATGCTTTGATATCTTTGAAAAGCCTGACATTAAAAATCTACAGGAAAATACAATTAGATAAAATTAAGAGCCATTCTCCAATAGGTAAGTGGTCACAAGAAGTACTAACAATCACCTAACAAAAAGTTCACAAAGCTTGATAATCCAAGAAGTACAAATTAAAACTGCCATGTGATTTTTTTTCTTACTCCGATTATGCTAACAAAAGGTGATAGAAAAGGTAAAACTCAGTGGTGGAGGAGCTGTTGAAACATGGTAATATTTACCACTGGTGAAGCTTTCCTGTACAAAATTTTGGAATTGTGCAAGAAAAGTTTAAAATTTAAAAAGTTTTAAAAATTGTTTATGCCTTTTGACCTAGATATATCACCAATAAGATTATATTCCAAGAAAACTGATGGCAAGAAAAGACCCATATGTTAAAAAAAAATTGTAGCATCATTATTTATGACAAAAAAGGTAGAAGCAGATTGCTTCCAATGGATAGGAAGTAGCTGAACAGGTTGTGGTATGTGGATACAGTGGAGTCGTTCATTCTTTAGTTTTTGAAGAAGATCAATGATATCGTAGGTTGATGTTTTGACTTTAGAATGAATTAGGTTTAAGTGAGGCAGAGTTGCACAGTCATCAGCCTTATTCTCTCTCCCTGAGTCATTGAAAGTCCAGTGGCAAGACAAAAGTCAAGAAGGCTGGTGATGACCCAGGATGCAGTGAATGACCTTGGAGTCTTCAATACCTTTGAAACTCTAAGCTCTCCACAGCACCTGCTTCAGCTTCTTCCATGGCTGTTGGAACAAGTTGTTCTCATCTCCTCCTTCCACTGGGGAAAGTCTTCACATGCTTAGGTAGACATCTCCCTAACTCACTGACAGGTTTGAAGCCTACAATACAGTAGTGGAGTATTGTTAATTGTAACCATAAGAAATAACAAATAGGAAGAATTTAGGGCACAGTTGAAAGATTTTCTTGAAGAAGTACTGATAAAGAAAGCAGAATACTATGCACGAGTTGTTTCTGTGACTCTTCTGGACCCTCTTTGGGGTTTTCTTCGCAAAGATAGTGGAGTGGTTTGCCATTTTCTTTTCCAGCTCATTCTAGCGATGAGGAAAATGAGGCAAACAGGGTTAAGTAACATCCCAGGGTCACCCATCTTCTTAAGTGTCTGAGATTAGATTTGAACTCTGATGAGATGAGTCCTCCTGACTTCAGATCCAACACTTTATTCACTGTACCACCCAGTGGCCCCAGTATGCATGACTGTGACAGTATAAATGAAGTCAACTTAGAATATGTGGTCAGTATTATTATATTTTCACATTTAAAGAATACAACGTTTCTCAACATTTAGAAGAATGTACTTTGGCAGAAGGCTTTTGTGTGTGTGTGTGTGAATCGTCTATTATAATCAAAACAAAAGAACTTTTTTTTTAATCTTCTCATCAAAGATATTTTCTAGTATCCTGGAAGTTATCCTGTACAAAATCCACAGAGGTGGGGATTCCCTAGCTGCATAAAAAGTTTTGCAGATGTTCTGTTTGTGAATGATTATGTTTTTATTACATTAGCTCCCAGATTACTACCCAGCCTCATCCATGCAATCAAAGATAACTCAAGAAGGATTGACTTAAGTCATGCACACAAGATAAATGAATAAACTGTTGCCCAGAATATATTGCATGTAGTTGGGGGAGCTCATGGAGTTAAGTGTAATAATGAATCTGTCTTGGGAGTCCAAATGGATAATGAACTGAGCTCACAATGGAATAATGGGAGATTGGGCTGCATTACGACATGTAGATGTTTTGTGGAGGTTAATGGCAAGACATGGACACTGAGAAAAATACCACTTAAAATACTCGGTGTCTAAAATGATAATGCTGCCACCTAAAATTGCTATAAATTTGGTTGCTCTTAACAGTAATAGTGAGTAGCTGTGGTTGCAAGAGACATCTATGCTAGTAAAAAACCACAATGGTGGAAATTGTGATGAATTACAATCTGTACTGGTAGATGGATTTTTTGATGCTAATTAGATGGTAAATGCATTTAAATATTGGTGTAATCTAAAGTACACTTTAATTCTTTAAGCATTAATAAATTTGCATTCCCTGAATATGGAGGAAGAAATAAAAGCAAGGAGTTTTAAAAAATTTTAAAAAATACTGCTTCAAACTGAACATTTTTTGGATGGATCTCTTTGTTTACTTGTGTAGATGTATTTTGGTAACCACAGTTACTCACTATTACTGCTAAGAGCAACCAAATTTGTGATAATTTTGGTTTTGTTGTCAAAATAGTTGATTTCTAAACCGAGAAATTTTAAAAATTCACCTTATATAAAATAGCTTCTACTGCTCTGTGACCTGAAATAGCAGAAAATTATATGCCTTATTTTAAGAAGCCTAGGGAGATAAAAGCCTGATACCTTTAATATTATTGCAGAAGTTTCTGTCTTTATTGAAGAAGGTAATTTAAGATATAATAGCATAGGGAGATACAGAATAGTTACTGGTGTTTTCCAAACCAAGTGTTCATTTGTTTGAAAAGAAAGCATTTTACCAAATAAGATTCTATTAGAATTAGAAATAAGAAAATCCTTATCTATCCCTTCACATGAAAGGACGTTTTCATTTGCTTCATTTGGTGAACCTAGAAAAGATTACTTCTGCTACTAGTAAAGTCTTTTGGGAATTTTAAGATACAACCTTCCTACTTTCCTTCTTTGCCTTATAGAGACAAGAGTTGGAAAGCTACCACAACAGCCATCTATTCCAACTCATATCTGAAAAAGATTCCCATTCACAACATAGCCATTCAGTGATATTTTTACTTTGAAGTTCCACCACCCATCTCCTAGTGGCTTTACTCCATCCCATTTCAATAAACAGATTTGGGGAGTATTTATTAAAAAGCCTCACTGTATTAGACAATAAAGACAGAAAAATCATTTAGTCCTTGACCTCTGGGAACTAATATTTTGCTTGGGCAAATGGAATATAAGAAGGAAGTATGACAGTGTACATAGAAGTACAATTTGACAGCAGTAGGGAGTGAGGAAGGAAGAAGAGAGATCTAGAATCCTCTAGGACTTAGGAAAGGAGAGAATGATTAAAGCTGGTTGTAATCTCAAAAAAAAAAATAAATGGAGGAGGTGATCCCTGAGCAGAACTCTGGAGGAAGATTCTGAAATGCAGAAATGAAATGTCACACACCCCAGACATATGTTCTGTGAAAGCAGAAGTGGGAGAGAGCTTGTCAGGTTTAGGAAGGAGGAAATTGTTCTGTTTCCTGGAAAATAGTGTGGAAGCAAAATTGTATGAAATAAGACTGGAAGTTTGGGTTGGAACCAGATGTTAGAAGACTTTAGGGAAATCTGAAGACTAGAGCAGGAAAATGAATTAATTACTTTAGTTGCTTAAGAGAGTGACTTCCTTACACTTCTTTTTGAGAGGATACCACCCTGAAGCTAATTCTCTAGAAATGTTGATAACCTACATGAACTCATCCTTCTCAGTAATTAGCACATTCTGATCTGGTCATCTGTGCTTCTGAACCCTTTCATTTTGCACATCCATTATGAATTACCTGCTGCACATGGCCTTATTCCCTTTCACCTCCACCCAACCTCTTGAATGTCTTACTTTAAAGCTACCCCCTCCCCAGAATTGTTCTGTAGTCAGTGAACTTGCTTTTATCTTAATCTTTTCTTTTTTCCCCTCTTCCCATTTTCTGGTTTCCCTGTGACTTGATTCTGTCTTGATGGCTTCTCATCTGTAGCATTGATTGTACTTTTTACTGAACTTCACCTCTGACTCACTGGTTGAGGTGGTGGAATTGGACTGCTCCTTGCTCCCCATTACCGCTACAGGTTCTTCCTCTGCTTCCATTACTCGTAACTTCCCCGCCTTAATTTTTTAACATTCATTTAAAAAATTTTGAGTTCTAAATTCTCTACCTTCTTCCAACTCCTTCCAGAGTTTAAGAAGCAGTGGGTTAGAGTAGCTAAGTCTTTCACAGTTGATGATTGTTACAGTGCAATGATCTCTTGGTTTTGCTCACTTCACTTGGCATCAGTTCATATAAGTCTTCCCAGCTTTTTCTGAAATCTCATCATCATTTCTTATAGTACTATCATAATCATAGACCACAACTTATTTAACCATTCTACAAGTGATGGGCATCCCCTTAGTTTCCAATTCCTTGCCACCACAAAAATGTAAATATTTTTATATATATAGGTCCTTTTCCTTTTCCTTTGATCTCTTTGGAATATAGATCTAGTAATGGTATTTTGGGGTGAGAAAAGTTCCAACTCTTTCTCCAGAATAGTTGGAGACCACTTCACAACTCCATTAAATTTCACTTCTTCTCTCTCTACCACTTATTCGGAATTCTGGCAACTGTTGTCTTCTGATCTCCAGGCCATTCCTCTGAACACCTGCACTCATACTAAGGGACTTCAACATACAACATGCAACATCCCAGATCCTCACTTTACTCATGACCTACTTCTCCACCCTGCCTTAGTCACATACAGAGATAGACATAGCTTTGATCTTGCCATCACATATCCATGTTCATGAACTCTGAATTTCTTTTAACTGATCATAATCTGTTGTCATTCTACTTCTTTCCCTGTATTGCATCTCCAAACCCTGTTCTTTTTCTTCGCTGTGATTTCTGTTCTTTTCAACTCTTAGTTCTTATCCAGGCTATCACCTATGTACTGACTACACTGTCCTTCTTTGCCTATCTTGACCAAACTTGTTCAGTTCTACAGTGTCTTCTGGACTCAAGTTCTTGTTCCCTTATCACCAACCAGTCAACCATATCTCAGTTGAGCTCTCAGTAAATTAAGGTAATCCTTTTGTACCTCCCTAATTGACTCACTGTCCCACTTACCACACCTCCAAACCTTTTATATCTTCTCTATCCTCCCATGGCTACTCCTGCCTTCTCCCTTTCAGTCAAGTCTTGCCTCGTATTTTACTGAAAAAATTGGGACCATTTGCTGAGAGCTCCTTTTCCCTGTCTTTACTATTCTCTCAGATCGCCCAGACACCTTTTAACACTATTTTGTTTTTCACTCTTGTCTCCTTACCAAGGAAAGCCCCTCTAAAGCCCCACAAGGAATTTTATTCCATTTCATATTTCACCAGATTTCTCTGTTATCCTTACTTTTTCACTTGTTTTCAGTCTCTTCTTCTGTACTGCCTATAAACATACTCATGTGTCCCCATTTTCAAAAAATGGATTACTTGATCCATTTATCCCTGTTGACTGTCATTTAGTTTTGTGGCTAAACTTCTTGAGAAAGCCATCCACAATATTACCTCTAATTGTTCTTTTCAAAGTTAACAGTGGTCTCTTAATTGTCAAATCTGCTGTCCTTTTCTCAGTTCTTAGTCTTTTAGACCTTTCAGTAGCCTTTGACACTGTTGTTCATACTCTTTTCTTTGATTTCTCTCTGACTCTGCTCTGTCCTGGTTCTTCACCCACCTGTCTGATCTTTCCTTTTGTTTCCTTTGCTAGATCTTTTTCTAGATCATTCCTCCTAATGGTGGGCATTCTTACAGCTCTGTCCCAAACCTTGTCTTCTCCCTCTGTACTGTTTCATTTAGTGATCTTATCAGTTCTCATGGGTTAAGTTATTATTTTTTGCTGATGATTCCCAGATCATCCTGTATCGCTCTCTCTCTCTCTCTCTCTCTCCCCTCTTCTAGACCTGGATTTCCAAATGCCTAATACATATCTTAATAAACATTTATTGGGTGCCTATTATTAGGGATACAAAAAGAGGCAAAAGACAGTCCCTGTTCTCAAGGACCTTACAGTCTAACAGGGGAGACAACATGCAAACATTTACACATACATACATACACACACTACACAGAAGGTTATATATAGGATAAATAGGAAATCATTGACACAAAGAAGTTACTGGAATTAAGATGGGATTGGGGAAGGCTTCCTGTAGGTGGGATTTTACTTGAGATTTAAAGGAAGCCTGGGAGATCTATGGTGAGAGCTGAGGAGGGACATAACCCCCAGGATGAGGGACAACCATTGAAAATACCTGGACCCAAGATATGGAATGCCTTATTTGTGAAACAGTCAGGAGTCCAGTGTCACTGGATCCAAGAATATGTGGTGGGGAGGGAAGGTAAGGTGTAAGGAGAGTGGAAAGGTAGGCGGGGTCAAGGTTATGAAGGGCTTTGATTGCCAAACAGAGCATTTTGAATTTGCTCCTGGAGGCAGTAGAGGGCCTTGTGGATGTGATTGAGTTGGGTAGGGTTTTAGGAATGTCACTTTGGACTCTGAATGAAGGATGGACTGGAGGCAGGCCAGCCTACCAGCAGGTTTGAGCAGTAGTGTAGGTGCAAGGTAAGGAAGGACTTGCACCAGGGAGGGAGGTGGTGTCAGAGGAGAGAAGGGGCTACATTGGAGAGAACTTGAAAAGGTGACATTAATAGGCTTTAGCAAACAGATTAGATTTTGAGGGGGGAGGGGCTGGTGAGAGTGACTCCTAAGCTGGAGCCTGAGGTACAGGGAAGATGGTGTTGCCCTCTACAGTAATAGGGAAGGTAAGAGGTGGGAAGGGTTTGGGGGAAAGCTAATCCGTTCTCTTTTGGACATAATGAGTTTACAGTATCTACTGGACATCCAGTTGGAGGTTCGAGACTGGAGATCAGCAGAAACCTTAGTGTTCTGAGTGAACAAACATAAAATCTACAGCATAACTTTAAATAAAAATTAGATAATATACTTTGTAAATCTTTATAACCAGGCATATCAACTGCAGTGCATCACTGTAGCAGACAAGCTTTGGAGCATTACTGTCAACACCCTTTCTCCAACATTGAGGAATGCCCACTTTTTCCTCATGTCTCCCATACATTGTATGGCCCTGTGTATATATCCTGTATGTGTGTGTGTCTCCTGTATGTTGTATGTGACCCTCTGATATATGGAGGAGGAAAAAGGAATGGGACACCAAAGTCAAATTGGGTAAAGCTTAATCTTTATGTCAGAAATAATGTAGAATTCTTATAAAAGGGGAATACAATCATGGAATAAACATTGAAGTACCTGCTGTGTGCCAGGCACTCTACCGAGTGCTTTACACACACCCGTTTTTTAAGTTTAACACATTCACACACACTGCTGTTGGGGTTAATAATAATTATTACCTTATTCATTTAAAAAATGCTACTGCTATAATAATTTAAGTTAACTAGTATAATAAAATATCAACTGCTAATATTTATCCCGAAATAGAAGTCAGCCTTTACAGGGCATGAATATAGTGATTATCTTTAGTCTCATTTACATAATTTCATAGCCATATTCTAGATTACTCTTCTGTGCAACCTACTTTGTTTTAAGAACATAGTAAGTTCTTGAAAAAGACCATAACATCAGGGAAATGATGACTTGCAGTTGACATTAATTTGAGTAAGGGAGGCTGCGCAAGGACACCAGCCTCATTCTCTCCTCCAGGGCCATCTGGGTGCAGTGGCCAGATATCCATCAGGACAACTGGACTTGACCCAGGATGCAGTGAGAAACCCTGGCCGTTTTAGTCTAAGGATTTTCAGGTTCTCAGTTTGAATGAGGTAAGGCCTATTCAGTGAATAGGCCTCTAAGAAGTGAGTCAAGGGATGACCTCTTTAATTAAAAAACAAAACAAAACAAAACACAAAACAAAACTGGGAAGGGAAGACCTTTAGAGCTGCTATGAGTAATCCCAACTCCCTGAGTGGGGACCCAGCTAGTTGGGTAACTCAACTCCTTGCCTCTGCCCCTGTCCCTGCATTCCAAAGGAAGATAAATTTTGATGGCTGAAAGCTCCTAGATAACTTGGGGTTTACTGTCTAGATCTCTCTCTCAAAGACCAAGCCTTAAACCCATTTCACTCTGGAGCTCGTAGATTGGACAATAATAGGTCCCTGCCTAAACTCCACTTAATGAATATTTTTTGGGCCCTCCAGGCTCAGAGTGAATGTCAATAGTAACTGTTTCTCCTTTGGCCAACAACCCTGAGGATCTTCCCTCCTGGGTTTTGTTTTTAATTAAAGGTGCCGTCCCTTGACTCACTTTTTAAAGAACTGCTGTGTGTTTGTCCTTCGTTGCCAAAGAAGACCATGCCATCAGAGAAATGATGACATGACTTGTACTTGATTTTGTTGTGAGTGATGGAGGGCTGTGCAGGTCACCAGCCTCACTTCTCCTCCAGAGCCATCTGAATCCAGTGACCAGATATTCATCAGGATGACTGGAGATGACCCAGGATGAAGCAGTTGGGGTTAAGTGACTTGCCCAAGGTCACACAGCTAGTAAGTGTCTGAGGTGATATTTGAACTCAGGTCCTCCTGACTCGTGCCCTATCCACTGCATCACCTAGCTGCCTCTTAAAGAGGCCTGTTTACTGAATAGGCCTTACCTCACTCAAAGTGAGAATCTGAAAATTCTTAGTTTAAAGGCCAGGGTTTTCCATTACATCCTGCGCCATCTCCAGTTATCCTGATGAATATCTGGCCACTGGACCCAGATGGTTCTGGAGGAAATGTGAAGCTGGTGACCTTGCACAGCCTCCCTCATTCAAATCAACACCAACTGCAAGTCATGTCATCTCTCTGATGTCATGGTCTTCTTCAAGAGTGAAGGACAAACACAACAGCAGCAACTCTACTTAATGATTATTTAGAATACAGTTCTTTGCTTTCTAGGGAAATGCCATGTGGGGATTGTGTTCTCCTACCAACATGTTATTTCTAGCTATTGGACCAGTTAGGAACCAAAAATAGAAGAGGGGGAATAACTGCAGCATGATCTCAATCTGGGCAGGAAAAAAAACCCAACCAAGTTTGAATTTGGTTAGAAGTAAAACCCAGTATTTTATGTATCTTCCCCTTCTTTCTCCTCCCTTTCTACTTTCTTTTTTTTTTTAAATTCTAATTTATTTATTTTTAGTTTTCAACATTCATTTCCACAAGATTTTGAGTTCCAAATTTGCTCCCCATCTCTCCCCTCTGCCCATCCCAAGACAGTGTGCATTCTGATTACCCTTTCCCCCAGTCTTCTGTTCCTGTTTCACCCTTCCCTTCTCATATCTCCATCCCCTCTGTTTTCTTGGAGGACAAGATAGATTTCTATACCCCATTGCTTCTATATCTTACTTCCCAGTTGCATGTAAAAACAATTTTTAACACTTGTTTTTAAAACTTTGAGTTCCAACTTCTCTCCCTCCCTCCCCATCCATCCCCACTGAGAAGGCAAGCAATTCTATATATGTTATACATGTTTAGTTGAGCAAAAGACTTCCATAAAAGTCATGTTGTGAAAGACTATATTTCCCTCCATCCTATCCTGCCCCCCATTTATTCTATTTTCTCTTTTGATCCTATCCTTCCTCAGAAGTATTTACTTCTAATTATGCCCTCCTTCAATTTGCCCTCCCTTCTATCATTCCCCCCATCCCCTGCTTATCTCCTTCTTCCCTAGTTTCCTGTACCGTAAAATAGAGTTTCATAGCCAATATGCATGTTATTCCCTCTTTAAACCATATGTGATGAGAATAAGGTTCACTTTTTCCCCTCTTACCTCCCCTCTTCCCTTCCATTGAAAAAGGGGGTTTTTTTTGCCTCTTTTAGGTAAGAGATAATTTGCCCCATTCTATTTTTCCCTTTCTCCTCCTGAAATATTCCTCTCTCACCCCTTAATTTTATTTTTTTAAGATATCATTCCTTCCTATTCAACTCACCCCCATGCCCTCTGTCTATATGTATATAATCCCTCCAACTATATTAGTACTGAGAAAAATCTCGAGTTACAAATATTATCTTCGTATTCAACTTTAGTAAGTCCCTTAGGATTTCTTTTTCCTGTTTACTTTTTCATGCTTCTCTTGATTCTTATGTTTGAAAGTCAGATTTTCTATTCAGCTCTAGTCTTTTCATCAAGAATGCTTGAAAGTCCTCTATTTCATTGAATGACTATTTTTCCCCCTAAAGTATTATACTCAGTTTTGCTGGGTAGGTGATTCTTGGTTCTTATTCTAGTTCCTTTGACTTCTGGAATGTCATATTCCAGGCCCTTTGACCTGTTAATGTAGAAGCTGCTAGATCTTCTGTTATCCTGATTGTATTTCCACAAAACTCGAATTGTTTCTTTCTGGCTGCTTGCAATATTTTCTCCTTGACCTGGGAGCTCTGGGATTTGGCTACAACATTTCCTCCTTTTGGGATCTCTTTCAGGAGGTGATGGGTGGATTCTTTCAATATTTATTTTGCCCTCTGGTTCAGGGCAGTTTTCCTTGGTAATTTCTTGAAAGATGATGTCTGGGTTCTTTTTTTTGATCATGGCTTTCAGGTAGTCCCATGATTTTTAAATTGTCTCCCCTGGATCTGTTTTCCAGGTCAGTTGTTTTTCCAGGGAGATATTTCACATTATCTGCTATTTTTTTAATTCTTTTGGTTTTGTTTTATAATTTCTTGATTTTTTTTCATAAAGTCATTAGCTTCCATCTGCTCCATTCCAATCTTTAAGGAATTATTTTCTTCAGTGAGCTTTTGGATCTCCTTTTCAATCTGGCCAATTCTGCTTATAGGGCATTCTTCTCTTAATTGGCTTCTTGGATCTCTTTTATCTTTTGTGTCAGTCTATTTTTTACAGTGTTACTTACTTCAGCATTTTTTTGGGGGTCTCCATTAGCAAGCAGTTGACTCATTTTTCATAATTTTTTTGCATCACTCTCATTACTCTTCCCAATTTTTGCTCTATTTCTCTTACTTGATTTTCAAAATTCTTTTTGAGCTCTTCCATAGCCTGAGACCAATTCATATTTTTCTTGGAGGCTTTAGATGGAGGAGCTTTGACTTTGTTGTCTTCTGTTTGCATGGTTTGGTTTTCCTTATCACCAAAGTAAGTTTCTATAGTCTGATTCTTTTTTTGGTTTTTGCTCATTTCCTGAGTGATTTACTTGACTTTTGAGCTCTTTGGTAAGGTAGATCTCTGCCTTCCAGTGGGGGTGGGAGGAGTGGACTTGTCAGCAGCTCAATCCTCCCACATCTGGACCTAGAGCTCTGGAAACAGTCCATGCCTCTGTCCCTGCTGCGGGTTCCTCAACTCCCTTTCCCCCTGCCACTATGGGGCTGGGGCTGGACCACTCCACTCTCCTGTACACCCACAGGCTTTTTCTACTGACCTTCCAATTTGTCCTTGGTGTTTTGGGGTCCTGGAGCCTGGAAACTGCCACAGGTGTGAGAGATTCAGTCTCCCTTCCTGTCTGTGCCTGCTCAGCACACGTTAGATTGTGCCCTGCCCCCAGTGTGGCACGATAGACACTTCTTGGCAACCTTCCAGGCTGTCCTGGGCTGGAGATTTTCCTCACTCCATTATTTTGTGGGTTCTGCTGCCCCAGAATTTGTTTAGGGCCATTTTTTACAAGTATTTGGCCGGTCTTGGGGGCAGCACTCTAGAAAGTGTGTGCTGTTACTTTGCCATCTTGGCTCTGCACCCTCTACTTTCAAAAATTTGGAAACAGTAGACATCTCCACAGATGGATGATGGAATTGGCCTTAAGTCTGATATTCTGTATCATTGTGTTCTACTCTTTTCTTTAGAAAATAATATTGACCTATGACTCCTTAACAGTGTTGGTCAGAATCTGTTTCAGGTAGCTTACAAATTCCAGAGAGCTCTGAAGTACTGATTTTTGTTTGTTTTCCTTGCATGGCAAACAACAAGCACCTGTAGCTGATGCCTCTTGTTCCCTCATCTACCCTTTTGCTCATCTGAAAAGTGCTATCTTCTTTGGATGATAATTTTACTTTAAGGCATAGATAAGAGTATCCTAGGTTCCTGTTCAGCACCATCTTCTTTTTCATACCTTCTTTTCCTTGGTAATCTCATCAGCTCCTTGAGTTAAAACCTTTTTCTTACTCCTTACATCTGGTTGCAGAGTCTTGATTCCTTCCTGATTACATAGCATCCTTGGGCACCCTTTCAGGCACAGTTTACACATTCACTCAGACTTCCTTCCCCCAACCCAATGGTCATAGTTGGGAAGTCTGAATTGTTTTGCTATTTCCTAATTCTCTATCACCATCACTTGATAGCCTTTCATTCTTGAAGGTTCATTCAATCCATATTTATCATCCAGTCAGGATTTTGGCAGTTGTTATCTATTGACTTCATGGATGCTCCTGTTGTCAAAGAATTCTATGCTTGGTTCATTATCTTCCTCTCAGTGATGTCTGAAGTGACGTCAGCATCAGGAACACTGTGGTGTTCTATCAGTGGATACAACTTGTATATCAACCATTAAAGACATTTTGCCTACCATGATGTGTGTCTGTCCACCTCTTTCTAAGGGAACTCCTTCGTGGCAAAGAGCCACACTGGCTTTCTTGCTGTTGTTGTGCACCAGGCTCTGCTTCCCAGGTCTGAACCTTTTCCCCTAGCTGTCCCTGTGCCAGGAATGCTCTCCTTAATCTCCTCCTTCTGGCTTCCTTGGATTCCATACAGATTCAGCCCTCAACCTACCTTCTGTCATTGGCCTTTCCCAATCCCCATTTCTCTACTTCTTCTTTACTCCCTTGCCTTCCTCCTCTTTTTCTTCTTTTAAATTTTTTTATTTTGAATATAGATACAAAATGAGAAAAGGAAAAAAAAAACATTGCCATGTACACCGCAGACCATAAGAGAAGATTGAATATAAAGCAACAAAATTCCATTTTAAGAAAAGCTGTGTAATAAATACTACACATTGTTTTCAAAGCTTCTGGCTTTTCTTTGCTTTCTTGTTGGTTTCCTTTCATTCTCTGCTGTATACTTTGTGCTTACTCCCTTCCCCCCACTACGTTTAAGTGTGGAGATACACATACTGTAGCTATAAAAACACACTTATATACTTATACGCAAAAATGTAAGACCATACTACGAGCATCTTCCTTCATAGGTCCAAGTCTTCTAAATCAACCAGCTCATCATTTCTTACACCATAGCAGTATTCCATCCCAGTCACATCGTATCTGAGAGATAATCTATTAAAGTATTTCCCGTAGATTTTTGCATTTCTTCTATTCTTGGCTACATAGGTTTTATTTATACAAGAAAATTTTAATGTAAAAATAATCAAAATTATCCTTTTTTACACTTCAACAATATTCCTCCCTTATAATATAGTTTAAGGTCTGCTACTGTTGAATCTGCTTCCTTTACATCTTTTTTCCTGGTTTCTTTGAAGTTCCTAACCATTTGCTCTTCCAAATGAACTTTTATTATTTTTTCTAACTCAGTAAAATAATTTTTTAGTTAATTTAGTTGGGATGACATTGAATAATTAGATTAGGTAAAATTGTCATTTAAAATTTATATTGGCTTTATCTACCTATGAACAGTAAATATTATTTTTCAGTTATTTAGATCTGAGTTTATTTGTGTGTAAAGTGTTTTATGCTTGTATGTTCCTGTGGCCGTTTTGGCAGGTATATGCTCAGGTATTTTATACTGTCAAGGTATTTTAAATGGTCTAAAACAATCTTGCTGACTCATAGTGTAGTTTCTTTATTTTTCGCTTTTAATTAAATATTTTAACTTCGAGATCATGATTATTATCCCTGCTTTTTTTACATAATAAATTCCATTCCTGCCCTTTATTTCCTGCCCCTTTGTGCGTATCTCTTATTTTTATGATGTTTCCTGAAACCAACATATTGTTGAATTAAAATTTTTAATCTGCTTTCCATTTTTATTTTATGGGTAAATTCATCCCATCACATTTTAAGCTACAGTTACTTGTACATCTTCCTCCTCCCTATTTTTCCTCACTATGCTTCTCACCCTACTTACCTTATTTCTCCTCACTTCTTCCCGCTACCTTGCCCTCCTCTTCTTTAACCTATCTTTTCTCTCTAAAAGTCTCTCATCTGCTCACCCTACCCTATCCCCTTGCTTTATTTCTTTCTGAATTTAGAAGACACAGACACACAGAGAGACACACATGCAGACAGATAGATATATATCTCCCTCTTTAACCTACTCCTGGTGAGAATAAGGTTCCAGCATTACCTGCCCTCTTCTCTACTTGCTTCTTCCATATCAGTTTTTCTTTTTATGCCTGATTCATATGAGGTAATTACTCCTTTTTATCTCTCCCTACACAGTTCTGTTTTTTAGAATCATCCTATCATGCTGAGCTTGGTCCAAGCCTTTTTTTCAAACCACCCAAATAATAACAGTCATAAGTGTATTGCTAATATTTTTATATACGAAGTAACAAATTTGACCTTATTTGAGTCCCTTATAATTGGTCTTTAATTTTTACCTCATATTTCTCCTGTGTGCTATGTGTTGAATTTTCCCCTAAGTTCTGGATTTTTTGTGACAAAAACCTGAAAGTCTTTGAGTTTGCTAAATGTCCATTTTTTTCATTCAGGATTATAATACTTAACGTTGCTGGGTAAGTTACCCTTTGGCGTAACCCAGCTCCTTTGCTCTATGGAATATATTATTTTAAGACCTACGTATTCTAAGTTATTCAGTAAAGTAGCTCTAGGTCTTGTGTAATCCTTATTGTAGCCCTACTGTATTTAAATTGTTTTCTTCTTGTTGCTTCCAATATTTTCTCCTTCACCTGGGAGCTTTGAAAGTTGACTATGATATTCATGGAAGTTTTCTTCCTGGGATCTCTTTCAGGTGGTGATTGGTGGATTTTTTTCTATTTCTGCTTCATCTTCCCATTCAATAACTTCAAGGCAGTTTTCCTTGATGATTTCTTAAAATATTGTATTAAGATTCTTTTTATTAATTGTATTTTTCAGGTAATCCAACTATTCTTATTTCTCTTCTGTTCTCCAGATCAATTGTTTCTCTGATGTTTCACTTTCTCTTCTATTTTTAAAAATTTACCTCCTATTTCACTGTTTCTTTTGCATGTACATAATTGTGTTGTTGCTCCCATTAGAATGTTATCATTATTATCATTGTCTCTTTCTTGAGAGTGAGAACTGTGTTTTTATCTTTGTGTCCCCATCACTTAGCACAGGACCTGGCACATAGCAAATGCTCAGTAATTATTTTCTTGACTTGACTGCTAACTTTATAGAGATAACTCTTGGATCTATGCTTGCTGCCCCAAAAGTCTTACTAGTTCACAGCTCTTATAAGTTTTAGGGTATTGTACATACCTAGCCTTTGTTTTCCTCTTGAACTGCCTATGGGGCATCCAGTTAGAGAGACATCACCCTCGGCATGAGTGCAGCAGTACTTTCTGGAAAGTATCCTTTCCCCTAACTCTCCCCATTTCTTTATCATAAATACCTTAGATCTAGAGCTCAAAGGGACCACCTAACACAACCTTTTCTTTTCACTAATGAGGAAACTTAGGCCCAAAGAAATTAAGTGACTTACTTGAGGTCCCATAGGCAGCAGCTCTGATGGGAGCTCAGGCCATGGAGCTCCATGTCCTTAGTTATTCTCAATGCATTAGCTGTGAGTTTCTCGTTTTGTGGATAGCACTTTGCAGTCCCCTAGCTTTGTCACATCAGAGACAAAGACATCTCCCACATCGACCCTTCCCTGTTCCTTATAACTAATCCATTGCCAAATCTTGTCCATTCCACCTCCAGAACATCTCTTGATTTTATTTTCTCTTCCCCCACGTCATCACCATCCTTGTTTGGGAACTTACCTCCTCTCAGGTGGGCTGTTCCAGATCTCTCATCTCTTCTTCCTGTTGCAGATCTGATCAGCAGATCCTCTGCTCCCAAAGCTCTAGCTACTCCCTTGTACCTCTAGAATCAGATCCATTCTCCTGTGTTTGGCATTGAGAGCCATTCTTGCTGCCTGCTGACTGTTAGACTTTCTACAGTTGGCTTAAGCTGATTGTCTTTTTCTCCCATAGTTGTTCTTTTGCACCTATTTTTCTCATTTCTGAAAAGATTTCTCTACTCATGTCTTCTGTGAACCTGTAGTTTCTTTCACAGTTCAGCTCATGTGCTCCTTCCTATCTGAAGCTTCTCCTGACGGTCTCATAACCATTTAGAATACCCTTCTCTCTGAAAATTGTGTAGTCTTTCTTTTCTTAGGTAGATGTTGTTTCCTGTTTTCTTACTCACCAGTAGAAAAGAAGTTACTTTGAGGGCAGGGACTGTTGTTTTGTTTGTGTCTTTTTGTCCCCAGGACCCTTCACGGCCCCTAGTGGACACTTAGTAAATATTTGGTCAAGGGAGGAAACTCAAAGGGGGAATAAGTTGGTCACCTACGCTGGACTACATTATTGTTTGGTCAAAGAAAATGACCCAGTACAGCAGCTTAGAAAGGGAATAGCCGCATGCTTGGAGTGAAAGCTGTGACTTTGGTTTTTGTGTGCTTGATCTTGGGATTACAGACTTATTTTATCAGATGCCTCTTACCTTCTAAATAGTTTTCATTCTCTACTTTTCAAGGGAGTAACACTTCTTAATTTAGATTTTGAGCAATATGACCACTGTTACTTCCAAATGACTGAGTTTTCCTCATAGCTCTTTTAGTATTTTGGGTCCAGAACAAAGTCTCACAGACAGGATTTTACTTTTTTGTGAATTTTGGATAATCATTATAATGGCTAGAATTTACATAGTGTTTTAAGGATTGCAAAGAGCTTTACTTAATATCTCATTGCTTCTCTGAATTCTGTGAGGTGTGGGTATTATTCTTATTTTTCTTTTATAGTAGAGGTAGCAACAGCCAGGTTTTGGATTTTGAATCTTTGCTGTAATATGTAATATGATGGGAAATTGGAAGTGAAAAGATCAGTCAGTTCTTCTTGTATGCTATCTTCAAACAGCTTCCAAATATTCTCTTAAAGTAACCTGTAACCTCAGGGTATATAATAGTTGTACTTTTTGGATTGCCAGATGGTTGTTGTCTAAAAGAATTCCATGTAGTAATTCTCTCTCTCCCAGGCCTAACCTAAAAACCTGGCTGCCACGTTTGTGGAGATCCCAGAGCAGTTGTGAGATAGCAGCATGCAGTTATGTCCCCGATGGGATCTTATGTTAGGAGTAACCTAAGACTCAGTACCTCAAGTTGATGAATTAGAATTTTCTCTGTGTCCTGAAGAGAAACTGATGACAGGCCCCAGGAGGAAGAAGTCAAAGTAAAGACAAATAGGGTACAGAAAACAGTTGCAGAGTCCATTCCTTAGTGGTTACATTGTAGACTTTTAGTATAGTCCCATTTTCTGAATTTACATTGAGGTTATTAGGAATCTTCGTAACTTGTGGCTACATATATTTTAGATTCCTCTTCCTTGAGACTATCTCCTTTGTAAGCAGAGTAATGTGGAAGAAAAAAACCTAACTAGCTATTAGAAGTCAGTTCAAGTTGTGGTTCTTCCTGTTTATTAGCTGTTTCATCCCACCCAAGTGCCTTTGCCTCCCTGGGCCTCCATTTACTCACATGTCAAAAGAAAGTTTGCATTAGATGATTTTTCAAACAACTTGCCATTTTCAGTGTAGGAAAGGAAGGGGGGGGTGGAACAAGCATTTATTATACACCTACTCTGTGCCAGGCACTGTGAAGTGCTTCACAAATATGTTCTCATTCAGTCCTTGCAACAAGTCTAAAAGGTAGGTACTGTTATTATCTCAATTTTACAGTTGATAAAACTGTGGCAAACACAGGTTAAGTGACTTGCCCAGGACCACACAGAGAGTAATGATCTGAGGCTGAATTTGAACTAAAATCTTTCAGACTCTAGGCACAGGGTATCTATCCACTGTGCCACCTGTCTGTGATTATAGTATGATGATCATGTAGTTACACAGCTGATGCCTTAAGATTACAGGATACCTGGAAGGAAGGAGCTATTCTGGTGGAGTATGCATATGTGCAGGAATGTTGAACCTTATTGGTGGTTTGGAAACAGTTTGATGAGAAATTGAGAAACTGCAAGCGCAGACTGAGCTTGGTTAGAAGGGGTCAGAGTTAGATGTAATGGCTGCACAAAGATGAAAATTATTTTGAGTATTATCATGATGGTTTCATATTATTTCAGAAACAAACTTAGAATGTTTCAAACATTCCTGTTATCCGAAAGAAGGATGTATTGAGATGAGAACTCTTTCAGCCAATGTGGAAAACCTGAGGGCTTGTCAAGCACTAAATGTCAAGCCACTGTTGTATCTCACTTGACTCACTGAATTTACAGTAATACATTAACACCTCAGAACATTTTCAGTTGAATTGTTGTCACCTCAAACTTAAAAAGTAAATTTTTTAGAAACTAAATACAAATTTTATATTTATTCCTATGAGAATTAGTTTCTTAATATAAATAACTTTTATTAGGTTTTTTTATTCCTGATTTAGCAGTCTACTATATTTTATATCTTTTCTGTCTTGGCTTACTTTGCAGTTTGATAAGCATTCCATCAATAATAACTTTATCAAGTCATTGAAGCCACCCCCAACAATTGCTTTTTGTTTCAGGGGCAGCCTGTGAACCATCTGACCATTTAGCTGCAGCTGTTTTTTGTCTGCTGGTTGGTTATTTCTCCCCATTACAATTGTCACTGTTGAGGTAGTTCAGTCCTTGCAGTAGTATTTTAACTTTTGGTAATTGAATGAAGGTTGTCCATTTGGAATACCTATTGTTAAATTAATGTTTGTAGATGGTCTAAAAAATGTGAGTATTACATCCTCTCTATACTTTACTGTCCTTGCACAAAGCCAGATAGATGGTTCCTTGTGAGCCTGAGGGCTATTATAGAACTTAATTTTCTTCTGTGGTTTTATATGGTCAAATAATTCTTGAGGCTTTTATAAACTGTCACCTCCAAGTTCACTCATTCTCCTTCTAGGATTTTATTTGAAGACTTCTGGCATGATGAAACCTGCAAAAGCTTGCACTTACCTGGTCTAGCTTTGTGGACCCAAGGCCACTTCCTTGTCATCATCAGGTGTTGAAATAGAACTTTGTGGAGGATTATGAATAAATATCTTTGTGGCAGCCTATTGAACTTATTCTATTTTTAGTAGTTTTCTGTTGAAACTTTTTAGGATTCCCCTTAGGTATCTTTGACTAAAGACTGACTTAAAATTATTCAAATTCAAAGTTATTCCTTTTGCCTGTAGAATTGCATATAGGTTGAATTAGCTCTTTTACTGAAGATGAAGGTAAAGGACCTTTATCAATCAGTTTTAAGTGTTTTTCAAAGGGGTCATTCTTATGTTTTAATTGTCTATGGTGAGTCACTCAAAATTAAAGAATGAACAATCATTTTTTTCAAAAAAAATTTTTAAAAAAGATTATATAATTATATATATAACCTTATTTACAACTGAATTATAAGTCTTTGAAATGCATGAATTCATTCTAAGTGTAGTTAAGAACTTGGTCTTTGTTCTCTGAAGAACAAGTAGTCCCAAACTACGTTGTATAGAATCCAGCAGTTCTGAAAATTCATTTGTAAATTTATTAGGAGCTCTGTTTACCTAATGAAGTAATATTATAAATGGCAGTTAGCTGTGTATATATTTGCAGTGAAAAATGTAGAGAACAACATTGTTATGCTAGTGATTAAGCAAAATAAATGAAATGGAATTCATTTTTCCATTTATCTTTAAGTCTGTTGCTTGACAAAAATCAGCTTTGGCTTACAAATGGCAGCAGTAATGATGGTGTAGGGCCCAAAAAAGAGAGAGAAAGAAACTACTTTGAAGTCACTGGGCAAAGATGGGAAAAATGGTGGGAATGCATGCAAAAGGATATTAGTGAGGAAGTGATTTTCTGAGATAAAATTTATTGTAAAATACTAGAGAAATTTGTAAAATATAGAGAAAAGGGGGTGGCAAGGAAATATCATCTTCAGAAGGGGAAGAGATGGTGATTAATTTTCTCCTTCCAGCCACAGAGTTGGAGCCCTTGGCTCAGAATACCTGATTTGTTGTGCCTTGGATTTTGGGGTGTAGATGTGGGGAGGAGAGGGAAGGAGAGTCCCCCTGCAGTGTTGTTTGTGTCTGTGGGATGTTTATGAGTTGAGTGTTTGACAGCAGAGGCTTTCTATAGTTTTGTATATGTATATATGTATGGGAGTGTGTACATGTACACATACACATGTATGTATAGATGTATCGAGATAGGCTTACTGAGGACTGAAGAATTAAATCTTTCTTGACTTTATCTGATTATTTTTTTTTCTCTTTCTATATCTGTAGTTCCTTCAGAAACAGGTAACTTTTTTTTTTTTTTTAGCAGTCTCATTTTGTTACTGCATCTTGCTGTCATAATGCTCGTTTCTCACTCTACTGTGTAATGGAAATGAATAAACTTGGCTTGTGTATTATGGCACTGTAAAAATCTACCTGCATGCCAGTTTCCACTGTCCTGTAGAGAATACCTCACTGCCAACTGATTTCCTTGCTATTCCAATATAATATCTCAAATGTAATACCAAAATAATACATATTACCACAGTGCACAAAATTAGAGTACTTGTTCAAAAGTATTTACAAATTATCTGTATGACAGTACAGAATGAGGTATGTAGTAAGACTTGGTCAGCCTCTACTGCCTAAAAAAGGCATAGGATGAAGTGATATGATTAATGTCAAAATTTTATGGTTGGAATACTGGGATCTTAATCTGCACATAGAATTTATTGCCAGGAAGCACAGTAGCCCTTCAAATAAAGATTTTCTCCAAAGTCCAACAAATAATAATAGATTCATCTTGTGCTTTCTGCTTTTAGGTAATGTATTTCCTAAAACTCATCTTTAGAGTGGGACTTTAATTCTGGTCAGAACCCTTAATGATATGAAAACTAATTATTTGACCTTGCATTTATTGAACTTTCTCCTTCTATTATGCTGTTTCTTGAACATGCAGTGAAGTTAATATATAACTGTTGACACTTGAATAGTGACTCAGAACCCCAAATTAATGATAAAAAGGAAGGACAAAGCAAAATAAAATAAGTTGTAGGATGTTTTCCTTATTAGAAATCAAATCATGGTCTGCCAAATCACTATAGGGTTGAAAAGTTGTTGCTAAGTGGACTCTAAATATATGGATGATTTTTCATGTTGGCTCCAATTGGGAAGTCTCCCTTTATTTTTTTTCAATCATATAAGCAACTTAAAGCTTTTTTTCTTTTACATATCAAAATTAGGATTTGAGGACAGCTTGTTGTGGTCTTGACCCTTTCCTAAAGGCAAACAAGTTATTTTATAGAATTCAGGGTACCTTTATTTCTGTACATGTATACCTTCTAAAAGGGAAAAAAGGAGTGCTCAATTTAAAAAATGTTTTTTCACTTGCTATTTGCAGCTGTTTTCACATGAGTTTTAGTTTCCTGCATCCGAAAGCATAACATCTTTCATAGTGGATACTTAATCTACAATGCCTTAGGTTTTTTTATTTGTAAATTTTTTAACAATTGTTATAAATAGTACATTAACATGAATTTGAAGACATCAATTGATCGTCCAATTACTGAAACTAGTAGTTTTAGTATGGGTAGATGGAGGTTTATTTATTTGAGTTCCCTTTTTTTTTTTTTTTTGAGTAGGAATTTAAATTCCTTTTGAGAAGATTGTACAAAAAAACCCACATTCTAAAAGCACATGAAATGAATTTCATTATTTAAATGACACTCAAAAAAGAAAGACAAATGTTGTGTTTTTGCCAAATCATCTACTTTAAGAAAAACAAGCAGCTTTCAGTAAATACCTACTATGTGAAATACACTACTACTATGCTAGATGCTAGAAGTTTTGAATCTGTATCCTTTTTGGGAGGTCTTGATTTGGAGCTGAAAGGAACAGTAGAAGTCCAACCTCCTTTTTATAGATGAGGAAACAGAAGCTTAAAGAGGTTAAAGGACTTACCTGGGGTCACAAAGCTTGTCTAAGGCCAAATCTGGGCTCAGAGCACCGTATCTCTGGCTCTAGTCTGCTGTGCTTTGATGAGATGACCCCTACATCCCCCTTTTGATCTGATGAACCCAGTTCTCTAAGGCAGATAGATAACTAATAGTATTTCTAAGGAGGCAGTCTTGATTGACTAAACTACTGGGTTTTTTTACCTGATTTGAATTCCGTCTTTATTAGAAACTCTCCTTTAAATTCTTTTAGGTGCTAGGGTTTGAATATTAGGGAGGGACTGAGAGAAAATGTTGCAAGTGATTATCATCCCTACCAACCACATACAGCTTTTTGTAATTTTGAAGTTAGTTTGAGGGAGAACAGCTGGTGTAGATGCTGTGGCCCTATCATTTCTGTGTTTTTTGACCAGGGCTCTTGAGGTACAGCTGCTATGGATGGTTTGTTCCCATGAGGTCCAATGTAGTTGTACTTTTTCCTTTTATTTTCTTATCTGAAAGAGGGTGTCTAGGTTCAATTGTAATATCCTTCTGTACGACATGCTGACAAATTCCAAGAGTGAAGATAGCAGTGTCTGACAGATTTGCTACACCTACACTTGGACTAACTGGGCCAGGGTTGTCAGCCAGCATTCTCCACCAGAGGGCATACCTTGATTGACTTGCAAACTGTTTCATCGTAAGATCATAACTATGTAGAGCTAGAAAAGAACGCAGAGGTCATCTCATTTCTAAATTTGCAGATGGCAAATGAAGAAAGAATTTGCCTAAGGTCACATAACTGGTAGATTTGATCCTCTAACTCTAATTGCTGCATGCTTAATGTCTGCTTGGTTTCTGCATTCCTGCTAAGAAGATGTTTCTTTAAGGAACTAATCACTTAGATTTTGCTGCCCTCTAGTTCCTATAAGCAGTTGTTGCTGGGTAACAGGAGAACAAGGTATTGATAGATTGCCAATGATTCACTGAGGAAAGATCCTCAGTAGTAGATTGAGAACAATTGCCTTTCAAGTTCTTAAAAAAGTGATTCCAGGCTCACCACTACTTTTACAGAATCACATATGACCAGTTTTAAGAATCCGAAGGGATTTCAGAGGCTAGTAGTCCAACTCATATGTGAAAGGATTCTCCATTATAATATACCCAACATGTTATTCAGCCTTTGTTTGAGTACTCCCTAGGTCTGAGAGAGTGGTTCTTTTTCCTTACTGGAATTTATGATGGTTTCAGTGGCCTTTTTTACACAAAGTAGTTTTACAGACACTTGGATTTTGTTCTGTTTGACATACTTTATTTGCCCCACTGAGTAAAGTAGCTGTCCCTAGCATTTGGATCTTTTATGTTTGGAGAATAAAGTCTGTGTGTTTTTGGCCATGGACAATATAAATGTATACATAATTGATTCATGAAGCAAAAGATTCCTTTATTAAAGATGGTATCTTTTTGTCACTTCAAAAATATAAAATAATTTATTTTAATATTAACTGTAGCAGCAAAAATAACATCACATGTCCTCAGATTATATTGGTTTATAATTATCTGTAGTAGCCATCCAGAATGATGTGTGATTTTCATTGAACTATATCCCAGTTAATTGAATTCTAAAACATCCTTATTGTGAATATTGTGTTGGCAAATCTAAAGTTGCATTTCATACTTTAACAGTGAACTTATGTAGTTGTCTTGTAACTTAGGAATATTCTTTGCAGTTATTTGTCTGATTTAGTGATCTTTCAATTAAAATCTTTTGTAGATGCTTTTACAGATTCAGCTATCAGTGCTAAAGTAAATGGTGAACACAAAGAGAAGGACCTTGAACCATGGGATGGAGGTGAAACTGCCACCAATGAAGAGTTTGAGGCTTTAGAGACTGATGTTGTAAGTAACATTTGCAATTCAGTTCATTAGTTACGTAGGCACTTGACTAGGTGTTACAATACTCAATAATTTAAGAAATCAGGTCATTATACATATGATTATCCTGTGTAATCCTATTTTTTAGAAGAATTAATTGAAGTGAATTTCCTTGAAATTGGTTAGTTATGTTAATAAGAACATTTCTTGATGCAAAAAGTTGCTGATGTAAGAACTCTCAATTTTTTTATAGTCTCATAGGAAAAAGATTAATTCCTAGTGAATTGTGTTTATGATTCAATATTACAAATAGCTTCTCCACTCAGAGTAATAGATGAAGAAGATAAATGCAATACACTTAGCTTGTGTTATACCTGGTTTCACTATCTGAGAAAAATGAAGTTTAAAAGTCAGTGGTGTTTCCACTGAATGTGTTTCATTTATGACAATAATAGCTTCCATTTAAGAAGCTAAACATCTCTGCTGTTGAGGGGGAAACGAGGACCTTACGCTTGGTCTCTCTGTGTGGTCTTTGTTATTGCTGTGGCTAAACAATCACATAATGGTCACCCCCTTTTGGTGGGGGGTGTGGGGACCCTCTCCTTAGTTAAACTGATTGTTGGGTGCCACTTTTGCTAGGCCTAGTTTTGTAGCCCATCCAATTGTATAGAGACCTACCAGAGCTTGCAGGATCACTTCCATGCATCTTAAGGGCTACAGGAGTACCCGAAGGGTCTGATTTCAGTGGTACTCTGCTTGCATCACTGAGGACATGGTTTTTAGGAGTTGCTGTGACTAAAAAAATTCCACATGTGATAGCTAGACCCTACGTTAAACCACCTTTCCAGTTGGAACAGTGCTCAAATAATGGACATGTTCTCTTTGTTACTAGACTAGTGCTTTAATCCTCTTCAGCTTCAAAGGATCTGGAAGAATCCAACCATAGTCACTTCATTGTAACACTTAATTATTATACTGGAGGATTAATTTTTACCTCCTAATTTTTAGCTTTCATGTGATCTTAGCCTATTAATAACCCATGCTTAGTAAAGATATGCCAAAACTGTATAGCCATCTGTTATCATTTTGTATATCAGATTTTTGGAGAAAAGAAATACTGAACTGTTTGTCAAAAACTGACAAAAACCAATATTCTTACTAGAACATCTAGCCAATAGTAAGTGAAGCATCGTTAATTATCTTGAGGTGATACTTTGGGGCATGGGACTGAATGTGGTAACTTTATTCCCTCAGAGGTGTGCATTGCTGCTAGTATCCAAGAGACTAATCTAGGAAACAGTATACTTTAACTTGCACCAATTCAGTTAAAAAAAACCATTTGTTGAACTCTTACAAAGGTCAAGTGACTGTTTTAGGTTCTCCTGATGATAAAGAGGTCTGACAGCAAGAAGCAGTCCCTGCCTTCAAGCAGTTTACATTGTGCCTGAGCTTATCAGTTAGACAGGTGACATGGTCAGATCTGTGCTTTAAGAAGATCAGTTTGACAGCTGATAGAGTGGGACAAGACAAGACAGGGAGACACATCAGTAGGCTGTGCAGTAACACAGGTGTGATGATGGCCTATATCAGAACAGTGGCAGTGTTAGAGGAGAGAAAGGAGCGGAGGAAAGGGATACATTGAAGGAAAAAACTGATAGGCCTTGAAAACTGATTGGATATGGGTGAAGTAGACTGAGAACTCAAAGATGGTGTCTGGGTGACTGGGAGATGGTGGTACCCTCCACAATAGTTTATAAGTTAGGAAGAGAGCGGGGAGGGGGATAATAAGTAGTTGAAGATGTGAGACTTGTGGTCAGAAGAGAGTTTAGGACTAGACTAATAGAACTGAAAATTGTCTGCACAGAAATGATCATTGAATCCATGCTAATTGATGACATTCCTGAGTGAAATAGGGTATAGGGAGAAGAGGGCTCAGTTAAATACTTAAGGAAAATCCACTGTTTGTGGGTACAGTGTAGAAGATGGTCCAGCAAAAGAAACTAAGAAGGAATGGTCAGATAGGTAGACATGAGAAAGTGCTTATTGTCCATTGCTGAGGCTTGATAGGACGAGAGTAGTGATAGGATGCAGCGGGGAGTAACTCGAGAGGAGGACAGTATACTCTTGAACTGGTTCACGAGGTGGTAAAGGTGGGGAAGGAAGGAGGTACATGTGCCAGTGCAGGGGAAGCTGACCTGGGAAGGAACTGTGGGTTTGAAGTACTGGAAGTCATGAGGTTTGGTGATTCAAGGCAGAGGGAGGTAGAATGACAATAGATTGTGATCAGATGAGGACAGTAAGTGAGTGAAGATTTGTGTGACCTAGTCACACACCATGTGGTGACATGGAGTTTTATGGATGTTAATTTGGCAGCTCTGTGGAGAGTCAGTTGGTGGAGAAGGAAAGACATTAAATGTAAAGAGATCAGTTAATAAAAGTGGGGGGCTTGGTTCACTGGCATAGGCATCATAGGTACAGGATATAGAGGTTTGTGAGAAAAAAAAGAGAAAATTTTAGGTTTTACTCTCATTTAAATAAAAAACCCTCTGTGTTATATCTACAAGTCATCATATAACTATTGTTCATTATAATGTAAAAATATTTTCATAGCTTAATTATTGTCCAACTTCGGTCCACCTATTTAGAAATTTTACTTTGTATATATAGTCTGCCTATTTAATATTAATTAAAAATTGAGAGCACAGTAGAAAGTTCTAAGGAGTAAAAACTGTCATTTTAAAAAATGAGCTTCATTTTCTTCCAGTCTAATGGATGGGATCCCAATGATATGTTTCGGTATAATGAAGAAAACTATGGTGTAGTTTCCACCTATGATAGCAGTTTATCATCATATACGTGAGTTTCAAAAGTTTTCTTTCATCTTACTTACTTGAGATTTTTTTTCTGAGTTTAGAAAGTTGGGAGGGAAATTGTCCTACAGGTTTTTCAAATAATAATTTGAATAATAGTTATTTCACTCTAGCTAAATGCAAATTTCTGTGATCAAAGAGGAAATGTATATTGTCTATGCAATAACTCTTCTCTCCCTATTGGGAGGGAAAAATTCTTGAAACAAATTTTTGTTAATCAGCCAAAATCTAATTGACTTTTAAGGCTAGAGGTTTGAGGGATTGCCCAATTTAAGCAACAGTGTTAGATGTTAAACTATCCTAAGGAATGAAAATCTTTGAATAAGTTTTTTTTAAAAAAAAAAACCTTCAAATTTATTGCTTTTTAAAAATGGTTTCTTAATGTTTTGAATTATGACTTTAAGGTGTTTGTTTTATTTTTCTTCCATGTTTAGGGTACCATTAGAAAGAGATAACTCAGAAGAGTTTTTAAAACGGGAAGCACGAGCAAACCAATTAGCTGAAGAAATTGAATCAAGTGCTCAATACAAAGCTCGAGTAGCCCTTGAAAATGATGATAGAAGTGAAGAAGAAAAATATACTGCTGTTCAGAGAAATGCCAGTGAGCGAGAGGGGCACAGCATCAACACTAGGTATTTAATGGAAACCGTGACCCTGTATTTCGGATGCCTCGTGCAAGGTCTGTGGGATAGAGCATATATCCTTAAAGTGACTCGTCCAAACTTATTTTCTTGTGAACAGTTTTGTGACTTGCACTAACCTTTTTTCAAGTTCAGAAAGATGATGGTCTTTATTACTAAAATCTCTTCCAGCTTTTAATTTTGTGGTCCTAAAGAGGAACCAGAAAGTGATGATAAAATCTTAACCATACTATGATGCGTATAATAAAATGGTGTCTTCTTTATTTGTTCCCCAGTGATTCTTAGCAATGGAGTTTGGTAAATGCTAATGCTGCTGAGATTAGAGTTTATCAGTTCATTTTGTGAACCTCTGAAACTCCTCTTACAGTCATTTAGAGTGTTTCTGTTTTGTTTCCTATTTAGCTTTCAGAGTATGACCTTTCAGATCCTAAATCCTGGCAGTTTTCACCTTTCCCAGATTGTATGTTGATAGAGTCAGTGAATTGCTCTTCTCTTTCAGGGAAAACAAGTACATTCCACCTGGACAAAGAACCCGAGATGTCATGTCCTGGGGAAGTGGTCGACAAAATTCGCCAAGGATGGGTCAGCCTGCATCCGGCCCCACCCCTTCAAGATCTGGATCTCATACTTCAGAGTTTAGCCTGAATTCTGCAGCAGACCAAAGAGTCGTTAATGGAGGCAAGTGTTTTGGCTCAGTCCATGAAGTTCATTGATTTTTGAGGCAGTTTGTTTTAAATTCTCTTTTAAAATTTCAAATCTTTTACAAATGATATGTACTTGTGTGTTCAATGATTTTAATAGTGTAGTTTACAATTTGCAATTTTTCTCTATTTTTATGAACCTTGAATTGATAAAAATCACTTTGTAGAACCCCTTTGCAAGTGCATTCGTTAGCTATATGCCACATTGATGCGGTATTGTCTATTAAGATATTTTATTGGTATGTAATGCATGACTCAATAGCCTAGATTTAAAGAAATTGGAAAAACTAAACAGTCTTTCAGTTTTAAAAATGGATTTATAATATTTCAATATAATGTTTCATGGAAACATTTTCACAGTGATGTAAATATTTGTTGTAAATGTATCATGCCTTAATAACTACTAATGAGTTGTTAAATTGATAGAGCTGCTGAAAAAAATGACTAGTTTAAGTAGAACTGAAAGGAAAGGGTACAAAGTAAAGAAAAAAACTCAAGTGGCATTGAATTTCTAGCGTCCTTTTTTCCCATTAAGTTTCTTTCTCCAGAATTCCTCTCCAGCTAAACACTCTTGAGTATTTTTTAAAGGGTAAGATGATCTCTGCAGTTTGCTTTTAACTACCTTAGGAACTGCTTTTGCTCTGAGCAGAACGTTGACATTTTTTGTCAATTTTCTTTACTCGTTGAGTAGAGAATTAGTGGTGAAGTAGCATCATGTTCAAAATTTTCCAAATAAAATGTTGAAAAGTGCCCTGAAGTTCAGGATACTCAAGTGTGGGGGATCCTCTGGGGAGGAGACCTGGAATGTTCCCCAAGTCAAGGTAAGTCTGATGTCATTAAAAATTAGAAATCCATCAATATCAGCACAGCCGTGTTTGGTTATAGAGTACTTTGTCGCTGCATTTTATTTTAGGTAAATTTTCTTTTGGTGTCTGCCCAGTGTTTGCATAACTTATTTAGGTAACTTCTCTTTCCCTTTTCCATTGAGAGGGCAGCTCGTTCTGGTCTTTCCTCTCTTTTTAAAAAGGCTAATGAATGTTAAGCCAGTTGCCATTGATAGAGATGTGCAAAACCACAGAAGTGAAGATTTGGTCTGCTCCCATGCCTTTGGAGTTGTAGAGGTTGGCTCAGCATCAGCAAGCGCTAGTAGACTTTTGAGATGGCGAGGAGCTGGATTGTTTAACTGTGTATTTAGGGGGAGCAGATGCCCCTTGCCTTCATTATGGTGTTACATTGGAAAAGGAAGAGCTGATTAGTCCATTACTTTTCTCCCTGAGTTTTGTGGTGTTTTATTGTGCGAAGTCCTCTGGTATGTTCTGTACTTGTCTTGACAAGGTGGTACTGAGAAACCTTTATAGGAACCAGGTTTTCTTCCTCAAGTAAGATGAGTAGATCTGAATTAACCCTTTGGGCACCTGTATTCATTTCAGCAGACTCATTTAAAGGAACTTGTGAACTTTGACTAGTTGTTTAACTATGCCAAAAACCAAATCATATGACTGTCCTCAAAGGGTTCAACGTACAAAAAAATCATTTTTGTCATTTTCCTTTTTTTTTCTTCTGTTTGCTTTTTTTCCCCCATGATTTTTTCTTTAGTTTTTATACTTTCCTTCATATCATTTGTTCTGTCAGGTGTTCCCTGGCCATCGCCTTGCCCATCTCCTTCCTCTCGCCCACCTTCTCGCTACCAGTCAGGTCCCAACTCTCTTCCACCTCGGGCAGCCACCCCTACAAGGCCGCCCTCCAGGCCCCCCTCGAGGCCATCCAGACCCCCGTCTCACCCCTCTGCTCATGGTTCTCCAGCTCCTGTCTCTACTATGCCTAAACGCATGTCTTCAGAAGGTACAATACCACAATTTGTTCATATTTTTGTTTGTCTTTGTTTAACTCCTGTGTGAGTTTATAATTACAAAATTGTTTCCTCTTCATTATTTTAGTAACCTATAATTTTCACATTTTAACTTTAGTTTAATCAAAACTATTTCTATTAACTTTTTGTTTTTACAAAGAAATTTTATTTTTAAAGAGACTGAAACTACCAAATATCCCAGTGGATAGAGAAGCAGAACTCAAAGCAGTATAAGAATGCTTGTTTTATAACACCAAAAAGTCAATTCCAGTACTAAATGAATTATTTTGCCCCCAATTCATGATTGAGTGTGAATGAACAAGCCAATTTCACCTGTTCTTTATTCTGATCAGAAATCTATCTGTATACATATCCTTTGGCAAGGCATTAATTGATTTAATGATTTTACTGTCAGCAGATAATAGAATTAGAATTGGAATCATTTTTGAGAGGCATATGTTGTTGTTGCCAGTGTATGTGTCTGACCTCATATTTCCCTATTGAACAATGGTTGGTAGTCATGCTTTTAGATTTACGATATAAATAAATTTACTTTTGGTTTATTCTATTGTGATTGAAAAGGCCACTAAATGATCCGGCTAGTTTACCCCCTGAAGTGGTTTGATGCAAAGAGCAAAGTGTACTTATAGTTCCCCTACACACTAATTCTAAAAGTTGATTCACTCTTCTGACAGATAATTATGTAACTATACATTTGGGTCTTTACTTATTTACATTTTGAATATTGTATTGTGTAAGAGGTACTTTAAGATGGGAGAGAAATTTAGATCAAGGTGTTGCTTAAAACTGACATAGAGAACTTTGACTATTTTTTGCTCCTGTTGAAACTTTGGATTTTATTCTGTGGCCTGATTCTATACTCGATACTAAATTCTAGTTTGTGACTCATCAAATACATAAGTGTGTAGTGCAGGAAGATTGCTTCTTGGTTCAGATGCAAGGAATAAACAATTTTTTTTAGATTTTGTAATTCTAGATGCCAGCTCAAGTAGTTTAATCTGCTTTTATAAAATTTCCATTTCAGTCATTATAAAATTTAGGTGGGGGGTAAGGGAATTAATGTGATGATGGCTTTATTTAAACTAAATTTTGTATCTTGGTCATATAGGTATCGTGCTCTTAATTGGAGCTGTTAATACCTAGACCAGCAGGTATATTGCTTGTTTTCCAAGGTCATTTGATGCAAAAAGGAAATGTAACATTCCGATGAAATATTGAACATTGTTTCTCAAATGAATATATGATCTTAATGCAGTGGACAAGGCATCCTTCATCTTAATGATTTTTGCATGACCATCATGTGTTATGATAGTTTATTTCAGTATTGTGTTGTTTGGACAACAAATGATTATAGAGGTATACTTTCTCTTACTTTGCATAATGCTTTTCTTTTACTTTTACCTTGAGTTAAAGGATCCTTTATTCATGTGCTTTCATACTGAAGCAGTTTGAACTCAGAATTGTCACTATTAAATTATGTAAAAGGCAGCTAGGTGGCACAATGGGTAAAGTACTGGGCCTGGAGTCAGGAAGACTTGACTTCAGATTCAGCCGTAGACACATACAAATTGTATCACCGGGCAACTCACTTCACCTCTCTCAGCCTCACTGTTCTCATCTGTAAAATGGGGATAATAATGGGCTCCTAATCCCCAGGGTAACATGAGGCTCAAAGGAGATATTTATAAAATGCCTTGCAAAATTTCAAGTGCTGTGTGAATGTTTTTGCTGTTATTATTATTATATTAATTTTGTATACACCAGGCTATATTACAGTAAACATTAGGATAGAAAAGACAAAACTTTTAAACTTCATTTAATTCCACAATTGTCCAAGATAGAATAAGTATTTTTATTGCTTAGAGAGTTTGTTGTGTTATACAATGTATAAGCTATGCAAACACGATTAAATTTCTACATTTTTCCTAGATAGACACTTTTTTTGAAAACCATGATGAGTTGTAATTAAGATGAGTTGGTGGTGGGTACTTTCCTTTTCATATCAGGAATCTAAAAGGCTGTACTTCGTGGTGCATGTGTGAAGAAACTCTGCAGTGACAACTCTGATTTTTTGATACCTGTTTAATTATTTTACTTTCCAATCTTGTTCTTGTGTAGAACTGTTCAGAAATAGCAGTCACCCTCTTTCTGATGCAGCTAATGTAATTCTACTTCTAGAAATTATGAAAGTGGGAGGGGAATTTGGGGTAGTGAGTGGAGAGACAGCTTCAGAGTCATTAAGATAAGGTTCAGGCATTGCCTCTGACACAAACTGACTGTGGAACCTTGGGTTGATCCCTAAGCCTCTAGATGTTCCCGGCAACTAAGACCATAAGCAGCAGGGCAGTCACCAGTCTGTATTGATTTCCTTACTGGGGAGTTTTCTCTATCAAAGAAAATGTCCACGAAGTAATGGTTGTCCTAATCTCATCGGTTACTCAGAATTTTAATAGAAATTTAACAGAATTTTCAGCACCAATAAAACAACAGCAACAAACGCTTGACTTCTTACATGAAGCCATGTTGTAATGTTTGGATTTTAATTTTAGATTATCACTTGATAGGGAGATTGTGGAAAAACTTTAGATTTATTAGCATATATTTCAGGAGACTGGTGGCTTCTGTTTTTCCTGGACTTACATTATATACCCTAGTAGTTTGATAACTATGATTTTTAAAAAATGCCCACATGATGTGTATTTAAATAAAATAAAATTAGTTTTGTTGGGCAGGTTTTACAACATCCATTCTTTGAGAGAATTGGTAGCCCCATTATAAAACCAAAATTAACAATTACTGTGATATTCTTTAAAAAAAATCAGCAATTTCATCCACCTCTTGTGTGATCAGTATCAAATTTCATAATTAGTATTCCTGTAGGCAAACTGCCATTTACATGTGCATCCATTTAAAAAGCAAAAAAATAGATTTTATAGTATTCACATGGTATGTGTTGTTCTTTTTTTTAGGACCTCCAAGGATGTCGCCAAAGGCCCAAAGACACCCTCGTGGTCATCGAGTTTCTACTGGGAGGGGTTCAATCTCCAGTGGTTTAGAATTTGTTTCCCACAATGCACCAGGCGAAGTACCTGCTCCTTCTGTGGCAAGGAGTAGCCCCTCAGGAGGAACGTGGTCATCAGTGGTCAGTGGGGGTAGGTAGAGTTTTGCTTGGGGGCATATGTTTGGAATTATTGGTATTAAGCTAAATATATCTTTCGGGGGTTTTGTCCTATTTACCATTTGACTGGAGAGAATTGAGGTAACTAACCAGGATTTAATTCATGGATGAGCACAATACTCTATGCATTTTGCCAAGTTAGGGAGATTGCAGTTAAATTTAACTTAAAGAATAGAAGCTCTTAAGCCTGTTTTCTCTCCTCCCCCCCTTCACCTATGTTGCCATATGCATATTTATACAGTGGAGAGGCACAATTAAATCTTTTCCATTGTCAAATTCCTGGATTATCTTTCCACTTGCCTGGAGTTTCAGAGGCAAAAGTTATACGAATGATTGGTTAGTTAGGAGAAAATGATCCTTAAGCAGCTGTACAGTGAAACAGGCCTCCTAGTTTTCTTTGACCGTATTCTATTTTTAATTCAAAGTTCACAGAATACATAGTTATATAACTCTTAGATATTTTTGTTGATATCTTTCATTTTTACCTCACCTTTCTTTTCAAATATGGAACCTCTGAAGTTATGGCAAACAGTTTTTGACACAGCAACAACAAAAAGTCCTATCATATTTTTACCTTGAAGCTCACTTATTTCCCCTATTTATGGCTTCTTTAAAAATTCCTTCATTGAGGAAAATGACTTTAGGGTCAGGACATTGTGATTCTCTCTCCTTTTCATGACCTTTTCCATTTGTCATTTATCTTCAGATTAAAGTTAAAACCAAAATTTTTGTGACAATGGGTTTAATTATTCAAGATCACATTGTTAATCTGAAGATGCTGTTGGATTTAAGACTGCCCTGTGAGCTAAGATCAAGAGCTAGAGGGGCATCGTAGGTATCAGGAAGCTGTCCTAGAGTGGTCTTCTTAGCTAGGGAAGTATCTGAGCTGGGATTTGAACTCAGGTTTCCTCTTTAATGTTTAACATCCTTCCTCCTCACTGGAAGAGGAATAAGACTAGAAAGAAACATTCAAAATACTCGACATTTACAAACTGACATTTTTTCTTCATTCTAATAGGATTTTGTAAAGTTCAAACAGATTTTATTTAATCAGGTGATTTTCATGTCCTTTTAAAGAGGAACATTAAAATAAATTAGATTAGTGCTGTTTTTTCTAACCACTTATAACTGGATATATACTGAAGTATATCACTTCTAGATACTTTCTTCCAGAGTTAGACACCTGAAACATGTTTTGAGTTGTCTACCCTTTTGGCTGCATGAGTGTTGCTAGTTTATGTATAGTGAGTTTTTAGGTGAGGAAAGCAGTGAGAGTTAGGTTATGTATGTTGAAGGGTTTTATAGTTGGGAAGAAAATGAGAGATAAGATAGTTAGCTTCTTACAGCTCTTTCCCCTACTTGAAAAAAGTTCACTAGGAAGAGAATCCAAGTATAGTAACAGTCAATCCCACTTTCTTGCAGTAAAGCAAACGTTAGCTAAATGCCTACTGTGTTGGATGTGGAGTAAAACTTTTTAGTATGGATCTGAAGAAACACCGCCTGATTCACGTAGTGTTATATAACACAAGAGTGTTGTGTGAGGTCTGATGGGATGAAGATGAAGGACACCTTTCCCCAGAGAGTTAGACTTTAGAAGGTACTTAGGTTCATATGAGGCATGAGAGCCTTCCAAGCAGAGAAGAAGCAGTGTGTGCAAGCAAAAGCTCTCACATGAGAGTGTTTCTGTGTTAGAGTCAGAGAGAGGAGTGTGGCTTGGCAAAAGCTTGGAGGGGAACACCGCCAGAGACAAGCAAGGTTGAGGACAAATCCTGGAGGAGCCTTCTGACAGGCCAATCACTTTGTCCTTTGCTTTGGGAATATTCAGGGGAGGGAGATAATAGAGCAAAGCGGTGTGTTATCAGACAGTAAGAAAACCCTCATTGGTGCAGAAAAGGCCTGGGCCCAGACTCGGGGAAACCTGAGTTCAAATCCATCCCCAGACATGAACTAGCTGTGTGCCTCTGAGCTGGTTACTTCCTCTCAGCCTCAGTTTTAACAGCACCTACCTCCCAGGGTTGTTGTGAGGATCAAAAGAGATAATTGCAAAGTGCTTAGCCTAGAGCCTGGCACATAGTAGGCACTATATAAATGCTAGCTGCTGTTGTCATTGGTAGAAATGATGTATTTCTTTGCCTTGGTGTGGAAACTAATCTATTTTCTTAATTTACAACTTTCCAGATACTCAGGGCCCTCTAGACTCAGAAAGGTTTGAGTCCAGGACTTTCATCTACCATGTACTAGCCTTGTTGTTGTTGTTCACTTGTGTCCAACTGTCTGTGACTCCATTGGGCTTTTCTTGGCAAAGATACTGGAGTGGTTTGCCATTTCCTTCTCCAGCTCATTTTACAGATGAGGATATCTGAGGCCAACAGGGTGAAGTGACTTGCTCAGGGTCACACAACTAGGAAGCGTCTGAGGCCAGATTTGAACTAAGGAAGATGAAACTTCCTGATTCCAGATCCACCACACTATTCACCGTGTCTTCTAGCCATTGTGCTTGGGACCAAATCATTTACCCTCTTCGTGCCCATGGCAAGTGATTTCACCCTCTACAGAGGGAGACACTTTGGGTTTAATGTTTCCCATGCCAATGAAATATCTGATCTGTATCAAAAGTGAAGCAAAAAATAGTAGTCATAACTCCCATTTGCTTGGTGCTTGTTTAAAGAACGCTTCAAGACATTTAGTGTAAATGTCATCATCAGTTTACATGGAAGGACACAGGTTCTGAGAGCTTTGGTTCCACAGGGTTATACAGTCAATAGGGCATGGGTAGAAAGAGGATGGATGGGATGCTGCCATGGCCTCTGGCTGTCTCGTTGGGTATCCTCATTTTTCAGGGACTGGGGGGCACCAAGATTGTGACCACCCAAAGCAGCAAGGAAGAGAATTGAGGCAGCTCCAGGGTCAGTGTTGTTCATACTTGGCCTTGAGTGTTGGGCCTCATCATAACTTATAATGCCATGGCTGGACTGTGTGCCGTATACGGACATTCTCCTTGTATCCAGACACATGGACCAAGTGTTGAAGGGCAAGGTAGGAGCTCTGCTACAAATCTCCTCTTTCCACTGGGCCACACGTCACTCAGATGTGCTCACCTTAATAGTAAAGGCTTGACCTTCAGGGAGTTTCTGTTGTCACAGCTCACACATGTGCTCAGCAGATATGGCTTGTATTATCCCCTCTCCATTTTTTTTTTTTATAGTTCCAAGATTATCTCCTAAAACACATAGACCAAGGTCTCCAAGACAGAGCAGCGTTGGAAATAATCCTCCTGGTTCAGTTCTCTCTTCTCCCCAAGCTGGGACCGTGCCCACAGAATCTGCTGCTGTGCCTGTGCCAGCTCCATCTCCTACACCTGCCACCCCTGTGTCTGGCCGAGCAGTGACCCCATCTAGTGACGGTATGGGCTGGGGAGTTCTTGGCACCTCTGTGTGTGTACAGTATACAGAACTGTCATGTTGTCATTACAAACCTTTATTATAGAGGATGTAGTTATAATCTTTTTGTGTTCTTTTCTTTTTTAACTTTAATCTCTGTTTAGGTTTCCTTGTTCTAAACCGTAATTCAGAATCCTGTAGTCCGCATTTGTTTCTTTTTCACTTACTCAGCATGTGTATATCAAACTAACTTTTTTTAAATTAAATTATTTTATTTGTTTTTGTTTATTTTGTTTGACAGTCACTTCCATGTATCTTAGATTCCCCCCCTTCCTAATTCTCCCCTCCCTCCCCATTCCCTCCCTGAGACGGTGTGCAATCTTACATAGGTTCTACCTGTACATTCCCATTAAATGCATGTTGCATAGAAGATTTAAAATGAATGAGAGAAACCATAAAACATAATACAAAAGAAAATGGTCTGTTTCTATCTGTGATCCAGTTTCATAGTTTTTTCTCTGGATGTCGAAGGCATTTTGCCTCAAGAGTCCATTGGAAATTTTTTAAGTCCATGCTTTGCAATGAAGTACTAAGTCTGCCAGAAAAATTCCTCGAACACTGTGGTTATTGCTGTGTACAGAGTTCTCCTGGTTCTGCTCCTTTCACTCAGCATCAGTTCATATAAGTCCTTCCAGGTTTTTCTGAAGTTCACATGCTCATCAGCATCCCCTTGATTTCCAGTTCTTGGCCATCACAAAGAGAGCTGCTATAAATATTGTACATGTGGGACCCTTTCCCATGTTTATGATCTCTTTGGGATACAATCCCAGAAGCAATATTGCTGGGGCAAAGGGTATGCACATTTTTGTATCCCTTTGAGCATAGTTCCAAATTGCTCTCCAAAATGGTTGGATCAGAACTCTCCCACATTCTTCTCCAACATTTATTATCTTCCTGTTTTGTCATGTTAGTCAATCTGATAGGTGTGATGTGGTACCTCAGAGTTGTTTTGATTTGCATCTCTCTAATCAATAGTGATTTAGAGTATTTTTTCATGTGATTATAGATAACTTTAATTTCTTCCTCTGAAAACTCCCTCTTCATCTCTTTTGTCCATTTATCAGTTGGGGAATGACTCGTATTCTTGTACATTTGACTCAGTTCTCTAATTTTAGAAATGAATCCTTTCTCACAGACATTAGTTGCAAAAATTCTTTCCCAGTTTTCTGCTTACCTCCCAATCTTGGTTGCATTGGGTTTGTTTCTATAAAAACTTTTTCAAGTGAATGTAATCAAAATTATCCATTTTGTACTTCATAATGTTTTCTATCTCTTGTTTGGTCATAAATTTCTCCATTCTCCACCAATCTGACAAATACACTATTTCTTGCTCCCTTAATTTGTTTATAATATCAATTTTTATACCTAGATCATGTATCCATTTGGACTTTATTTTTTCCTGTGTCAGGCGTTGGTCTGCGCCCAGTTTCCATCACACTTTTATCCAGATTTCCCAGCAATTTTTGTCAAACAGTGAGTTCTTATCCCAGTAGCTGGGGTCCTTGGTTTATCAAACCGTAGATTGCTATATTCATTGACTACTGTGTCTTGAGTAGTTAACCTATTCCACTGATCTACCCCTCCGTTTCTTAGCCAGTACCAAGTAGTTTTGATGATCTGGTAGGGCTAGGCCACTTTCCCTAGCATTTCTTTTCATTAGTTCCCTTGATGTTCTGGACCTTTTGTTCTTCCAGATGAATTTTGATGTTTTTTCTAGCTCTAGAAAATAATTATCTGGTAGTTTGATTGGTACGGCACTGAATAAGTAAATTAATTTAGGTAGAATTGTCATTTTTATTATATTGGCTTAGCCTACCCATAAACAGCTGATATTTTTCCACTTACTTAGATCTGATTTTATTTGTGCAAAAAGTGTTTTGTAATTGTGTTCATATAGCCCCTGGGTTTGTTTTGGCAGGTAGACTCCCAGATATTTTATAGCGTCTGCTGTAGCTTTCAATGGGATTTCTCTTTTTATCTCTTGCTTGGGCTTTGTTATTAATATATAGAAATGCAGATGATTTATGTGGGTTTATTTTGTAACCTCCAACTTTGCCAGAGTTTATTATTTCAAATAGTTTTTACTTGATTCTCTGAGATTCTCTAAGTATATCATCATGTCATCTGTAAAGAATGATAACTTAGTTTCTTCTTTGCCTATTCTAATTTCTTCAGTTTCTTATTCTTCTCATATTGCTACAGCTAGCATTTCTAATACTTTATTGATAACAGTGGTGATAATGGACATCCTTGTTTTACCACTGATCTTATTGGAAATGCATCTAGCTTATTGCCATTGCATATAATGCTTGCTGATGGTTTTAGGTAGATACTGCTTATTATTTTATGAAAAGTTCTATTTATTCCTATGCTTTCCAGTGTTTTCAATATGAATGGATGTTGTATTTTGTCAAAAAACTTTTTCTTGGTGGAGTAGAAAGACATATATGTGGGCTGTCCCCACACAGCCCATAAAATAACTGTAGGGAGGGACTCTCAACAAATTCTGGAGCAGCAGAAGTGGAGAACAACAGAGTGGAGGTGATTTCCAGCCCAGGTTGACCTGAAAGGCCCACAGGAAACATCTGTTGCACTGGAACCCAGCCCAGCCTTGGCTGCAGGGCTCGGCCCTGGGAGGAGGACACCTCGGGGCCGGAATCTCCAGGCCCGGTAGCAGCGGTTCACAGATCCCTCAACCCACAGGTGCCAAAGGTCAGTGACAGGGTTTTTTCAGCTGGCCGGGTAGGAAGGAGGGCCTTCCTATAGCTCCGGCCTCAGGCAGCGGCCACAGAGGCCACATAGGCAGGTGGCAGCAGTTCCCATAGCAGCCTGCATACGTTGTTGGATCATAAAACCCCTGGGGGCATCAAGCAGCCATTTCTTACCTCGGCCCTGTGTAGAGGTCCTGAGGCAGCTGATCTTTGTCTCACACTGAATGTAGGCTCTGCCTGTGCAGCTTATCTGAATCTCAGCCCCCAGTGCTGGCCTGGTGGAACTGGAGGCCAGGTGGCTGTGGAGAGGAAACTGCTAAGATTCTGGGCACAAAAATCTCTGCTTACTCCCAGACCAGTGTACATGCTTGATTGTGCCACCTTGGAGGAACTGAGATCTTACAGATTCCCCGAGTATACCCTACTCTTGACAAAGGACCCAAAAGTCAAGTAACTGGTTGGGAAAATGCCCAAAAAAAGGGAAAAAAAAATAAGACTATAGAAGGTTACTTTCTTGGTGAACAGATATCTTCTCCCATCCTTTTGGATAAGGAAGAACAATGCTTACCATCAGGGAAAGACATAAAAGTCAAGGCTTCTGTATCCCAAACATCCAAAATAAATATTGAATGGTCTCAGGCCATGGAAGAGCTCAGAAAGGATTTTGAAAATCAAATAAGAGAGGTGGAGGAAAAAATTGGGAAGAGAAATAAGAGAGATGCAAGAAAAACATGAAAACTGGGTCAACACCTTGCTAAAGGAGACCCAAAAAAATGCTGAAGAAAATAACACCTTTAAAAATGGGCTAACTCAATTGGCAAAAGAGGTTCAAAAAGCCAGTGAGGAGAAGAATGCTTTCAAAAGCCGAATTAGCCAAATGGAAAAGGAGGTTCAAAAGCTCACTGAAGAAAATAGTTCTTTGAAAATTAGAATGGAACAGATGGAGGCTAATGACTTTATGAGAAACCAAGAAATCACAAAACAAAACCAAAAGAATGAAAAAATGGAAGATAATGTGAAATATCTCATTGGAAAAACAACTGACCTAGGAAATAGATCCAGGAGAGACAATTTAAAAATTATAGGACTACCTGAAAGCCATGATCAAAAAAAGAGCCTCGACATCATCTTTCATGAAATTATCAAGGAAAACTGCCCTGATATTCTAGAACAAGAGGGCAAAATAAATATTGAAAGAATCCACCCATCACCTCCTGAAAGAGATCCAAAAAAAGAAATTCCTAGGAACATTGTGACCAAATTCCAGAGTTCTCAGGTCAAAGAGAAAATATTGCAAGCAGCTAGAAAGAAACAATTCAAGTATTGTGGAAATACAATCAGGATAACACAAGATCTAGCAGTTTCTACATTAAGGGATCGAAGGGCGTGGAATATGATATTCCAGAAGTCAAAGGAAGTAGTACTAAAACCGAGAATCACCTACCCAGCAAAACTGAGTATAATACTTCAAGGGGGAAAAATTGGTCTTTCAGTGAAATAGAGGACTTTCAAGCATTCTTGATCAAAAGACCAGAGCTAAAAAGAAAATCTGACTTTCAGACACAAGAATCAAGAGAAGCATGAAAAGGTAAACAGCAAAGAGAAATCATAAGGGACTTACTAAAGTTGAACTGTTTACATTCCTACGTGGAAAGACAATATTTGTAACTCTTGAAACTTTTTTCAGTGTCTGGGTAGTTGGTGGGATTTCTCACAGACACACACACACACACACACACACACACACACACACATACACATACACTCACACACACACACAGAGCACAGGGTGAGTTGAATAGGATGGGATCATATCTTGAAAAAATGAAATTAAGGGGTGAGAGAGAAATATATTGGGAAGAGAAAGGGAGAAATGGAATGGGGCAAATTATCTCATAAAAGAGGCAAATTAAAGAATTTTCAGTGAAGGGGAAGAGGGGGGAGGTGAGAGAAAAAACTTGAAGCTTACTCATCACATTTGACTAAAGGAAGGAATAAAATGCACACTCACATTGATATGAAAACCTGTCTTACAATACATGAAGGTGGGGGAGAAGGGAATAAGCAGAATGGGGGAGGATGATGGAAGGGAGGGCAATGGGAGGAGGGAGCAATTAGAAGTCACTCTTGGGGAAGGACAGGGTCAAGAGAGAGAATAGAAGTAATGGGGGGCAGGATAGGATGGAGGGAAATATAGTTATCCTTACACAACATGACTATTATGGAAGTCATTTACAAAACTACACAGATATGGCCTATATTGAATTGCTTTCCCAATGGGGATGGATGGGGAGGGAGGGAGGAAGAAAAGTTGGAACTCAAAGTTTTAGGAACAACTGTTGAGTATTGTTCTTACGTACAACTAGGAAATAAGAAATACAGGTAATGGGGTATAGAAATTTATCTTGCACTACAGGACAAAAGAGAAGATGGGGATAAGGGAAGGGAGAGATGTTAGAGGGGAGGGCAGATTGGTGATAGGGGCAATTAGAATGCTCAGCATTTTGGGGTGGGGGGAGGGGAGAAATGGGGAGAAAATTTGGAACTCAAAGTTTTGTGGAAATGAATATTGAAAACTTAAATATTTTTTAAAAAAACCTTTTTCTCCATCTATTGAGATAATCATGTGGTTTCTGTTAGTTTTGTTGTTGATATGATCAATAATGCTAATAGTTTTCCTAACATTGAACCAGCCCTGCATTCCTGGTATAAATCCTACCTGCGCATAATATATTATTCTCATGATAAGTTGCTTTGTTGTTTTTGCTAATATCTTGTTTAAATATTTTGCATCTATATTCATTGGAGAAATTGGTCTGTAATTTTCTTTCTCTGTTTTGGCTCTTCCTGGTTTAGGTATCAAAACTGTATTTGTATCATAAAAAGAATTTGGTAGGAGTCCTTCTGCTGCTATTTTCCCAAATAGTCTATATAGTGTTGGAATTAACTATTCTTTAAATGTTTGATAGAATCACTTGTAAATCCTTCTGGCCCTGGAGATTTTTTCCTAGGGAGTTCATTGATGGTTTGTTCAATTTCTTTTTCTGAGATGGGGTTATTCAACTTTCTCTTCTGTTAATCTGGGCAGTTTATATTTTTTAAAATACTTATCCATCTCATTTAGATTGTCAGATTTATGGGCATACAGTTAGGCAAAGTAATTTCTAATTATTGTTATAATTTCCTTCTCATTGGAGATTAGTTTCACCCTTTTCATTTTTGATATTGGTAATTTAGTTATCAGACTAACTTTTGATTCCTAAAATTGCCTTTCTAGCTAAAGACTCTAGGCTTCAGGACCAGAGGCAACATTCTCCAGCTGGAAACAAAGAGAACATAAAGCCGAGGGAGAGCTCCCCAAGCTTTGTAAAAGCAGAAAATAAAGGTTAGTATGTAGAACAGCTTACATAGACTATTCTAGCATGGAATAACGAGAGAACAAACATTCATTCGGAATAACCTCAAATTGTATAAATTCACAGAGAGTTAATCTGACAAGAGACTTGCGTAGTTTGTATCCATCTGAATATAAGATAAAACACAACTGAAATTATTGTAGAGGTACTGTCTGTGCTTGTGCCTTACCAATAAATTAAATTCTATTACCAATGGAGTATTTTCTAGAACTAGACAAAAGAGGGAGCAAAATTCACGTGGAGAAACAAATCTTGACATCTCAAGGGAAATAATGAGAAAAGATATGAATGTGAAGAGGGCACTTTTTGTATAAGGTCTGAGTGGTGTGGTACCAGTTAGAGAAGAGAAAAGGGGGTGAGTAAAACAGACGAGAACCACAGGAGACAGAAGCAAGGGCAAGAGATTACCTCGGATTTGAGATAACCAAAAATCTAAGTTTAGGGGAGAGCTGGAAGAACCGCAAAAGGACCCATTAAATAGAAGAGAAAGTTGGAAAGGATCTTTGGCAGCTACAGTGAGGGGAGAATTCTTCAAACAAAGGATAGGTAAGAACATAAAAGACTAAGTAGACAATTTTGATGACACAAGTAAAAAACTTCAGGAAACAAATAGAATTAGGATAAGAAAAATTAGTGACTGGAGAGTTGGGGAAAAGAATAAATAAATATAATATATATTAAATAAATGAAATAAAATTTCAACATCCAAGATACTTAGGGAATTGAGACAATATTTAACACCAAGAACTATTCTTCAGTGGATAAATGGTCCCAAAGATATGGGCAGATAGTCGTCAAAAGATTTGCATGCTATAAATAACAGTCCAAAAGTATGTTCCAAATCTCTGATAGTAAGAGAAATGCAAAAAACAAAACAAAGCTCCCAAACCCACTAGATTCTAAACAGATTGGCAAATGACAAAAAATGAAAATCATCAGTGCTGAGATGTAAAATGCTAAGAACACTCGCACTGTTGTGGGAGAGGCAGCAAGATGGTTTAGTTCTACGCTTCAGTTTTGATCTTTTTTGAGGAATATTGGCTAAAAAACTGGTAGAGGAATATAATGGAGAAATGACAATTTGATGAATTCACACAGATGTCTGAATTTGTATGAACTGATGCAAAAGTAAAAGTACAACATTTACAATGATAGCAACAATGGAAAAAGATCAGTGAAAGTTTGGTCAGATTCTGAGTAATTGAAAAACCAACTAAGGTCCGAGGAAATGAAAATGAAACATGCCCAGCATCCCTGGGACAAGCGGTTGTCTAGGTCGGAGGAGGTCACTGGATCAGCTCATTACTGGTGCACTTGACTTGCTTTATTATGAGAAATGGTTTGACCTCAGGTTGAGAGTCTTTCCTAGAAATGATGATATTGTAAATACCAAGATTTCCTCAAAGCTTGTTTTAAAATAGGCAAGCAGCGAGGGGGCGTAATTGATAGCATCGGGAAGATCTCATGTTCAGATTCAGCTCCTGACACTTAACTAGCTCGTGTGATCCTGGGCAAGTCACTTAACCTCTGCCTGTCTTAGCTTCTTTATAAATTGGGAAGAATAACAGACCTAACTTGAAGAGTTGTTTGAGGATCAAATGAGATGATACTTTTAAAGTGCTTAGCACAGTGCCTGGAACACAGTGGGCACTATGTGTGTGTTTATTTGCCCCTCTTAAAAATAAAATCAGCTTAGATGTGACAGTAGGCTCATGAAAGGAAGGAACAGAATCTCCATTTTCTTTTAAAGCACTCCCGAGTGCCAGGCACTGTGGAAACACCTAACATATAATCTTACTTGACTCAAATAAGAACCCTGGGAGGTAGGTGCTATTATTATCTTCATTTCAGGATATGCACAGGATTACATGACTAGTAAATGTGTGGTGCTAGATTTGAACTCGGGTCTTTCTGACTCCAGTTTCAGACTCTGGGGACACTCTGCTTCCTCTTACCCTCGTGGCATTTTTCACTATTCTAATATTTGTGATTCCAATGTCTCCTGGTGAGCTACATGAGCTTAATTAACATAAAAATTTGTTTGAAAGGAAGGATATGTAGGTGTGGGATGCTGTGTGTATTACCACACAAGTGAAAAGGTAAGGATAAGTCATTTTAGGGATGTGGCATTTTGATCACCTAAGTGGTGGTATAGATTTGCATGTACACCTAAATATGTGTATGTTCTGTCAAGTACATTTTGAATCTTACTGTTCTCTTAGTATTGTACTTCATTTTTTTTCTAGTCTCACATTCAGGAGCCTTTTTAAATAAAAATGCTATAAAGGTCTATACATCTTTACTTTGAAGGAAGAGTTTGAGTGTCTTACACCTTTTAATTTTTCAGGTATATCACCCATTGTTTCAGAACATAGAAAGCAAATTGATGATTTAAAGAAATTTAAGAATGATTTTAGGGTAAGTAATTTTTTTTTTTACAAGTGTTAAATATCTCTGGTGTCATACTGAAATAGAAATTATCCCTTTGGCTGTATATTGACTTAGAAAATCAAAAATTAATATTATCTATGCAGTATTATATTTTTATTTTTTTGTCAAATATTTCTCAAATAATCTGACTCTGGAACAAGTCTGCCACCTCTGTTTTACATAAGAAGATTGACTCTTTTATTTATTCAACACATAGCTACCAGTGTTTTTATCTTATTTTTGCAAAAGTGACTTATTTCTAGACACAAAGGTGGTTGAATGGTTTATGTTAACGATGCTGAATATCATTAATTTGTCCATATGTGCATGTTTGCTACTATATTTTAGCTTTGTCCAGTCTAATGTGGAAAGGTAGAATTTAATCAAAGATTTGAACTATTAATTCCTATATATATTTTCCAAAGCTTAAAGATTAGTCATTGAAAATTTGAGACAGGTTACAAGTCTTCAGATAGAAATGTTATCCGAGTTCTTCTGCTCTCCTACCAATCTGGGGCCTACTTCTTCTTCTCAGTTCTCTCCTTTGCTGACTTCCCCAAGATGATGCTGCCTTCCTGGCCATCCTCTCTCTTTGCTGCTCTGACTGGTGGCTGCTGCCATTGCTCCTTAGACATTCACCCAGCACAGATCATGGGGACTGTTGTCTCTGGAACCTTGGTCGTCCCACCTTCTCGGGAGCTGTTCAGCACTTGGCTCCCTAACTTCTGTCTCTTCGTATGCTTGCCCTCAGCCTTAATGGAATTGCATAGTGACCCAGGCCTCCCACATTCTTCAGGACCTTTGAAATCACACACTCCTCCTCTCCCCAGCCATTCCCAGGGATGATCATGGAATGGATTTCAGAGGTGCTCCTGCCTCAGATGCTTGATATCTGTGTGATGGCACAGATCTGCCTCCCTCAGCCTCTGTTTCTGTATCAGTAAAATGAGGTTGTTGGACTCGGTAGCCTCTAAGGGCCTTTCACCTCTGGGTCTCTGATCATTTGATTCTTGGTCGAATCACAAATTCCTCTCATTCCATTCTTTTGTTGTGTCATCCCTGATGAAGTGTCACCTTTGAGTCAACATCCTTTGTTGCTCATTCACTCTCCTTTTATCCAGCTTGTCTGGGCCCCAAGTCTACCTTCTTAGCATTAAGTTGAAATAGCTTTCTTTAGAAAAGACATTCCTCATCTTCCCTCTATTTTGGAAATAGCTTACTTCTCGTAAGTTTTTTATTTCTATTTGCACATCATTTTTCTGTAGCCTTCCCAGCACACTTTTCTTTACCCTTTCTTAAAATCTGGGCTTTCTCCTTCCCTCTGCTAGTCTGCCACCCCAGACACAAATACACCAAGCTTTTCTCAGCCCTTGCTGTGGGGCGCCCCGTCACTGTATTTGTGAAATAGGCCTACATATAAAACCCTTCTTTTTCAGTCCTCCAGAGGCTGGAGGGTCTCTGACCACTTCGTTTGGGTGGTTCTCCCATCAGTGCATGTCTCAGCCAGTCCATGCTTTCTCCTTCTGTGTAGTTGTGGTCAGTGTCCTTCCCTAAGATTCCCATGGAGTAGTCAGGCTCTTAGAAACACCTCGCTAGCCCACCTTCCTCACATATTGGTGGTCTGTAAATGTTACCTGTTAGCTATTATGTCATGTAAGTTTGGAGACTCATCAGTCCACAAGCATTAATTAAGAATCTACTATGTGCCAGGGAGATGAAACAAGAAAAGTGACAACTGTTTCTGCGTGTGCGCGCACGCACGCAGAGAGGGAATCTTTACACATCCTTGCCAAGTTCCATACAGAATTTCTTTACCTTTTATTCTTTTTGATACATACCATTATGAGCTTCATTGATCTTTTCAGTGATTTCTTTTTAGATTGTACTCACAATGAGCATTGTAAGACAGTGACCAAGTGTTCCATTAATGGTGTATTCTCTTACCTTTGAGCATTTAATTAAGCCAGCTCCTTTGCCTCTCCAAAGAGACTTAGTGATCCTTCCTTTTTTAGTCTGACTCCCCCTTTTGTATTCTGATTTTATTCTGTTAGAATATTGATCTTGATGTGGCTCAGGTCTGCTATTAGTATGTTAATTCATTAGACAGTGGACAAAAAGCTAACATTTGAAGGACCTACCATTCTATTAATGTTTGTAGTCAGGCTTTGAACTCTGATTTTTAGCACATTTCTTGCCTTCCCCCATCCTCCCCCCTACACGAACTTGGGGGGCTATTGTTTCTTTTTTTCTCTTTGTTTTTCATGAAGTGCCATGACCCAACTATTGATCATTTTGTGGCTGACCTAGGCATGAGCCAATTCATTCTAACTAGTTTGGGCAAAAACTCATTTGGTCTGCTTTGTTATAGTCATGAAAATAAGGGAGAATAATTAATTGCTTTTTTTAGTTACAACCAAGTTCCACCCCTGACAATGTGGATCACCTGCTCAACAAAAACAGAGAAGGAGAAAAGTCAAGAGATATGATCAAAGACCAACCTGAACCGAGCCCTAAGGATGTTCTCCTGGAGAACATTAGTGCCAGCTGCACAAGCGGCAGCAGCAAGCCGAGCAGTCCTTGCATTTCTCCATCAGCCAGTGGGAGCTCAGACCCGAAGAGAGGCCCTGAGGTCACTTCTCAAGGTGTGCAGACAGCCAGCCCAGGAAGTAAACATGACAAGGAGGATCAGGAAGACAAAAAAGATGCCGCTGAGTGAGTCAACACCTGTGGTGGACATGTCCCCTTAGCCTCGGTGTGGTCAGTTTCCACAGGTGCATTCCCTCCAGTTATTAAAGCACTGTGCATCTCAAAGGCAAAACTTTGATATTTAAGCAAATTGCTGTAGGTAATATACATGCTGAACTGTTGTTAAGAATATCTTTAATATCTTGAATCTTTAATGCCTCAATCACAATTTTTCCATTTAGGAAATGCTTTTGCAATATTTTCAATGCTGTTTATAGCCAAAAAAATTACATTACATCATCACAGGATCAGTGGCTCAGCCTAGTGCTGATGAGCTTCTCTGAACTGAGGATAGTTCTCAGTGACTGACTATTATTCCCTGTTACAGGAACCATGTTTTCAGCTTGGTAGTGAACACTTCCTGCCTAAGCTTGGACTCATTTGACCTGGAGAATTACCTCTATGTCAAAATGAGGGCTTTTATGGAAGAAAGGAAAGGAGAAAGAAAACAAGTACTTATTAAGTGCCTCCTAGGTACCAGGCACTACACTAAGTGCTTTGCCATTATCTCATTGGTCTTCCCAACAGCTGGTAGATAAGGGGCTGTTATTTTCCCTGTCTTAAAAATGAGGAGACAGAGGCAAACAGGTGAAGTGAGTTGCTCAGGGTCACACAGCTAGGAAGTGACTGAGGCTGGATTTAAACTCAGGTCTTCCTAATTGCAGGTCCTGGGGTCTTATCTGCTGTATTCACTAACTGTGTGACCTTGGACAAGTCACTTAACCCCAATGGCCTCATCCTGGGTCATCTCCAGTCATCCTGATGAATATCTGGTCACTGCATTCAGATGGCTCTGGAGGAGAAGGGAGGCTGGTGACCTGCACAACCCTCCCTCACTCAAAACAAAGTCAAGTGCAAGTCATGTCATCATTTCTCCGATGTCATGGTCTTCTTCAGCAGCGAACAAACACGCACCTACTCAGCTGCTAAGATTCCTATTTAGAAGGCTTCATTTCAACAACTTTTGATTGAATGTTTCTAAAATGTCTTCATCCGAAGTACCATGCTACCTTTGTTTTCCTTTTATAGTGTTTGCTTTACATGTTGTAATGCTCGGTGTATTGTAGTGCTATGGTTTTGATAGTTGTTAGGCAACTTGGTGATGAGGCAGGAAGACGTGAGTTCAGATCTTGCCTCAGACACAACTTCTCTGAGCCTCAATTTCTTTATCTCTAGAGTGGAAATAATAGCACCTACTTTGTGGGGTAGTTCTGAGGTTCAAATGAGATAACATGTAAAGATCTTTGCAAACCTTAAAATCACCATGTATATGCTGGCTGTGTAATAGTTATTAAATATGTTTATTTTTACAAGGGGGATTAATGCCCTTAAGCAAAATTGTATGTGGTTAGTAAATTTTAATTTGACATCTGTGAAAGAGCTTATAGGACAGAGAAGATGTTAGCATCGGGCACTTACAGTTTTCCTTTGTATTTTAGGCAAGTTAGGAAATCCACCTTGAATCCCAATGCAAAGGAGTTCAATCCTCGATCTTTTGCTCAGGTAATTTCATGCATCTGATTGAGACTACGTAAGTTGCGAAGTAAAGTATCACTGAAAATTGTGCCTCCAGGTTCCTTTATCTTCTCTTTCCTTTGTGTGATAGTTTATCTTTGTTACTAGTTCTTCAATTCTTCATTACACTGTTGGAGATAAGGAAGTTACAGCTGCAGTGTATTTGATATCTCATGTTTTTGGAAATGTTCTATTTCATAGTAGAATTTCTGATGACTCTTATTTTTTTAAAAATGTATTTTTACAAGCATTTTTTCTCTATCCCCCCACTACCTGCTTGCCAATAAAAGTAAGACACTCATAACAAATGTATATATAGCCCAGCAAAATTAATTCACACGTTGACCCTGTCCAAAATTATAACTTTTTTTGCATTTACATATTTATTACCTTTCTGGTAGAGGTTGAGTAGCATGTTTCATTTTCATTTGTATGGATTCATGGTTTACTGTTATATTGATTAGAATTCTAAAATCTTTCAAAGTTGGTTTTTTAAAATAATTGTCATTGTTTAAATTTTTCCCCTGCTTCTACTGGCTTCAATTTACATCAGTTCACAGATGTCTTTCCAGGTTTTTCTGGAACTGTCCATGTCATATATTTTAATACATACAGATCCTCTAAAGAAACTTTTAATTTGATCATTAATCTGTGTTAAGCACAACCTTACATCTGGATTTGGGCAGTCTGTTTAAAAGTTTGCACACCTTTCTGAATGAAGATGATTTTTCTTAGACTCATGTCAAGGTTTTCCTTTTTATTCTTAATCATAAAAGTAAACACTGAGAAAGTAGGTAAAAAACAGTGTATTATTAAAAAAGATCATCTCATTCCATTTACATAATTGTCTCACATTTTATTTTTTATAGCCAAAGCCTTCAACCACTCCCACTTCACCTCGTCCTCAAGCCCAACCAAGCCCTTCAATAGTGGGTCATCAGCAGCCAACTCCGGTATATACTCAGCCAGTTTGTTTTGCACCAAATATGATGTACCCAGTCCCAGTGAGCCCAGGCGTGCAGGTAAAGCTTCATGGTTGATGTTGAATTTTCTTAAATGAATTCTGAGTGTTGCTTAGTAGCACAATAGAGTGAAAAGCCTGTCCCTGTTGTTTACCTTGGGCATCCTTCAGCTTCAAACAAATTGAGTTTGTGGCATTGCTTGGATGGTGTGGCCAAAGTGGAATATTGTGCAGCTGTTTTCTTTGGTCCTTTAAAAATTAATAGGAAGTCCTGAGGCTTTTGCATACAAATATTTTTTTTTGAGGAGTGATTTCTTAGTGGAAACTACATGGAAGGACAACCAAGGATTATATTTTTTAATTTGTTTATCAACATATTATTAACCAAAGAAAAATGAAACCCTTAGGAGATGGAAACAAGTGACATTTGACAAAGTTTATATTTTGACTTAAAAAATGATGACTTGTAAATGTAACACAGGGTTTTTTTTTTTATTTAAATGAGAGTAAAACCTAAAATTTTCTTTTTTTCTCTCACAAGCCTCTATATCCTATACCTATGACGCCTATGCCAGTGAACCAAGCCAAGACATATAGAGCAGGTAAAGGTGAGAAGAATATTGCCTGGGTTTGGGTTCAGTCTGCATGTTGCATGATCTGAAGATCTGGATTTGGAAATAATTGGTAAACATGTTGTGGTCCAACCCTTGGCAAATAAACAGAGTGGTGCGTTGGAGTGTTTGAATTGCAGCTTCACCACTTACCTGGTGATCCTGGGCAGGTTCCCCTAACCTCTCCCAGAGTTTTCTGGCTCTAAAGCTATCCTCCTGTGGGTCCCAGTGAATGCCAAGATATTGGCAGTAAGAAGACAAGGGCAGTGTGCCCTGAAACCAACTTAAGTAGTGTATAAAATTGGAATTCTTAATCTTTTTTGTGTTATGGGTCTTTCTGGTTTATAGTGAGGTAGTGCTGGGCCTGAGACCAGGAAGAACCGAGTTCAGATCCCACCTCAGACTTGTGTATACTAGCTCTATGACTTTGGGCAAATCACTTAACCTCTTTCTGCCTTAGTTTCCTCAACTATAAAATAGGGATGACAATAATAATCTCCTAGGGTTGCTGTGAGGATTTGGTGAGATATTTGCACTGTGGTTATTGTCCTTCATTCTTGAAGGGGAGACCGAATGATGTCACTGTGTCAGAGTCAGGGTACAGTGTGTGTGGCTGATGAGACCAGTACGAACTTGGAAGGGCTACCGCAGGTTGGACACAAACAGTCCACATGAGCAGATGGAGTGAAAAATGTCTCTTACTTCCACATCTCATGTTTCTTATGAGCTACTCAATTCTGCTTCAGTCATAGAGTACAGTGCCTTCTTTGATGTGGGCATGCCATGCTGGGCAGTGCTTTGCCAGTGTCTCCCATGTCACTTGATCCATTCCATAATTCTTCAGAGAGATCTTGAGAGGGTCCTTGTATTGCTTCATCTCACCTCCAAGTGAGGCCTTACCTTGTGTGAGTTTTTGTAGAATAGTTTTAGAGGCAAATGTACTTTTGGTGTTTGAACAATATGGCCAGCCATTTGGAGTTGCACTCTTTGCAGTAGAGTTTGAATGCTTGGCATTTCAGCTTGAAAAAGGACATCAGTGTCTGGTACCTTATCTTGCCAGGTGATCTCCAGAGTCTTCCTGAGACAGTCCAAATGGAAACGATTCCGTTTCCTGGCATGGCGCTGGTAGACTGTCCAGTTTCACAGGCGTACAACAATGAGGTCAGCACAATGGCTTTGCAGACTAATACCTCTTCTCTTCCACACTTGCTATCCTTTCCTTTCCAAACACTGAGCTAGCTCTGGCAATGCTTGTGTCAATCTCATTATCAGTGTGTATATCCCTGGAAAGTATACTGCCAAGGTAAGTGAGCTTATCCATAGTATTTAAATCGTCTCCATTTGCTATAATCAGTGGTTCCATGTATGACTAGTGTGGTGCTAGCTTGGGGAGAACCTGTGCCATATTAGCACAAGCAGCAGAGAAACAATCCATACTCTATTTCTATTGCATCTCAGCTTCAAAGGCTGCTTTGAGATCACAGTCATCTGTGAACAGAAAGTCACGTACCAACTCTCTGTCCACTTTTGTCTTGGCTTTTGTAGCTTTTTCAAGTTAAATCATTTACTCTCAGTGCAGTAGCTGACCTTGATGCCATTTTCATCCTCATTGAAGGCATCTCACAACAACCACACAGCCTTGTTTCACTCCACTGGTGACTGGGAAAGTGCAAGTGCATCATTCATTATCCAGAACCTGTACTATCATAAAAAAAACTGACCTACAGTATTGATGAACTTCTCTGGTCAATTTTTGCCATGATTTTTCCCAAGCTCTCACAACTGACGGTATCACAGACCTTGGTCAGATTCTGGTCCTACCATTTCTCCCGGAGTTGTCAGGCAGCAAACCCCAAATCAGTCATTCCTCAGCCTTTCTGAAGCCACTCTGGCCCATCTTCCAGGAAGGATAAGTCTATTAAAGAGGACTATGTCAAGAACCTTGATAGCAGTAACTAAGTGGGGGGGGGGGGGGGCACCTTCCCCCTTTGTGTTTGTCATAGGACAACCTTTTTTCTTTTCCTGTAGTTTGACTGCAGGGTGGAATCCCTACCTGCCATGGCAAGGGTTAGGTGAAGCAGATGATTTTTAGGGTACCTTTTAGGGGCTGAACTTCCTTGCACCAGGAGTTGAACAGTAGTGTCTTTAAAAAAAAAAAAAGGTTGACTCAGATTACTTCGGGGGAAAGGGGTTCTGAATCCCACTGCTGTTTCAGTCCAGTGAAAATGTGATCCTTTGGCCTGGGCCACCTGTGTGCTGTGTTGGGACTGCAGCTGCCCTGCTTCAGCATTTGTCTGTTGCCACAGTTCCTAGAAAGCATTCTATAAATTTTATTTTATTAGTATTATTGTTAGTCTGGTTAAGCCTGTGGGACCCCCTTCTTAGAATAGTATGTTTGTTAAATCCATAAGCAAAAGATACTAAATTTGAGTTAGAGGTTAGCAAAATAAAGATGTAATTTTTTTCCTATCCAGGTTTATAGACACTTTGAATTAAGGAGTCTGTGGATCCCAGGTTAAGAACACCTATTATTTGATTGATGAAAATGTTCTTATAAAAATCATATAGATGTATCTTAAAAAGAAGCTTTTAAGGCTGCTGAAAAATTCTACAAAACTTAATTAACTACCTTGCCAATAGACATTCCATGATTTTCTACTGTATTACTAATGATCACTTTTCTTATTTGAGAAATAGAGGGAGTAGTTAATAGGGAATAGTTCTTTGCAGAAATAAGATAAAAGTTGATTTCAGAATATTTGATGATGACAATGTTGATATTTGGCTATTATAATTTTACTTGCATTTTCCTAGTAAAAATATTAGCAGTTGGATGTTAAAGTTTGAATTAAGAATAGTTTTGTAATTTCTACATGAAATTTTTTAGTAGATTTGCAGAATCCTTTAGAAAGCTCTCATACTGCTAGGACTTTTTTCCTCATCCTGAAAAATTCTACCTTTGGCTTATAAATATTTTTTAAAAGAAGGTAAAGAAAGTGTTTGATATTCATTTCAACAGTTGTGAATACAAAACCACAATATGATCCGTTATTGCTTATGTTCCAATGAAATGATTCATGTTTTGCTGCTTAGACTTTTAATTCTCAATACAATTTCTAAAAACCATTTAGAAGAATTTTTTGTAAAGTTGTACTTTATCAGATCATCCTATTTTCTATTCAGGGAGTAAAAGAAGCATGATGCCAGAACTCAGCATTTGTGACTCAGGGTGTGAATGTGTGGAGAGGAAGAATCAAACCTTCTCTAATCGTTGTCAGAAAAGTGAGGCATTGGCCTGTTTTCTGTGATTCATGTACAAAAGAGTTTCCTCTTTAAAAAAAAACAACCATTTTAGGGTTAACACTGGGCTTAGTCATGCTCTCTGAAAGAGTAAAATTTTTTTTTGTTCATACATATTTATATTTTTTTCCTCTTATATGAAGCATGGACTTCAGAGTCACAAAATCTGTTTTGATTTTCAGCTCTGCATCTTACTAGCTCTAGAACAATCGATTTCCAAACATTTATTAAACACCTATTAACGATCCAGGCATTGCTCAGCCCTGGAGACCCAAAAAAGAGTCCCTTCCCTCAAGGAGCTTACAATGGAATGGATGAGCCATCTGTAATCTCTGTGCATCTGTCTTGTGACCTGCCTCCCTGACAAGGTTCTTAGATGGAGGGTGTTCTGGAATCTGTCAGCCCTCCCCAGAGGGCTTCTCCCATTCTGTTTTATTCTTGTGAGATCATTGTGCATCACGGGCGATTTTTTTTGAGAGTGAAGGATGGAAATGAGTCCGATCTTGCTTATTCCATTTGGTGTCAGAAGCTCCCAGGGAGGAAATGCTGTCTGTCTTTCACTCTTTGATTCCCTGGGTCACTAAGAAGTCAAGGCACTTACCCTCTCTCACACAGCCAGGCCACATCAGAGCAAGGTCTTCCTGATGTTGAGCTCCCACTCTCTTTCCCCTGCAGCATGCTACCTTGTATTGGCTGGACATAGGTGCCCCTGCTTTTTAAAGAATTAGAAGACAGGCTTGGGGCAGGGGAGGTCACGAGCAGCTTGGGACGCTGAAAGCACTTCACTTCAGGATTCCACAGCTGCAGTCTAGGGGTAGCTAGAGAACAAAGTGGATAGAGTGTCAGGCATGGAGTCAGGAGGACCTGAGTTCAAATCTGGTCTCAGGCACTTAACTAGTTGTGTGACCCTGGCAAGTGACTTAACCGTGATTGCCTTAAAAAAAATTTTCCTTCTCCAGGATTTCTCAGCTGTAGTCTAATCTACTGTCCTCTTCCAGTTCAAGTCTGCCCAGATTACTCTTTAACTATTATACCTGCCAAAAAATTTTAGACTGCTGGTCTAATTGAGTGGGCTGCTCATCAAATGTCCAACTAGAATCATGTGTCTTTCCTCTCCTTAATTTGTCTAGCATGTGCAGATCATAGTTGTAAACAATTGAAGTCTCATATAATGAGTGATCAAAATTTGCTTTGTTCTTGGACGTCATTAGCAACACAAAAATAACATCGAACAAATTTACTAGACAAATATCCGTTTCTTTAATTGGGTGTATATATCATAGCCTAAACTTGCTTTTTGGTGGTGTTGAAAAATCAGTCACCTTCCTACAGTAGAAAAACCGTTTCAAGAAGAGCTATTTCTAACAAAGCTGCTGTCTTTAAGAATAAAGAACGAGAAAAAAATCAAAATTAGCAAAAGATTGATGCAAACTGTGTTCCCAGGGGATGTAAACTATAGTGGTCATGCCATTGGAAAAGGTAGCAAAAACTCAAAATCCTCCAGAAGCAGAAGTAATTTAAGAAGTATCCAGAAGTGAGAAGGGCACAAATTTGGTTGAGGTTGGCTTTTTCAACTGAATGTCAAATTCTTTAAAGATTCAAAAGCTATTTCTTCGCATCACCTGTTCCATCTGAATCACAGTATGGTTTTCGTCTAATCGTCTTTGATATATAGCGTAGATACAACCAGCTGTTTCTGAGAATTTAACCACAGAAGAGAAACAGCAGGGTCTTCCTCAGCTCATTCGTTGTATTACACGTTCTGCCTTGGAACCAACGTTCACACGCAGAAAGTAAATGATGATCGCACTTGCACATCTTTTGACTAGATGGAAAAAGGAGCAGAACACTCAGTATGCAGTCTTGGGAAAGTCCTGCAGTTGTTGCAGAAGACGGAATCCCTCCTTCAGGCTTCAGAGCAGAATGAAAGACCTGGATTCTGCTCAGTGTCTGCCTCCTGAATCTTGCTGATCAGACTCGTGGGACCCTGCTGGGGACTTCTCCCTGGTTAGGTTCTTCTGGCTTTTGCAGCATGGATGAAGGGAAGGACAGTTTGCATTGGTAAATAAACTAAATCAAGTCATGAACATTAGAAAGGGTAGAGAAGGTGTCAGTCTGGACAGGCCTTTGGTTTTCTGGGGTCTGAAGTTTAAAAAATAAAGCATCAGAGGCAGACAGACAAGATGAGACAGAGCTTGGTCATGTAATAGAGGGTCAACTTAGGAGTGTTGGTGCTTTCTTCCCTTTTTCCCTTCTCTTCCATTTCTCCCCCTTACATCCTTTTCTAATAATAAATTCCTTTTTTTTTTCTGTATCTGCTTAATATTCTCTGTAGGGTACTGTAATTCAAAGGTTGTATAAACCTTGTTTGGCTTTACTGGTAATTTTGGTAGTATGTTTTTCTTGTTTCTCACAGTATAGAAAAAAATATAAGCGTTCCTCAGCATTTAACCTTTCTCCATTGGTGATAAAACTAGAGCCATTTAAAATTCATTTAGTACATTTTAAATTTGTGGATCATCTTGGGCAAATAATTCATCACCAAAGGGGCCAAACTTGTTGGTGATGAGCTTCTGATTAATTAGCTAAAGTGTTCCTCATAATAGCAGTCTGTTATTAGATCTGCCAACAGTTACCTCTATGCCATGAGAAAACATTGGTATAGGACTTTCTAAATATATCTTAATAAACCATACTTTTTAATATGTCTAACTTAATAGCATAAGGGAGGGAGTAAGCACACTATGTACCAGGCAGCTGTGCTAAGCTCTTTCACCATTCTGTGATTTAGGTATTATGATTGCCATTTTATAGATAAGAAACTGAGGTAGACTGAGGTTTGGTGATTATCAGAGGGTCACATAGCTATTAAGTGTTTGAGGTGGGATTTGAGCTCATCTTTGTGATTCCAGGTCCAGTGTGCTATCTGGTGTACCACCTACCATCTCTAAAACAAGCAAACTTTATGCCATTTTGTGTGTGTGTGTGTGTACATATATATACCTAATAAATCTTTTGAATCTTTTTCCAGTTTTATTTCCTTACAAAATGATACAAAAACATAAACGTAACAAAATAACGCGGAAAAAACCCAACATATATTGCCACACCAGATAAAATCAGTCTTCTCCTGTCCCCACTCTACACCTTCATCTTTTACGTCTTTAGGCTCATGAGAAAGTTATATCCTAATAGAAATTTGTCTTTTGTAGTACCAAATATGCCACAGCAGCGTCAAGATCAGCACCCCCAGAACACCTTGATGCACCCTGCCTCGGCTGCAGGCCCCCCAATTGTGGCCACGCCTCCAGCCTACTCAGCACAGTACGTGGCCTACAGCCCTCAGCAGTTTCCTAATCAGCCTCTTGTTCAGCATGTGCCACATTATCAATCTCAGGTGAGTCTGTCCCTCCTTAACTGTTTTCATTTTCCTTCTTTCTTTCATTTGAATCTTAAGCATCATAGGATAGGTTCTCATTTCTCACAATACTACTTTTATCTTGTGCACTTAATCGTGAAGATTTCCTTCTGCCCCTTTCTATTCCTTATTCCAGATAGAATGATCACTTAGACTGGAAAAGAGACTTCAGTTTTCTTTTTTAATTTTTTTGTGTGTGACAAGCTCGATGCTTTAGAATGGCTTCATTTATTGTACAGTGTAGCTTCTGAAGAGTGTTTTTGCTCTACTTTCTCATCTTTATCGTAGAAAGAGTTAGATTTTCTTGCTTTTTTTAGTAGATAGCAATGATCCATTTAAAAGACTTAGGAAGAAGGAATTTTTTTCATTTGTTTAATAGCACTATGTAAATGTTTATTCCCTTCCCTATATTAAGTGAAGTCTCTTTCTGAAATGATAGTTTGTGAGAAGCTATGTAGCAAAGAGTCTTGACATCTGAGTCATTCTGTTTTGACATGTTTATGGTTTTTTTGTTTGTTTGAACACAGCATCCTCATGTCTATAGCCCTGTAATACAGGGTAGTACTAGAATGATGGCACCGCCAGCCCATGCCCAGCCTGGTTTAGTATCCTCTTCAGCAACTCAGTACGGTGCTCATGAGCAGACACATGCGATGTATGGTAGGAAGTGTTTTTATGTTCATATCGTAAATTGTATGAGATGATTTTTAATCTCCTTAAAGCTCTGAAAATGACTGTGGTTTTTAACAATTATGTGACATCCCAGAACATTAAGGATCAGTAAACTGTAGAAAAATGAATATAATTCACCTGCCTGGTTTGCTTTGTCACTCTAGGCAAATCACCCAATTTCTCTGTTTCATCTGTAAGGTGCAGGTAATGGTACTTCTCGCTTCTGCTTTTCCTTAGGATATTAGTACAGGCATGACAGCATATGTAATGTACTATATATTTTATTTTTAAAAGGTGCTGTATGAGTCAAAGTGTTACTGTTATCACCATCTTCATCCTTTGATTTTCTAATTAAGGCATGCTTAAAAGTGATTTAGTATGAAATGATATTAAGATGATAGGAAAAAGAGTCCCCAAATGTAGACCCACATTTTAGGCTGTATATCTCATTGAATTCTAATGGGACTTAAATATTTTTAAAGCCTATGAAAAAAATGGAAGGAAATGGAATAATGTACTCATCTTTATTTTGAAAGATAAATGACTTTTTAATATTCAACAATAGAAGGATTTGTGAAACCTTAAAGAAAAAAAGGTCTCTGTAGAAGGATTTAAATGCAGAAGTTTTTGTAATTACAAAAGACTGGAAGCAACCTAAATGTCTGGATGGAAAGGACTAAATCAGATGTGGTACATTAATCGAATTGGGTACTGTGGTATGAATAAGATTGATAAGTAAAAGCAAAATACTGAAACAGGATATAAAACACTGAAAAGACTTCTATGAAATAACAGTGAAAAAAATCAGAACCAGAAAAAATTACCTACACTCCAAATGAAGGAACCTGAAGAATTCTGATGGAGGAGGAAACTAGAAAAGTAACTGAATTTAGTTTACATATACAGTGATTAAGGAAGCTTAGTTATGGTGATGTTCTTATATAAAGTTTGTAACATCATTTAATTTTTTAGAAAGTCACAGATGTCACTGATAGCTTTTGATACTGTTGACATAACGTCAGGATACTACATCAGATGTAAATAGCATAGAAAGGTTGGAGTCGATATATTTTGAGGCTGGCATTTTGGTGTCTTGACACATAATATTAATAAATTTAACCAAAACATTTAATGCCATGAGTATACATTAGAATAAACTATAGAGCAAAATGTAAAGTGTGTAATCTTATCACGTATATAATAGTGTTTAAAAACAGCAGTCTTAGGATAGGGCTTTATTTGAGCCAACATAGCAACTTTCTCCTTTTGAAATTAATGCAAACTATTAAAAGTAACATTTGAAGTAAAATTTCTATTTGGCTATGTATATTGTAATTGGATTTACCAAATATCCAGAATTTCAGAGATAAAACCAGATTATTGAAATAATTTATATACGTTTCAGTGATACATTAGCTCTTCTTTGAAAGTGGGCAGCCACATTATGGTTAAATGTAGTCATTACCATGTAAAAATACCCATGATTACATTTTTTTAAAAATCAGTCGTTCAAAGGTCTCTCTTATGTGGGTTCCTCCCTATGCCAATAAAGATGTCAACCCCCTCAGTACCTTAGTAATCCATCTTCTTGAATTCTTGTGACTGGAAAAACAATGATTTATTTGCCAGTCCTCTGGTGAGGAGCCTTCTTTAATGTAATCAGACTTGTCCTTAGATGACAGATGTTGCCTTTCAACTTGGCTCTGTTTAAATCCCCTTTTAGAATTTGTACACTGCTGGTACAGCCTTGGAAACCTTTGGAACCCAGGATTCTAGTGGTACTTAAGGCAACAACATTTGTTTTAATTCCAAGTCCAAAGGAAAAAGTACGTTAGAAAAGGAGACTTGCTAAATTACAATAACAGTATAATGAGAATAACTTATTCTTTGTGCTCTTGTTTGACTTAACCTAACAGTAGAACAGAGTCATTGATTCAACTTCTGATGAACCTGTTCAAGTGTCATTTTAACTCTCAGGTTCATGGAACCTCAGGCAACTTTTTGTTTCATGTGTCTTCTTTTCATTGTCAATAGAAAAACACAAGCAGCTAAACATAGACAACTTTTTAGGGCTTCTCTAATAGGATTTTTATGAAAGGATCTGAATTAGAAAGCAGTTCACTGAATCATCTTCCACTTTGCCATTTACAAAACCTATTTCTCACCCATGTGAGAATCAAAGTAGGTGAATGTTGCTCAGGCTCTATGAGAATAATTAATATTGGCGGGGGAAGTAGTTGGGGTGAAATGACTTGCCCAGCGTCACACAGCTGGTAAATTCTCAGGCTGTATTTGAACTCTGATCCTCCTTATTCCACGGTTGGTGCAGGCTCTATAATTCAATTCTTAATTTAGTCCATTTCTAAACCAAATTGTCTTTAAGATCTCATGGCATAAAATCTAAAACAACTCAGCTTTTTGGTTCTTATTCTCAGCACTAAGGTATTTAAATCAAACCATACAGAATCTCTTCTAAAAGCAGTGCTTCTTGATGCAGTTTGTGTGCTCCAGATTATTTCCTTGCATGTTGAGTGGACTTCAGATTGCAAGGGGAATCAAGATTTTCTGTACTATTTCCTTTGGCTTCCACTCTAATCCTGGTCAAAATCAGTCTTCAGGATTTGTTTTAAAATGGGTTGTACATTTGTATCCCTGAATTTGTCATTTTATAAGCTGTCTTTCACTGCTATGCTTTTGATAGATGGCACCATCATCTTTGGGGTGATTAGACTATAATCACTGAATAGTATAGATTGCAGATATCATATTTTTAACAGTATGTTTTATAAGTGATTAGACTTTTTTCAGATGCTTCTTATGTTATCACTTTGGCTTCCTCTTTGGCTTTACAGTTTTCCAACAGCATATCATGTACTATATAAACCCTGATTGAGATCTGATTGTGAATTTTTATAGAGCTTAATTTTTCCAGAATTTTAAACCTCTTTTTCTTTTAAAAGATCACCATTGCAATGCCATCCACTTATTTTCACTCACAATAATATTGTGTAGATGAAAATTATAGGCACTGTAGTCCACGTGTTCTTTAATTTTCATCACATATTTTCTTTGTCACACTGGTTGATAAACAAGCTCATAAGCTTTTCAGTCAACTGACTTAGTAAATGTTTTATTATTTTAAATCATATTGAGATGTAAACTCATGAAGTACTTTGAATTCTGGCATTTGTTTGCTCTGACATAACCTAAAAAATGTTATTAGTGTAATAAGCAGAGATTTTATTTATCACCTGCCTTTAAAGATCATTATCAAACTGCTACATTTTTGTCAGTGGCACTTTGAAGGACTCTAATTTATGGTTTTATGATTTCATTTTCTTACCCTGAAAAGTAAAATGGGCAGAGGTAATTAGTCTTATTTAGTATCTTCAGGCATGGGATTCAGTATTAAGTTTCTTATCCATTGCCATTGTAAACGAGACATTGCATATATGTAAAAGCTAGAATTCTTCAAAGAGTTTTCAAAATCACTTTCTTGCAACTTAAATACATTTCATCAGCCTTTCAAGTGATTAAAATGCTTAGTTTGAAATGTTCAGTGGTGATGTCTTAACATATTTGGTGGTATTTTTGCATGTTAAAAAGATATGTTAATTTCCTACTTACTCTCTCAAACTTTGCCTCCCTTTATTCCCCAAGATAACCATATTCCAGTAGCATGTTGTTAGCTATGGCCTTTTTTAAAGAAAAAAACAATTGAATGTATTTCCTTGCTGCTAACTTGATTTTCTTCATTTAGGACAGTATGGTTTCAGTAGCATTAGGGTCAGTATGGTGCATACCTGTATGTTGAGAGCAGAACCTGTACGCCATAAAATCCTACTCTGATTTGGGCAAATAGAGGAGGTATTACAAAAAACAAGACTTGTGAGATGTGGAATCAACTTGGTATTAGGTGTTTTTTTTTCCCTCTTTAATTGCATGAAACAGCCATGTCTCCAGTACTTTTTTAGTAATTTGAAAATATTGGGCCTACGTACATTTGGAATGAGGATTTGGAGATTCTATATTCGTGTTATTGGGCTTTTCCTTTGGGTTCCCACAATCCAGAGTGAAATCTAGGCAATAATTGTTTTCTTCACAGTTATATGCCACACGTTTCATTGGTCGTGTGTGCTGTTCTCATGGGCTCCTCTACTATTTATTAAAGTGTGAAGAAATGTGTTTGCATAGTAGTGATTTTAAATGAACATACAGCTCTTTGGAGAAAGGCCTGATTACATAACTCATTTTCATTTAGACAGCTATGTTATATTTTAAATGTAACGTCTTAACAAGAAAGTCTAAAGGATTTTAATTGTTTTTGAATGTTTAGTTAATTAAAATTTCTAACGTATATAGAATGCTCCTCTGAACACTTAGTGTTACTTTTTTTACCTTAAGTGGTTTGTTAACAATACTGTTCAGCTGCAGATGTTGCAAATGGGTGCGCAGATATTGTCAGATTAGATGGAACCATTAATTCAGTCATTGCCCGTCTTTGAATATGTGTAAATGGCTATCTATATATATCCTTCAAGCATTAAGCACCTCCCATGGACTAGACACTTGTCTCAGGTGCTGGGGATACAATTGTAAAGGCTAGAGCTACTCTACCCCCTTCTTAGGAGGGATCCCTTTACCTCTGTTTGGTTTCTCTGATACAGCTTGTCTGTTGTTCTGTCTCACAAAAATGTTCACAGTGAAGTATACTCTCCCCTATTTAGCCACTGGGAAATGTGAATTCTTGTACATTTTTGTACTGTTGATGATGATAAAAAGTTATTAAAGTGCCCACTGAATGATACCTATAAACTTCTTTTCATAAAGGAATAATTTCTTTAAAATGTAATGTTCGTTATAGACATCATTTGAGTTAATGTGAATTCTTAGGTAAATATCTTATTTTGGTTCAAGATTTGCATCAAAGTTGTTAAGTGGTGTTTTGTTATATATTAATTTTATTCCTTTCAATTAGCAAGTCAACATGTGGACCTGGACCACCCCAGTACAGAAGAAAAGTGACTGTTGGGGCAGTGCCATATAATTTTAGTTAATTTAGTGATAATATTTTCAAGTACTGAATGTCAGTAATAAAATAAAGAAAATTCTGCATGAAAGCAATCTTGAAGAAAGTGATTGAATGTCATCCTTTCCAGAACATTAGGAAAGTGCACACCTAAAAAGGCTAATTTACCTTTCTATTTTCCAAATTCAGCATGTCCCAAATTACCATACAACAAGGAGACAGGCCCTTCTTTCTACTTTGCCAGTGAGTTGGGTTTTTTATATTAATTTTGATTGTACAGGAAAACACATTTTAAAGATTATATGTTAGAGGAGTAGACTTGTTGAATAATCTTGTACCAGATAAAGGCATTTGTTAACGTACTTAAAGGAAATGCTAAAGAAAAAAAAAGTCACGATAGCCAGTTTATAAAAGCTGGAGTTAATTGGAAAAGTTATTTAAGACACTAATTTATGTATACCAAGCAAAGATATTCACAGTCATCAAAAGTGTTGAGTAGTTTCTTGTTCAAAATTTCAATTGCAGTGAAAAAATATGAAACCAGTTTTTTTATCTTTTATCAGGATAAGCTAATTGTGTCCTTTAAAAGGAGTTACTTTGGGGACCTTAGGATTCAACCTGGAATTTTTTTGTTTTCTGTTTGTTTAAATTTTCTTTTGAAGTCTCCTGGTTAGAAAGGATTCTGTAACTTTTGAAGTTTTTAAGTGAATAACGTTCTCAAAGCAGAAACCTTTACATCTTTACAAAGATATGCTCTATTTTATATAAATGAATGGTAACAAATTTGATGGTTTTAAGTATACAGGTGGAGGGAAGAACAAATGTGTCATGAGCCAGCTTGGAATGAAGTGGGAAGATCTTTCCTAGAAACTTCTTTGGAGGAAACTCCCAAATGTATAATTTTCCAATTGAAAAGCCAAATATTTTTATCTGGCAAAGTGATGGATTTGGGCTTTCAAAGACCTGGTTAGTGATGCTCCATCTGCATCCCTAGAGCAACTTCTGTTACTCTTTAGAAGACACGTTAGAGTAATCCTTAAGATAGGAAAGAACAGACAGGAAATTGCTTAGAAATATTTATAATTATTTTATTAACTTTTTTTACTTTGTGTGAAATGTCTAATAGATACTTTTCTTTGTAGTTGGAACCTTTGAAAAGACAAATAAAAGTACTCTACAAGCCTATTGAATATCATATTCTTTTTAACAGATTTTTTTCATTTAGAGTTTGTATTTTCCTAAAGTGTAAGATTACTTGGTATCCAAAAATTACGTTGTTAAAATAGAACTTAGTATGTGCATATTTTGATTTGGTATATGGACATTTTAACAAGTTTAATCCTTTAACTGATACTCTTTAAAATGGAGTCTTGCTGTATGTATATACTCTTAAAGGGAAACTGTATGTATATGTTTACAGTATGTGAAAGGCATTGTCAGTTCTTTATTACTTAAATTGAGGTCTCCATGGTAGTTATCCTCACCATCTTACTGTCTCTGGCAGTAGTCTTGGAAGAAGTTTTCTGGTAAGTAGCTGAAAGGTCACAGTCTTTCATCATCGACACCTAAAGTGTAATTGTTCGATTCAGCAGAATTCTCCCCTCTATGAAAAGGGGAGACTGTCTTAGGTACTAACAGTTGAGTTGCTAATTCTAATGTCCTTTGTGACTTCATTTTTTTCCTCTAAATGTCAAGCCATTTTGTTATGGCTTGTTCTAGTTATCTTTCATTCACTTTCTAAACAGTTTCCAACATCTTTTCTCTTCCCCTTTTTCTTCAGCATTAATTTGAAACATTTGGATTTTGTTTTTCAAATCTATGCTGTATTGGGAGATCTCTCCCAGCTTGTGCATCCAAGGTCAAGATGGCAAAACTACTTTTAAAACAAAACACAGTCTTATATTATGAAACTTATTTGCATAAGGTCATGATGGCGACTTATTTTTGTATTTGTAAGCAGTTTTTTACTTGTAGTAAATTGGATGGTTTACTCTAGAGGGCTGTTGCTATTTATATTTAAGAATGCCCATCTCCGCCCTGACTGGGGTGGTGGTTCTCTGACCTCGCCCTAAGCTTTCTGGCCATAGATGTAAACATTAGAGCTGGAAAGGACCTTCGGTCTCTGCCCTCCCCAGAAGCTGCTATGGAATTCCCATTCAGAACTGAGTATTTGATAAAACGTGCTATGAATAATGTTGAATTGCTTGAAGGGACTAGTCATAATACCAAAGGTCATTTATAATTTTTCATTGACTAGTTAAAGTAAAGGAATTTAAATGTGACTGATAATTACCTCAGAATCTGCTCTACCTCTTCCTCTACTTACTGTTGTCTCTTTCTCCTATTCTCTCCTTTCTTTATGCCTCTTTCCACCATGTATGTCTCGTGCTTACTCCTAGTATCATTAACTACCTTTTCCACTTTCCTTTCTTTCCCCCATTTCTGTCTCTTGGTCATAAGTTAGAACTGAAATATATTTTTATTATGATGTTTGCCAAATATAGCTTCATAATCCATTTTCCTAATTTAAAAGGTAATGGAATTTTAAAAGTTTTTATTTCTCTTTTTAAAAGGAAAATTGGTTTCCCTGATCCCTCAAGTTGCTTTTAACTTATGTAACCTTCCTTTTTCTCCTCTCTCTCCCCACCTCGCCCCAGGCTCTCAATTCCCTTCTCTCAACCCCCAGCGCCACTGGTAATTCATATAAATATATGAAATTCTAGAATGTAGTAAAACCTGGTTTTCAAATTCTAGAAAACAGTGTTATTTATCCTCTAGTCAATAGAAATAATCTTTCTCTGTATTTGTTATAGAATCATAGATATTCCTAAGGCATGACCTTTGTAGGGAACAAATGATCTAAATTTTCAGTTATTACCAAGAGAAACAATTTGATCTTGACACATCTTTCTCTTTTAACTAGAGAAAAGGGAAAGAAAATGTCCCTAAGAACCAGAAAGTAGAACTTCTTTCATGCAATATTAATTCCTCTTTAAAACCTTTGAAGTTTCCTTCCTGGTGTCTGGCATTTTTTTAACTTATAAATGAGTAACTTTTCACTTTGTTTAAATCAGAACCTTGAGAAAATAATGTAAGCTAGAATTTCTTAAGTATTATTTGCATCATGCAATTAATTTTAAAATATGCCCCTGTTTTTTGTTTTGTTTTTACCCTATATGTCTTGGTGCCTTTTAACTCCTATTTTGCTAAAGTTTTGGTAGGGAAAAGCTGTGCGTTTTGTGTCGTTGTGAGTGAATTTATTTTTATTCTATAAAAATGTAACAAGTGAATATATAGAAATAAGAGCATTTGAAAATGCTTGTGTGAACCTGAAATGTTTCCATTACTTGGTCAAAGTTGGGATATGGCTCAGCCCTTCTAGAAGTATTCTTTATAGAACATACTACTGACTCTTCCTTCTATTTTGATTCTAGATCTGTAAGAGTAAGGGATGGTGGTATATCAAAGAACATAATCCCTCCATGATAAAAGATCTTTAAGTTGAATTCTTGGAGTAATAATTTTAGATATTTTTTTTTAACCTGCATTTATGAATTTTATTCTTACTCATTAACTTGCTTAATTTGACACATTTTCAGCATAAATGATTAGTATAGAAGCCAGGATTCCTGTTAGTGGATGTTATTAGTAGAGGAATTTGTCACTTTTTTTTTAAAATCAGTGCATAAGTAACAAGTAGAAAAAGGCTCCTCAACATGGTTTTAAAATACTACACTTAATTATGTGTATGGTAAAAAAGCCTTTTCAGTGCCTTTTTAGTCTTTGTATGCTATGTGTTTTTGGTTAGAAGCTAATTACAAACAACTGGTTTGAAGAACTTAATTCCAAGTCTTTTGGGTAAAGTAAATAAACCAGAAAACTTAATAAGTCTTTTTGTCCAAGACCCTCACAAAACCTTATAAATTGGGTTTTGAATGATTTATGATGTGCTTAGTTGGAGTTTATATTAGTGCAAAGTATGCTGTGTGTAGTTTCCCTATGATAGGAGTTTGGTCCTTCTATGAATGAGGCATTTAAGAAGTTTCTACAAGAAAAGTCACTGTTTTGTTGGTTTGAAATTGCTAGAGAAACTGAATGACTGAAGATTGACTTTATGAAACTTAACTTTTTAAGTCAAATTTAGTTACTTCAAAACAGAACCTGCCATTATAATAATATCTGTATAAAGTTTTAGTAAGGACAGGTAAGTCAAATTAATAATTCAAGACCTTTTGTGTCAGGTATTTTCCCCTTTACAGCTGTGGAGAATTATAGATCCTAAGAGTAAAAATCGCTGCTTAGACCAATAGCTGGACAGCTGTAGGAAAGGAGAATAAGCTTGTTGAGGGGTATGGGATGGTAGTTTTTAGTTAAGCCAGTGAGTTTGTTGAGACTGAGAAAACGCGGAACTGTGGGACTTCAGAATTTTTGTTTTGACCCCTTGACTCTAGAAATGACTCTCTTTGACTTGACTCTCTTTCCTTAAAAAGTGCAGACAATGAGAGGGTACAAATTTCCCGGGATGTAGAAGGGTGCAATGGAAAGAGCATTAGCTCTGGAGGCAGAAGACCTGGGTTCAAATCCTCTCCCCAGCCTTATTACTTTTGTAACCGTCAGCAGGCACTGAGCCTTTTTGGGGGTATACTATCCTCCTCTGTAAAATGAGGGGGTTGAACTTGATGGCCACTGAGGTCCCTTCCAGCTCTAGCCCCTGTCCTATCATCCTTCTTAGCACATTCTTCTGTCTTACAATCAGAAACCTTTTCCTAAAGGATAAAACCACATTCCTTTTGTTTGAATGCATTTAAAATCCTTGTCCCTAGGAAATCAAGTCCACTAATGCAGACTGTGTTTCTGGCAATGGATGCACAGGTGATCATGACATAACATAGTAGAGGCTCTTTGGTGTCTTCTGTGACACAGGGAAAACATGACCAGGTTTCATGACCCTTGGTTTTCCAGAGCCTTATATGTATCAAGACAGTGCTTAACTTTTGTTTCATGTACCTAACCCTCTGCATGATGCTCATTGTTAACTCCATGGTCACCTAGTCAAATTAAACTTGAGAACAGTGGATTGATAGTGACAGAGAAGGTTTCTTTTCTGCCTAAAATGGGCCATACAGGTATCCATAGTCCACAGTATTGTACGTTGAGAGACCAGAGGAACTGTTTTGGGGTCAGCTCAGCTTTTGAGAAATTTGCAATTTGTGAGTAAATGCAGATGCTCACATAGGTGAGCATTTGTTCTCTGTCCTCACTGAAGTCTCAGTCTGATTTATATTGCTTTCAAATATGCTGCCTTTGGAAGCCTTGGAGAAGAGAAGAAACTTTTTTTTTTAATATTAACCAAGATACCTTAACCCTGGCAACTCACCAAGATTTAGTTTTGTTCCTATCTGTAACAAACTTAAGTTTTAAGTTTAAATTAGTTCTTCCAATTTCCTTGGTGACTAGCAAGTTAAAACCCCCACCTTAAGAAATGGATAGTTTTGAATGGTGGATTTAATTTTTTTTACAGTTCAGAAAGTTTTATTGTCTCCATGTTACAAAATGGTGGTGGCTACCGGGATAGCCTCTACGAAGCTTTACAGAATGGCAAAAATGTTTTTTTTGTTTGTTTTTTTATCAGCAGAAAAAGATTTTCTTCATTTGACTGTAGGGAAAAATCTAAAGATAGATCTACATGGTTAATTCAGAATATTATGCTTGGCTTTTATAGAGCCCTAATTGTTCAGGTATACCTGTATGGGCATTTTGTATACACACCCTAGATAGAGGATGTGTGCACGCTGACTACTGTAAAACCAACACCAGAACAGTAGCATGGTGAGGTTAGCCAAATGAAGGCCTAGCAATGTATTTATGATCGTACTTGAATTGAAATTGTTGTATTCTATAGACAAACATGCACAATTCCACGTGTGATTTGCCTGTGCTTTAAAGGTTTCTTTTATAGTATTTATTTTGTTAAATTCAGATGAATTTGATTTCAGGATGTTTTAGACTGATCATTGAAATCTATACTAGTGAGCCATGTTAGTAACTTACACTTCAAGAGGGTTGTGTAAATGAGGTCCTCTTGAGAAAATGGAGATTAGCATTGGCAGAAACTAGACATTTTTTGACCATCAGATGCATAGTTAATGAGAGTTATAAAGGAGTAGTTAGTGTTACTGTACAGAGCAACGGCTATAGTCTTCCTTTTTTCTTTTGCTTTAGTTTCTACTGGTTCCCTTGCTCAGCAGTATGCCCATCCTAATGCTACCCTGCACCCACATACTCCACATCCTCAGCCATCTGCCACCCCCACTGGACAACAACAGAACCAACATTCGGGAAGCCACACTGCTCCCAGCCCTGTGCAGGTAAGGAGAATTCTAGGGGAAGGACCCCTGCCAGAGTTCACAGCAGATGGGTCTGAGCACATGGATGGCATGGTAGCTTTTTACTGTTATTGGAGCCAGTATTGAAAATGATGTAAAAAGATATTATTACTGTTTAAAACAAGGACTTTGTTTGGGACTGTCTTCCTAAAGATTTATATTTTTCTTTTGATTTTTTGATGGTTGAATTTATGTAATGTGAATTTTTATATGACTACTTATAAAACAGTTTCCTCTAAAATAGAAACTTAATCTTTAAAATCAATTTATGACTCAAAAATAAATTTTTTTCCATCCTCTAATGTGAGTAATCTGAGATCATTAATAATGATATTTAAGATAGCTCTCTAGAAAAGCCTACTTCTTCATTCTGTTTCAGTAGTCTGTAAATAGACATTGCTTTGTTCTCAAAAACTTTAGTTATGGGAGGTTCTGCTGGAAGACTAGTTTCTTATTAAAGATTAAAATGAAGATTTTAAGTCTGCAGAGATGAAATTATTCATAGAAAGAATTGTCATGTACAAGAGTTTCACAGGATTGGTTATCATGGATTGGATTGCAATAGGCGTCATTGGAAGAGGTCTCTAAATAGATAAGACCTCAGCTCCCAGCTCCATTGTTGAAAATGCACGAAAAACTCCAGGAAAGGGAAGGGAGGAAAAAGAGACTCTTGTTTTTCTCAGGCTTTGCCTGGATTAGGGCCTTGGTATTGTATTGCTCTGGTGCTCCTACTTGATCTGTACTGTCTCAGGGTCTAGAGTCTAACTAAGGGAGTTGGATCTTTTTCTTAGGGCCAGTATGTGATCTATGCAGCTGTTACTGAGCAATAAAAATTCTCTTTGCAACCTGAGACAGTTCCCCTGCACACCCATGAGCATCCCTATACTCTGATGTCCACCATTGCAGAAGAGAAGACGAGTTTATGTTTGCCTGAGACAGCAGCAGTTTTGGGTTGTGCCCTTCTAATTTTCAGGAAAATGATGTGGTTGGTCCCACCCTCCATTCTCTGCATGCATCCTCCTCCACTGCTGGTATTATTGCTAACATGAGTGTCTCTGCATGAAAGGGGAAAAGGGTGCTTGTCACTAATTCTTACTTCCTCTTGTTTTGTAGCACCATCAACACCAAGCTGCACAGGCCCTTCATCTAGCAAACCCCCAGCAGCAGCCGGCCATTTACCATGCTGGTCTGGCACCGACCCCACCTTCTATGACACCGGGCTCAAATACACAGTCTCCACAAAATAGTTTCCCAGCAGCACAACAAACAGTCTTTACGATTCACCCCTCTCATGTTCAGCCTGCATATACCAACCCACCCCACATGGCCCACGTACCTCAGGTAAACCAACTTTAACCAACTTTCTGAAGACCAAGTAGAATGTCAAGATTCTCAGATTATCAGCGAGCAACCAGACATTCTCCAAGCTAGAAAAGCCCATGTGTGAAGCTCTTTACCTGTCTCCCTTTATCCTTCAAATACATGTGATCTAGCCATCAATGAATGTTTGTGTGGTTTTATAATGGGAGAAGTTGTTTAGTAGCAAGTTCACTAATGTCCCACAGTTGAAATTTGAAGACTATCTTTAGAGTGCAACATGTTTCTTCCTTCTCTCTGTGTCTGCTTTGCTTTGTTTACATGGCTTTCTTGCTGTGAGTATGAAAGGTCTGGGGGCATCACACATCCTCTTTACTCTGGAGGTGACTTACCCTGGGTCTGGCAGCTGGAAAACTTAAGCATGTCCTCAAGATAAGTTTTCCAAAAAGGCCTCCTCCCTATCTGATTCAAGTTTCTTCTCAACTCAGTGTTTATACTTCACGAAAAGGCCGGGCCCTCAGTGTGGTGCAGCATCCTAAGGGTTGGAGAACGGAGCCTCTGTTCTGGAAGAATGTGGGGCTCGGCAGCTGCCTTAGGCTTCTCAGGGTGCCACAGGATGGCCAGGTCTCTGGGACGGCCATCTGCATTAAGAGACTAAAGGGAAAAGTTACGTAGCAGGTTTTTTGACTGCTGAGGGTGAAAGTGAAGGGAGGGTACGTTAGCACTGAGCTGCCTTGCAGTCAGCTTAGGAGGTTGGTCTGCATGGTTTTCTGTTAACAAAACCTTCTGGATATTATAATCTTCAAGTCCCAGCCACTTGGTACTCAGCACCAGTTTTGGTCAAATGGTGTGATAAGGTATATGAGTGTCTAGTGTATTTTCATTAAAATGGCATGGGTGGGGGAGAGGGTATCAGGATGACCTTCCAATTGAGGAATGGATTTATTTAGTCACCAAGTGAATTTCTAGGGATTTAAGATCGATAATGGTGCCTGGCATGTGTTGGGAAGTTTGGACCTCCTGGCTTAGCAGAATTTTTAGCCTAGGATACAGTGTCATGAGCATCTTATGGGGCTGGGGAAATGCTTAGATAATCTGAGTGTGGCTTGGACAATTAACATTTTAAGTATCTTTTCTGAAGAAGACTAGGCTCTTTGAGGTGCTCTGGCAAGTTTGGTAAGTTGAATAGGAATATAAACTGGAAGCCAAGGTGAGGTCCAGAAAGATTCACCTTGGGGTGATTTCTGAGCTATATTCTAGGAAGAGCAAAAGCACAAGACCTGGAAGGGAAACCAAAGGAGTGCCTAGGCCTTTCTGAAATGTTAGCAAGAAAGAGTAAAAGTTTTTCATTGAAGTCTTAGCATGGTCTCCAATGGCATTCATGATTTGAGGTCAGGACAAGGGAGTGCTCTTCCTGGCATCACTGACTCACAACACAACTTAGGGACAAATCCTTTGGCTTGACTGTTTTGGAACACATCATTCAGTTATCCATGGTCAAGTACGACCAAAGAATCTCTTCTACTTCCCATCCTTAAATCTCCTAACAGAGCTGCTAGCAACAGAAGAACAGATTTAATCCAAGTGTTCTTTAGTTCTCCTGGCCTGACCTTCATGGAGGTGTTTGTGAGTAGTAAGTAGGTACTATGGCTAGAAATTGGAAGGAGAAAGATAAATTGCGTATTTAGAGAATTCATGAACCTGAGAATAAATCTCTGAATAGTCAAGTTTAATGGAACATATTTTTCTTCTCCTGAAGAATTGTCTTTAAAGTAACTTAGATATCACATAACCTGTCAGCATTTCATTTGTGCCTTTGCCTCGTAGTAAGCTTTGAAAACTCAAATCACCCCTTCAGTTGCTGCTTGTTGTGAAAGGCTTTCCTCATTGAAAGTAGCATGAATGTGGTATTCAGATGGTCAGATATGTGTGGAAATTTAGGGTCTGAGATTCCCAGGATGTTTAGGCCCCAGTTTTCATCCAGATTTGTTTGGTGCGTGCTATTCTGTATTGGTAGAATTCTATCCACGGTTGGAGTATGTTTGCTACTCAGTCAATCGTAACAAAATAGGGAGTCCGCTCTGAGAAAGTAGGCCCTCAGTGTCAGACATAACACTCCTTCAGTCTTCAGCCAAATGAGATCACAGTTGACATGTTATTTAAGCCAAAGATGTTGCCTGTTTGCGTAAATGAGCTCTTTGTTTCAGGCTCATGTACAGTCAGGAATGGTTCCTTCTCATCCAACTGCTCATGCTCCAATGATGCTAATGACGACACAGCCACCTGGCGGTCCCCAGGCCGCCATCGCTCAAAGTGCACTACAACCCATTCCAGTCTCGACAACAGCGCATTTCCCTTATATGACGCACCCTTCAGGTGAGGCGTGTGTGTGTAGGGGCTGGTACACCACAAAGCGTTTGACTCAAATGTGGAATGATAGTGAACACTTCAGATCTTGTTTCAGAATAGGCCAGGATTGGTCAGTGTGTGCACCTGAGACCTAGTGAAACTCCTCTGGATACTCGTGTCTGTGATGTCAAGGAGAAGATGAGGCGTGTTCTCTGTAGGGAGGGCATGTAGGGTCTGGATTGTTTAGAAGCAGCATCATTCTGTGTAGCTGACGTATGCCTTGGACTGTGTTGGCTTTCCTAGTTATGACAGTGAGCAGAGCGGTAGTTTTCTTCCTGAATTCCCACAACTTGGCATGGGGGGGGAATTGCTATAGTATCGTTTGAATGGAGGCAGACTCTAGAAAGTCATGGTTGGAAAGAGCTGTGTGTGTTGTCCTTTGATTCCGAGCGCAGGGGCGGTAGCGTATCCCTGAGGGGAATAGAACCGTCCCTTCAGGTGGACTGTCCTCTTTGATGGCTGCTATGGCAGTATTTCATAGTCTGACCTTTTTAATCCAAAAGCAAATACTAGTGCTTGGCTAATTTGGGATAAATGTGGCTTCCCCTTCTTCCTCTTTCCCCATGAGCAACATGAAATCGTTCTTGGAGCATTATATGAAATGGTGTATCTGCCAGTTTGACCAGTGTGCCCCTGGTGTAGGTGGGTGGGGAAAAGTCAACCTGATTTTTTTGGTTTAAGCTGATATTCTAAGGATAGCATGAGGCTGTGTGTGTTGCCAAAACATTAGAGAAATTTGTGTGGTCCTGCCAGTTTTCTGTTTAAATATTCACTCTTCTTTTTTACAGTACAAGCCCACCACCAACAGCAGTTGTAAGGCTGCCCTGGAGGAAGCAAAAGGCCAAATTCCCTCCTCCCTTCTACTGCTTCTACCAACTGGAAGCACAGAAAACTAGAATTTCATTTATTTTATTTTTTTTTAATTAATTTCTCGTAACATCCAATAGGAATGCTAACAGTTCACCTTACAGTGGAAGACATTTGGACTGAGTAGAGGCATGTAGGCCCTTGCGGGTATCCCGTAATTCCATGCAAGTGCCCCAACTCTGCTTGCTGAAAACTGGAAGTTATTTATTTTCTAATGACCCTTCAAAGTCATGAACTCATCAGCTAGCAAAAGAAGTAACGAGTGATTCTTGCTGCTATTACCGCTAAAAATCAAGACTTGGAAAGCCCCTTTTACTAAACTTGAAAAAGGTTCAGTAAATTCTTATCGTCAAACTGATGGATTATTATTTATAAATCAAGTTTGATGAGGTGATCACTGTCAACAGGCAGTGGTGCAACTTTTAAGTTAAGGGAAAACACTTTTACTTTGTAGATAATATAAAATAAAAACTAAAAAAAAATTTAAAAATAAAAAAGTTTTAAAAACTGATACAAGTTAATGTGTGTTTGTATAAGCAACTTTTATTGTAGTTGATTATCATCTTAGCTTAATATAAACTACGAGGGATGATTAGCAGATGACCTTTAATCTGCTTTCTTCTTTTTTAGTATTGATCATGCCATTTTCTGAGCTTAGGACATATAGCCTTGTGTGAGAGAAATGCAAAGTCAGGATGGTTTTTCTGGTGACTTAGACGAATTGTGGTGTGTCTGCTTCAAGGAAGAAGGCTGTCCCCTAGCAGGTGGAGCTCAGCCTGTATCCTCCCAGAGGAAAAGGATTGCTGAACTGAGGCTGGCAATCCTCAGTAGTGGGGCCTTGTGTCCGGAACCACTCTGCCAGCAGGGGGGGGCATGAGGCTGCTCACGAAGCCTTAATGATGGAGTCTGTGGAGTTCCAATTGACTCTGGCAGGCCACATGGTGGGGGGCTAAAGGAAGCAAGCAAGTATGTTGGCAGTGTGTGGATTTCATACAGAAAACCACAAGATTAAGAATGAAAGCACTTTAGGATACTCAGTGACAACAAAGAGAGCTTCTGAAAATGGTTTTTAATTCATTTAGCAGTTTGTACATTATAGCAAAATCTGCATGATTCCAGAATAAGTTATTTGATTGATTACAGTTTGCCCATGCTTTCCCCTGGGGCCTGTTCTGTCACTACAGATGTCATATGGGCTAACCTTTCCCACAGGAGTAGTAAAATACATGGCAAATAGGCCAAGAACTTTAAAGATACAGGATGAATCTCCTTTCTGTGTCTTTGTAAAGTGCATTTTATACCTAAAAGAATGCACTACTCATTCTAGCCCAACAAATGCTGGATTGAAAATGCATGTTGGTTGAAAGACTAAGTCTTTCTAAGTATACCGTTGAGCCCCCATTGCTTGGGTGGGAGCAAGCCAATTGACATCTGTAGAGAATACAGCAAATCAAGGGCAGGAATCATGGAGGCAGTGGCTTAGGATGGAACCATCCATAATCATTTTGCAAGCTTAAGTAAATGTTATGTAAAAAATAGTGTTCTCTGGTCCACAGTATTAAAAATGGTTGTTATTCCTCTCTACCACAGGCTCCAGAAATTAACAGAGGCAGAGGATTTATACCAGATAGAACTATTTGGATTGCTGGTCTAGAATTCAAGGCAGGTTAGTGGGCTTAATTCTTTGGTGCTAATGGTTTTTTTTCCTTCTGAATTTCTTTGTGTAGTCTTAGACCAGATACATAAAGTTCCAGAAAGACAGATTAGGGTAGGGAGTGATGGTGTGTTGGGAGACAAAATATAGTAATTCTCTTCACTACAGTCAGGAAAAAATGGATGGAGTGGTAACTTAGGTGCTGAAACTATTCTCAGAAATGTGAAACTCATCCTTCGCAGGCAGGGATCTTGAGAAAAGCTGATGATTTGACTGTGTGGTTCATCAAGAATTATGTTGCTCAGAATAAAGGTGGGTTGAGGAAGGAGACTTGGTGTAATGGCACATGTGGCAGGAACTCTCAAGAAGGCGGTCATGCTTGTCCTCAGGACACTAGGGAAAGGAGGATGCTGTGAAAGCCATTGGGGTGGGGCAGCCGCCTGCCAAGAAAGACAAGGATATTTCCTCCAGTCCTCCTTCCATTTCCTCCAGCTGGGACTGTTGTAGAAGAGAGAGAAGACAGCAATTTACTGTCACCAAAGCTCACTTTTTGTGAGATAGATAACGCATTAGAGCCGTTTAATTAGGGAGCCATCAGAAAAAGAGTTTAAACACTTGGGATTAAAGCAGTGTGAGCGTGTGGTTGGACGAGAGAGTCTACCCTCTCTGAAGGAATCCATGCTCTTATCTACAGATATCTGTCGTTATGCTCTCCGAGGAGGATGTGCTGAGTAGCTGGTGAGAATACGAGGGCCTGGCTGCTGGATTATCTGGCTCAAGGAGCCTCCCTTTAGAAGGGCTGCACTAACGTGGCCATAGCCATTCCAGCCTTGCCTGTGTTGGAGGAGCCATGGAAAACTTAGATAACATGCCATTATGGACTCTCCACCTTCAGTGTCTTACAAGGGAATAGGTGTAAGGCCTGGACCTGCTATTTCATTGATTAGACCTTTAACTAATACAAGCCAGCACCTTCTCTGCATTTAGAATAAATTGCCTTGATCCCTGAGGAAGGAGAGTCAAGGACTTCCCCCACATGTGTCTGAGGCAGGACATGAACTCAGATTTTCTTGGCTTCAAGGTGGTCCCTTTATTCACTCTGCCAAACTGGAAGAGATGATTTTCAACACTGCTTAGAGTTTTTGATCACATTGTTACTTGTAGTACTGAGCTGTCGATAGGAAGGAGAGCTTAGAAACAGAAGCCAAAATCTCTGTTTCTTACAATATGAAATTGATGGTCAGTTGCTGGGACGACCGGAGAGAGGAAGGAGGATAGTGAAAGAGCCTTTGTCGCTGTTGGGCAGGCAGGTGCTATTTCAGTCCTCACTTCAATGAGGGTGGTAATAATGACTTTCATTTCTATGGCACTTCCCTCACAGTAGCCATAGAGCTAAATTTGGGATTATCAGTCAGGTTCTGAAATGTAACTATCCAAATTACTAGGAGGAAGAGGAAAGCTGGAATGATTAGAAATGATTAGAAATTCCATAAAATAAGAGGCAGAATTTGTTCTAAAAGCAGCTCCAGCACATGTAGATGTACAAAAGTGCAGGTGTTGAATATGTAGAGATGTTTGATTTTAGCTTCTGAGGTGAAACTACTAAAGTGGGGGAGTGGGGAGAAACATAGAAATAGCATCAGAAGGTGTCCAGCTCATCTAAATGCCAGGTCGTGAGAGCAGCTGTCTGTTCTATTGCTGTCATCTTTGTGGCTATTTCTCCACACTAAGGTTTTGTGAGCCAACCCCTGAGAATTGTCTCGTAGGTCAAAGCAAAGGATAGGCAGAGAGAATAGGAATTTTTAAGACCTCACTGGGATTTTTTTGTTTTATGTGTGTCTACACACATGCCTATTTCACCAAAAACACATAGATCAATTAAGCAGGGACCAGCTGGCTTGCAAACAGAACAGGAAGTTTATTACGCACCGAATATCTACACAGTCTTACTGGCCATGGCCCTGAAATCCTAGCTTCCATTTTAGGTCCCATAGTAAACATAAGTCATTCATGGGATCATTGGAAAAACTATCAGAGCTTTGAGTGTTGTGGGTACCCACCCCCTACCTTTAGTTAAATTCATTCAGAAGGCTCTGGGAATCACAGAGGGAATCCCCTCTTCCCCACTAATGCCCACCAAGAAACAAGCCATAATCCAGTTCTTTATAAATAAGGCACCAGGATAGAACTCTTCATCATCACTGTCCTCCCAAGGCAGTCAGACTTTTATTTCCCTCAAGATGTGACATTTCACTTTTTGCAGTTTGTTTCTGATGGCAGTCTATTGTCATTTTTTTTAGGATGGAAAAATGGTTTTTCTTGAGAATTCATTATGGGACTAAAACATGCCCATTTGGGCTTGGAACTATGAACTAGTGGAGTAACATTTGCATATGTCGAATTTTAACTACAAAAATAGCATTTTTATTAGTCTAAACAGTGCAATAAAAAGCAAGCAACCGTTTAGGTTAGAAACCTCCTGTAAGAGCTAATCTGAGGTAAAAATGTTTGTATTTTTTTGTTGGTTTTCATGTTAACTTTCTGTGTAAGCCTCCAACTTGCCCTTCCTTCTGAGAGTGCAGGTGGAAGCAGTGTTAGCCAAAGTGATGGCAAGCTGTGGCAGGAGACATAGCTGACCCGCCTTTTCCTCTTCCTTAGCTGGTGACTTGGGTTTCTATTGAAACAGAAGGAAAAAAAAATCTCAGTTTGTATTCTGGGGCATTAGTGTTTAGGGTTTCCTGACCCATTTATTAGAAATGTCTTTATTAGAATTTGTCTTTGCCCATTTGTTTTGAAAGGGAAGGTACATTTTCTGCCATGGCCTCTGGACCCCTGTCTCTGAACTCATTTGGATCCCTTCTTGTGCAGCCAGATGGCTGGGCTGGGCTGGGCTGGGCTGGGCTGGAGTAGGCAAGGGCAGACGTTGTGCAGGGTGAACCTCCCGGGCTCCATCAACAGCACTTGAAAGCAGTGGGGGGGTGGATCTGGGCAACTCAACAGCAACTACTTGTGTAAACAGTGATTAGAAAGTTGTAGAGTAAAAACAATAGTGAAAGGGTTAAACAGTAGACCCTTTAACAGGCCTAATAGAGTGGCATCCAAACTGGAATGAACAATCACCAACATCCCTGGTACAATCTGTCTAGCAAGAAGAAAGCTAAAGAGGTACATTCAGAAGTCCCCAGCTCTCCAGGTAAAAGTGCATGATGCTTCTGTGAGGTGGGGCTGGGCTGAGCGTGGCACTGCCAAGCAGAGGAGAAGTCTGCCACCACCCGTTCTTCAGAGAGGCGTGTACTGATTGTCTATGGCCCGGATGTGACCCCTGTTAGGGGGGTCTGTCTCATCATCTGAGTCCCGGGGTTGGCTTGCAGGCTCTGCTGACTGTTCCATATGCCGTAGACTGTTGGCCAACTCTTCAGGTGGAGGTAACAGGTGGAAGATCTGCTCAGAGGGAGAGGACCTTGAGGGTGGGAGGTCCTCAGGGATAAGCATGTGAGGACAGCCCGAGGAGCTAAGGTGAGGAAGACCCAGTTCAGAACTCCAGCGGTGGACAGAGAACGGGAACAGAACTGTGCTGCTTGAACCTGGCAGACAAGAAGAGATGAGAGTGGGAAATGAGCTGTAAGATTTAACCTACAGGATTTCTGCAAGGGATCATGAAGGGCTGCCCGCCTTCTGCAGCCTCACCTGGCGTGTGGGAGACGACCACCACATAACTGGAGAGCTTGACATCACAGGCAGCCCCGCACTCGAGGGGGATAGGGGAGCGCTGGAAGTGGTGCAGCATGTCGACGATGGAGGGAAAGTGTAGGTGCTGCACCCGGCAGTGTCCTCGCTCGGTCAGTGACAGGCGCAGATGCTGCCAGGGGAGGACGAGGGCAGAGGGGAGAAGGGCTGAGCACAGGAAGGCACTGGTCAAGGGCAGGGGTCCCCCTGCGCCTCCTCCCACCTCAGCCTAGAGCTCTCTTGCCCCATACCTTGGCTCTGCCCTGGAAGTTGAATGTGAGGACGTATTCTCCCCGTCTCGTCTCACTCTGCCGAACCAGGAACACTCCATGCCCTGCAGGACCCTGTAACTGCACTAGCTGAGCTGCCTTCACTCTGGAGATGGGGCCATGAAACCAGGGATAACAGGAGAGGAAGTGGTCCGTTTTCTGACAGGCCTGGTCAGGCAGTCCACCAGGTGAGGCACCTAGTGGAGCAGAGAATGTGACACTGAGGCTTATGAAACCTACCCTGCATACCCACATAACCTCCCATACCCCCCAGGGCCTGAGGCTGAATCTGACCCAGCGGGCCCAGCTCCCCTGCATCCTAGAAAGAGGCTTAAAGAGGGTAGGCAGCTAGGGTAGACTTTCCTCAGAGGATAAGAAGTGGGGACAGGCCATCTGTCTGGGAACTTTACCTTGGTTAAGGGAGTCGGTGCTCCCACTGGGGGAGTTGGATATACCAGGGTCTGGAAGTGAGGGGGCGTGTGATTCTAGGTCAGCTCCTTCTGATCTGCTGGAAAGAAGGATAGAAGGGTTAATTCCTGTGTTAGCCCTCACCTCTCACTGGAAGGACTGGGTTACAAGTCTAGCCTCTTGGAAACAACCAAGGAGATGTGAAGGTTTGCAGTCCTAGATTTAAAGGAGAGAATGATTTAAAAGACTTGAGATGGATCAGCTTAGAAAGAACTGAATGGAGTTGGGGGCTTCCTTTGACTCTTAAGGCCTCAGGATGGCTTGGTGTCATGCATTTGGTTTGGGCCCACAGGAGGAAAAGGATATTGGTCACTGCTTTGCAACTGGGGAAAGGAGGCTTTTAAGACTTACTCCCACAAAGCCTTACCCTCGGTTCATGCATTCTCTGATCTCTGTTGTCCAGGAATTCAGCTGCTGCTCATCTCCTGTCTCAAAGATGATGTCGGTTAAATTATTCACCTGGATGTGGAGGAACAGAGAGTGTTGTCACCTCTTGGGCAGAAGCTGTACGAAGGAGGGGTGGATGGCCAGGGGGTAAAATAAGGAGGGAGGAAGAAGGAGGCTGCTAGAAGACCGTCTACCTTAAGGACGAAGGTGTTGAGGTTGTCAGGCATTTCTAGTCGGGTACATCTCCGGATTTCATGAATGGAAGAACAAGCAGCCTGGAACTTGGGCTTCGAACCCTGTGGAACAAAGACAGGTTGCCCTCTGGATGCCAGGCAGTAACAGCTTCCTCAAGGCCAGATATCCCCAAAGTGAGCTATTCCTTGTTCCACAAATCCTCGAGTTGGCTTCTAGGCTCTGCCCTCCCTCCCTCCTTGAATTTCTTCTTTCTAGACAGCCTTGGAATGACATCCCAGGCCCAACATGTGCAAGCAATTCCTTCTTAGTCAGCAGGAAGGGTGCAGACAGGCTGGGCATGGGGCCTGCTGGCCAGATGGACTAGCCCAGTTACTGCCTTCTCTTCCCCATCCCCCTGCACCCTGGGGGCAGCTCCTGGATGCATGGAGCAGTTTAGCTAACCTCCATCTCAGGTTCAGCCTAGCTGGGGTTAAGGGTGTAGGTGCTGGGCTTAGCCCCACCAGAAGAGGGAAGTAAGGGACCTAGCCAGCCTGGCAATCAGAATGCCTGTTCCCAAATAACCTTCTGTGCCTCTCCAAGTCTTTTTGTACAGCCCAACTGGAAGCAGCTTCTATAATGTCCAGTGGTGTATGTTTAATACTTGCAGATCAAGGAAAGAACAGTAGCCTTAGCCTGGGGTTTGTTCATTTACATTTTGACTTTTGTGGGACTGCAAGTGGAGCTTCCTCAGGAGGCCAGGTTAAAGCTGCCCTCCTAGTGTTCAAAGTCTGTCTGAGAAGGTAAAGCCAACAATCTTATCTGAGCAAAAGGATGAGCTGTTTTCCCAGGGACCCAGGTCTTCTCTGTCTCCTCAGCCTCTTCACTCCCAACAGATGTTTCTGTTTTCCTACATTACCCCTACTCTCACACACAGTGGGGCAGAGGAGCATCCTGAGTCTGGGAATCCATCTACCAAAAAGCTTTTGGGGGACAGTAGTGGGGAGGGGTGTCTTTTTTGCTTCTTTAGTAATTCCTAGTCCCTCTGTAAAACTCCAGTCTCCTTTCTGCCTCTTCCCAGCCCCTCCAGATCTTATTGAAAGGACCCTGAGTGACTGAAGGTCAAAGTCTTTTCAGTGCATGTGCCTTCTCTCTTCATCCACATCCACACAATGTGGCTCAAGCAAGACCCAAGTGACAGCCACAGACTTGCCTTGTCCTGCCCCTGTGCTCCAGCCAGGGACTCGAGTGTTGTCCCCACTGAATTAGAGCAGCTCCTTCCTGAGCTGAAGCTGGTGACTCATCCATGGACTGAAAAAGGGGATGTGAGCCAGTCAGGATGAAACCAGATTTCCCTCCTGTGGAGGTTCCATGATCCTCATGGGAGCCCAGGGTTGAAGGCCAGTGGGGAGGAAGTGAACAGCCTGGGTGGAGGGATGGGTCCGAGGGGTCTACAAATGTCTCTACAAATGGCTTTTCTGACCCCCTCTTGCTACACACTCAGGTTTCCGTACTGCAGCCCAATTCTTTCTCACTCCCTATAGCTCTTCTCTTCCCTATATCCCAAGACAACTAACTGACTCCCTCTCCCATGAATTAGCCTGGCTTACTTCTGCTCCAGGTTAATTGAAAGAACAGTGCCGTAAGTCTTGTTTCTTCCTGTGATGTGAGGAGTTGGGATAGAGGGAAAATAAACGTCCTTTCCAACTCTCCATTTTACCCAATTACCTCAGGTTGCAGAGGAGAGGCTCCTTGAGGGCCCAGCAAGGTCCCACAACAATAAGGGGCAGAACTGAGATTTAAACCCATGTCCTTTTGAACTCCTCACCCAGCACAAAGACCTTCTACTTAACATTTTACGAATCTAACCAATCAGATGAATTTTGCCTCTTTTAAACCAATTTTTTCTCCAGGAGGGGGGAGGCAAAAGGACCTTGAGTTGTGGTTGCCAAGTTTCTGTAAGCACTTTGCTCACCCCCTGCAGAAACATAAGCAGATTTTGGAAGAAGGGAGTGGGGACGTAGAGGAAGTTGGTTAGGGAGCCTTTGATTTTGTTGTGTTTGGGGGCACCACGGACACACGCAGGACGACACACACACACACACACACACACACACACACACACACACACACACACACACACACCACGGACACACGCAGGACGACACACACACACACACACACACACACACACACACACACACACACACACACACACACACACACACACACACACACACACACACACACACACACCCCCACACACCCCCAAATGCTATTTTATAGATGGGCAAACAGAACTTCAGAGGTGGTGTAATGCCTCCGGTGCCCTCCAGCTCCCATCCCAAAGACTCACCCATGGTCACAGGCTTAGTAAATGTGAGAGGTGGGCTTTGAACCCAGGACTCCTCGTGACTACACATTCCACTAGCACAACCTACCACTACGTTGATTTCAGGCAACTGTCCCCTCTGCCTCCCTGCCTCAGGAGGCTGTGTGAAATGCTAGGAAGGTCCTGAACTGGGACCCTCATTCAGTGCCCTTGCTTGAAGAGAGAAGTCTGTGGCCCTTCATTGACATCAAGAGTGCAGCCCCAAATGACTTATGTCACGTAAAGGTATATTGGGTTCCTTTTATGCAATGGATGCATTCCTGGAAAAGAGCATAACCCTAATCTTATTTTCAGATCCCTCAGGGGCATTCCCTTCTAGAAAAGAAGTCCTCCTACTCAATCTGTGTCCCCTTTTCCTCCAAGTAAGCTACATGGGTGCCCTGGAAAGGGCTCACCAAGGTTGTCTTACAGATTCAACTTCTTAGGCTGATCTCTTGGGGGAGAGTCCCAAAAAGGTCCCCTAGCCCCATTTGGGGCCCGAGAAGTTGGTCAGCAAGCATTTACTTAGTGTCTGCTAGGCACTGAGCTAGACCCTGGAGACACAAATACAAAGAATGAAACTTCCTACTTGCAGAGCGCTTCCGTTCAAATGGGAGGCAAGTACTCAGCACAGTATAAAGTGAACAAACACATGTATGAGGCAGTTCAGTACAAGCTAGTGTGAAAGAGAGAAAGAACCAGGAAAGGCCTCGTACAGATATTGCCTTTACTGCATCTTAAAGGATGATTTTGTTGTTGAGTTGTTCAGTTATGTCTGACTCTTCATGACCCCATTTGTGTTTTCTTGGCAAAGATACCGGAGTAGTGTGCCATTTCCTTCTCCAGTTCATTTTACAGATGAAGAAACCAAGGTGACTTGCCCAGGGTCACATAGCTAGTAAATGTCTCAGGCTGGATTTGAATTCAGGTCTTCCTGACTAAAGGTCCTGGTGTTTTGTCCACTCACTGTACCACCTAGCTGCCCTAAAGGAGGATGTCCAGGATATGAAAGGCTTTAAAGACTAGATGAGTTTATATTGATCCTGAAGGTAATGGAAACCACTCACTGGAGTTGGGCATCCATGGAAATGCCAAGGAAAACTATTTTGGCTGTAAGGTGTAGGATGGCTTGGAGTAGAGAGAGACTTGAGGAAAGGAGACCATTTAGGAGGCCTCTGAAATGATCTTGGGGATGGGAAATGAGGGGACCTGAACTACGTGTGTGTGTGGAGAGGGGTTTCCCTGGAGAGGGCAGGAAGGAATGAGCTAGGCAGAAAGGCGCTGCTTAGGATGGGGCCAGCTTGGGTAGAATCCAGCCTTCCTGATTTCCTGGGCTTCGTCTGAAAATGAGGTCCAGACAGCAGGGCTGCTACTAACGAGCTTCTCTGGGCCTCAAGTGTCCGAGTCTGTAGCCTTGATGTCCATGTTTCCTACTGGAGTCCTAACCATAAGTCCCACAGGATAGACACCTTGATCAAGAAGGGGTGGAAGGTGTGAGATGGATGTGGAAAAACCACTGAGTGCTCTCCCTCCCCCCATCTCTTCTCCCTGCTCCCTCCTCCCCCTTCCTTTCCTCTTTATCATCTCTTATTTCCTTCTCCGATTATAAGAGTTCTCCTGGGTCATAAGACTAGTGAAATCTGCTATGAAGAAAAACAGACAAGAATGGGGGGGAGGCCTAAATGATAAGAACAGAGGGCACAGGTCAGCTGATCCCAAACCTGACATTTTTCCAGGCCCTGCTGTAGGGGCTCTGAATGGTGGCTATAAGACTCGGTGCTACATACTTTGGGGAAGCTCCCCACTCCCTCTCAGGAGGGAGGCAGTGCTCCCTCACTTGAGTCTCCAAGAATTCTGTTTGGTTGAGGTTATCCCTCTTGCCTTTTCCAGGGGCTTTCCAAATTCCTGCTCCCTGCCTCACCCCCTTAAAGTTTCATCCTTGTTTTCCCATCAAATGGGTACATTTGACACAGTGACTGTCTGATGATGTATGATTTATTCCGCTACCTCTCTGACAAGATCACTGGCCCTTTTCCCAAGGCTCTGCTCCCTTGGTTAGCACAGCAGATAGTGTTATGAGCATAGAAAACTTAAAAGGCATAGATTAAGACATGTCTGCAGCTTTCGGAAAGACCTGGGCTGAGCATTCTTTGTGATGTCAAACCCAGTGCTATACTGCCTGGACTTTCTCATCCCCCAATCTAAAATGGGAGGCCTCAGGAGTGTTCTCACCTCAGGGACTAAGAAAGCTCAAGAACCTACAGAGCCTACCCCCATTGAGTCCATTAGAGCCCACCCAAGGTCATCTGTTTCAAAATCAGTTTTCTGATAGTTTGAGAGAACAGTTGGTAACGGAGACCTCTGGATGCCAACATTCACACTGGGAAAAACTAACTTCCTGAATTAGCTCCTCCCTTCCCTTGTCTTCAACCCCCCCATTAGAACCTCATTCCTTTAGGTTAAAGCTTGTGAACCAGCATGATTTAGAGACAAGTGGTTAGAAGTGGAATTGGGGTCCTCACCCAGACACTGCATTTGATAAGCTGTATGACCTTAGATCCTTTTATCTATAAATGAAACACAGTAACACTAGCTGCACAGGGTTGCTGTAAGTTGAAATTCTCTGGAACTGACTCTGAAGTGAATTGTTTTAACATAGCAAGTCCTGGGGAGGGGGGAGAGGAGGGGAGAAGTTCTCCCTAAGGGTAAGAAAGGTGCTGACTTCCCAGATCATCATTTCTTAGCATCCTTGCTTTTGTGAATAACGAAAACTGATTGGGACATGGATATTTGGAGGTCAGGAGGTCTCAATAAGAGCATCTTCAGAGGCCAGCTCCCTGCATCCCTCTACACCCTCCCCACCTTCCTCCCCATCCACGTGAAGATATAATATTTGAAAGGATTAGAAACAGAAGAAGGGGAAAACATTCCAAGAACTCTGCCCCTAAATTCTCAGGCTCAGGAATGTAATCTCTTGCACCCGATGCTTCCTCTGAGCTCAGACGCTTGGCTCTGCCAGCTCTAAGGGAGGAAGGGATCACAGCTCTCATCACCACCACCCCCTGCTCCGTCCTCCAGGGCTAATTCAGGGTGTTGTACCTAAATCCCAGATGCAGCAGAGATTTTGCATCTCCTTCCTGCATAGTCTCTGAGTACCTGGTGGACTGCCAGAAAAGCCCAGGACAAGACCCCTATTCTTTCTACCTCTGTTTCTACACTATCCTCCTCCTCCAGAACCCTGCACACAGGGTCAATCACTGCTCTCCAGCCAGGTCCTGAAACAAGCAATCCAACAGACACTAGGTGCTCATCCTGCTGGGCACCCTGTGCCCCCCCACAACTACCTGGTTTCAAGGACAAGCAAACTCTTTGCCTGGACTGATGTGTCCAATGGTACAGCTCTGCATTCTTCAGTTCCTTCAGAGAATCAACCAGTCAGCATGCATTTATGAAATGCCTACTGTGTACCAGGCACTGTTAGGTTCTAGGGGGGAAAAAATGAAACTTTGCCCGCTATTCTTTTAAGGGAAAAATATATAAATGAAAGTACCAACAAAATTAATACAAGATAAATGGGGGGTAGGGGAAGTATCAGGCACAACTGGCAATGAGTGGGCCAGGAAAGGTGCTAGGGAGAAGCTAGAATTGAGTAGAATTCTGAAAATTGGAAGGATTCTGGGAAGTGGAGGGGAGCAGAGGAGGATTGGACATGGCTAAAAAGGGACTGGACACTTTGTAATAGGCCATGGAAGTGGACTCATAGCAAGGAGAGGGCAGGACTATGTCTTCTAGGTCTTCCACTGACATCCAGCACAGGGCATACACAGGGTGCACTTAACAAATGCTTGCCAGGTAGGCAGTGGAAAGGACTTTGGATTTAGACAGAGGACCTGGATTCAAATTCTGACTGTCCCTTTCCTGTGTGGCCTGAAGTATTTCCCAGTTTCCTCTTCTGTAGGTATGGGGTTTTCCTGGATGGTCTCTGAGGCTCCTTTTGGCTCTAAACCTACTATCCTATGACTGTGTCTTCAGTGCCCAGTGAATGAAGGGGAAAGACACTCATTTATGTGGAAAAACCTAGGATCCTAGGCAAGTTACTTCTTTCAGCTTCTTCATCAGCATCAGCAATAAAAAGTCAATAAACATTAAGCTCCGACTGTGTACTAGATACTGGGGATACAAAACAAGGCAAAAGACAGTCCCTTCCCTAAAGTAATGGGGAAGAGACACCAAGCAAATGAATAACAGAGGGAAGACCCTAGAATTAAGAGGTGCTGGGGAAGGCTTCCTGTAGAAGGTGTGAGTTTATTTGGGACTTAAAGGAAGCCAGTAAGATAGAAGTACCGAGCCTGCCATGCCTGGCCTGCTTCCTATCGAGGCTGTTTTAAGGACCATAGATTAGGAACTTAAAGGGATCTCTGAGGATCCTCTTCCTCGTTTTACAGCCTCCAAGGGTTCAACCTCCTCATTTTCCAGATGAAGAAAACTGAGGCCTAGAAAAGTCCGTTGAATTGTCCAAGATCACATAATATCAGATGAAATCATAGATGTGAAAATGGATCCTTAGCTCCCTCCACATAGACCTGTGTGGAAGTGGGATGTTTAGTTTTTAGAAATAAGAAAGTGACCCAAAGGGATCCGGCTAGACCTAGTGGGTCTAGATACCCAGGGGTTTCAAACCTGCTTTCTACCCAGCCTGTTCCTTTACAGGATAAGCAGACAGCCTCAAAAACCAACACTGTTTTTGACCTGGATGCCTAGCTTTCCCACCTGAGGGGGCCTACCTCCTGACTAGGGGCTGGGGATTTCAGTCTGGGCTGAAGTGGCGTCCAGATGAGGCCCGGGCCAGGCCAATAAGCCCCAGTTAAACTTTCTGTTGCCTGCAGGATTAAATATAAAATCCTGTTTGGCCTCTAAAGTCCTTCATAACCAAGATCTTTATTCCCCTTCCACATCTTTGGATGTCATTCCCCTTCACATATGCTATGGCCTGGCCACGAAGTCCATGTCCTTGCAATCTGTCTCAAACAGTACTCCGAAAATCCCACCTTCTGCAGGGACCCTTCCTATAGTGCCAGAGCCTTCACTCTGAAATTACCTCCCATTTACACTCTATGTATCTCAGACGTGCTTGTTCTCTTGTTAGGATGTGAGAGACCTCCTTTCTTTTATACCCTGCACTTAGCACAGGGTGCTACAGATAATAATAGCTTAATAAATGCTTGTTGACTGTTGAGCGACTGAATGAACATGGTATTTGTTTCCTATGAACAAAAATAACCCTTCCTCATGGGCTTTTTTCAGCAAGAAAATATGATAGGAGGCAATCCTCCTCTTGGCCCCTTTGACCCTTGGGCTCCAAAGAAGTTCAATTTTTATTTGAACGCTGAATATGTTTTCTCACATCCCTGGGAGGGAAGTAAACTGCCCTGCATGTCTTCCCTCTTCTCAAAAATCAATGACACAGAGGTTTTGAGTTCCTGAGAGTAAAGGGGGTTGGGGAGAGTCTTACATGGGACCTCAACCCCACAGGTTACTGGGCCCAAGCTGGTTTTCCCAAAGGAAAATCAAATGATAATGAGGAACTGCTTTCCTTACCCTGTAGGGAACAGTGGGGAGCCCAGTGTGGCCTAGTCCAGACTGCTTATCCACCACCTCCAGTGACCTTGGCCAAGCCAAATGTAGTAGAGCTCCTTCTCAACTAGCAGGCCTTGACCTCATCATCCTCACCTCTGGCATTTTAATTATAATAGAATTTTATTTTATTACAATTTAGTTATGATCCTATTACGGGGGGGGAGGGGGGGCAACAAAGGACTTCACTTCCTGATGACCTCATTTGGATCTTGTAATGGCTCTTGTGAAGGAGGCAGGCAGGGACCATTCCGTACCAATGGGGAAACTAAGGCTGGAGAGAAAGGTATTTCGCCAAGCCCATGCTGCTCATTGGAGCAGAGATCAGAGCCCTTCTGTCCTAGATCCATCTGCATCATTAAAGGAAAGACTTCACATCTTGGGATGTGAATGAACTTTGGGAACTTGAGCAGGTGTACACATCATGCCCTCCTCTCTGTTCCCTCTGCCACCTTCATTCCTTCACCAGCCAGCTGCAGACCCTCATTAAAATCTGTCTACTAGGGCATCTCCTGGGCATTTCTTCCTCTACGCTCTCCCTCTGGTTTAGAAAAAAGAATCCTGGCTCTGGAGTCAAAGGACCTGGGTTCTAATCTCACTTCTGACGCTTCTTAGATGACCTTGAACAAGTCACCTTACTATTTCTTCCACTATAAGGAACAGGAGGGGTGCTTAGCCTAGACTCCCACTGACGTCCTTAGGATCCTTCCTATCAACCCTGGCCAGGGAGTTGCATTGTTTTCGTACTCCAATGCCTGGCATTTAAGGGGTATGATGATTTCATTGATACGGGGAACTCCAGGGTGAGGAAATGCTCTCCACCAATGCAGGTGTGCATCCTCTCACCAACTTAGCCTTAGAAAGCGTATATAATTTGTCCAGGGTCACATAGCCAGAGTGTGCCGCAGGCCAGATCTGAACGCAGGTCTTGCTGGTTCCAAAACTGGATGTCTACTGACAATGATGCTTCTTACCTGTCACTTTCATGCCTTCCACCAGATGACCAAACTACTTGGCTCAAAAATTCTCAGTGGCTCTCTATTACTTACCAATTGAAAGTTCAAACTTGGCCTTCTACAATCTGTTGTTAACTGATCTTTTCAGCCTTATTTCTTATTATTTTCTTCTAAGTTCTGCAAGAAGAACTGGAAAGCTGAGAAACTGACATTTTTTAACAAGAAGATGGATTTCTGAGCTGTGTGTTTTGGGAGGCTATTTTTGCCTTTGTATGCATGGTGCCTGGCACTTAGTATGACGCCCTTCTGGAATTTTATCCCAGTTGTTTGTACTTTCCTCTCCAAAAAAACCCCCTAAACTTTATATGTATAATCTTGGGAAGGTCATTTCCCCAATCTGGGTCTCATTTTCACATTCTGTAAAATGGAGTGGGGACAGAGAATAATGTGAATTGGGTTATATGACCTCAAAGGCCACTCTAAAGCTCTGTGAAGCTCTTATTTCCCCCTCTGTAAAAGGAGTTTTAATGAGAATACCACTAAGGTCTTTCCCAGCTTTAAATTCTGTGATTTTATGATATTTATGGTCAAGTACCTTTAACCTGATGCTCAGAGACCTCTGAGGGGTCCGTGGATAACTTTCAAGGATCCCATAAACTTGGATGGGCGGAATATGAATATACGTGTGTGTTACATCTTTATTTTCACTAACGTCTAACTGAAATTTACTATTTCCTTCCATTATTAATGTATGCTACAAATCACAGTAGCGTTAGACTTCACTGAGGGTTTCATGATACAAAAAAATGTTGTAGACATGACTAATACAGAAGTGTGTTTTGCAAGACTACAGGTATGAGTTATATCGAATTGCTTACCTTCTCAATGAGGGGGAAGAGAGGGAGACAATTTGGAACTACGATTTTAAAAAAATGAATGTTGAAATTGTTTCTATACGTAATTGGGGGAAAACAAAATATTTTTTAAAAAGAACACCCCTGTTGTAAGTTCACAACCCTACTCCCCAAAATCCCATGCCAAGTATTAGAAAGACACCTCAGTTTACTTTATTAAAAAAAAAAAAAATCCTCTCCCACTGTGGCCTGCAGGGGTCACTGTCTGAGTCCTGGAAGGCTGGACAGGTCTGCGAGGAGAGATTTAGAGAGAAGGGTTGGGTTTCACATCCTTTCCCTCCATCCTGTGGTTCTGAGAAATTACATTCTCAATAGGATTTTTATGGAAAAGGCTGAACTAGGCATTGAAGTTCACTTTCAAACCGAAACAGGCCTTGCAAAGTGACCTTAGACGAGCCATTTAACCACTGTGGGTCCTAGTTTCCTCCATAGGAAGGGATGGAAAAATGGAAACAGTCAGAGGACCTGGTTTCAGCTCTGCCACTTTTTTGATGTGTGACTACCTACAATATGAAGGGATAATTTAAAGATGTCCGGTATTTTGGGTTGCAGCCAGATTGGATACCTGCATACCTGTGTGCCTGAGCCTAGAGTCAGGAAGACCTGAGTTCAAATCCAGCCTCAGAAACCTACTAGCTGTGTGACCCTGGACGAGTCACTTAACTCTTTGCCTCAGTTTCCTCATCTTTCAAATGAGCTAGAGAATGAAATGGCAAACCACTTCCGTATCTCTGCCAAGAAAACCCCAAATGGTGAAGATCACAGAATCAGACATGACTGAAGGAACTCAACAAAATCCAGAGGAGCTAACAGCTCCAGTGTACAATAGTGGCCTCCAAAATTAGGGATCACCTCCAAGGTACTCTCTGTTCCCCAGTCTGCCCTTTCTCCCACTGGGTCAGTTCCTGCCTTCACCACCACCATGTCCAGTCTTGGCAGAATCCCAAGAGGTTGAGCGTCCCCTTGTTCCCATGTTCTGAGATCCCTTCCATTCTATGATTCTGTATTTGAGGAGGAGCCTATGGGAGGCAGCAGTAAAAGCCTTGGCCTTGGGGGTAGGGAACCTATTTCTGACATTTTGTTGCTATGCTGTGGACCAGTTTCTTGCCCATCTGTAAAAAGGGGATAATAATTATTATTCATAGATAATTATCTGTCTGTCTATCTATGAAATCTATTTTCAAAGGAAAATGCTTCAAAGTGTCCCCTGTCACTACTTGGGGTGGGCCTTGAAGGATTGACTGGAGTTGAGAAAAACAAAGAAAAGAGGGCAAAGTAAGAAAATATGTGAAGGGGAACCTCTGGGGTCTCTGGAACGTGTTCATAACACACATCACAGAGAAGCCACGAATCCATGAGAGGCAGAGAGGTCCATGGAGGAGACTGGAGCCTGCCCCAGCAGAGAAGGCCTGGATCCTAGCCTCATGCTACCTGGGTGACCTTGGACGTTTAATCACTGCCTCTTTCTGCACCTCACTTTCTGCATTGGTAAAAGAAGAGCTTGCAACCGAAGCCTCTGAGGTCCCTTCCCCTCCAAGCGCCGTCATCCTACGGTCTGGTCTCAACTCTGGATCAGCTGTGAACTCTGGGAGTTATTGGCAAAGAACCATCATCCCAGGATTTGGTGGCAAGGGGGGGGTACATGGAACCTTATGCCCTCCCCCACCCCCTTGCCTGACTTTCACTTCCTCCAAGGGTTAAGTAACATTTAGAAGTCATGGCCACACACACACACTCCCCTTCTGCAACACCGCACAGCCCTTCCCCCCAAGCCTGGGTGCTGAGATTAACCAGCAAAGCCACTGGGCCACAGGGGTTTCACTCTGACTGCAGAGCCCTCCCAGTGTCCTTCCCCTCCCTCCCCCTTTTTCCAAGAGCCTCTGAATAGGCACCTGACAAAATCGCTGACCAAACAACTTTAGGCAGACTCAAACAATAAATCCCCACTGGCCAAGGCCCGGGTTCCTCTTTCTCAGAATAAGAACTGGAGGAAGGTTGAAACCACCTCCCTCCCCCAATCCCCTAAGCCTGAGCACCCTGCTGCCCCATTGGAAAGTTCTTAGAGCAAAGAAGATTATCCATCGGAGGTGTCCAGGTCAGGTGGGCAAAGATGGCATTACCCTCCTTGCCGGGCCCAGGGCGCAGGACTCTCCCAAACACACACACTGGAGAGAGCATGCATGTGGGAAGAGGGCCTACAGAAGTAAGATAGAGGACACAGTGATAATCCAGACCAAAGAAGGAGTTCTGGGCTGGGAGATAGGAGGTCTATTCCCGGCTGGAGCATTAGCTCTTTTGAGCCTTGGCTTCCTCATATGTAAAGTTGGACTATATAGTTTATAATGTGATGGACCCCATGGGCAGTCTGGTGAAGCTGTAGACCCCTTATCAAAATCATATACATTGGGTTACAAAAGAAATTATATATTGAAATGGTTATCAATTTTTTTTTTAAAACCAAGTTCATAGACACCCAGGTTAAAAACCCTTGACCCTATGAGGTCTCCCAACGCTAACATTCCCTGTTCCAAGGTCCCTCCCAGCTCTGACATGGTTCTGTGATTTTCTTAAAACCATAGACAGACAGGCCTTCATGGCCCTAACATTTTGCTTCCTCCTCAGCTGAGTGAGGTAACAGAGTTCAAGGAGGAAAGGGGGGAGGGGAACTTGAGAGAGCAGGCAGTTTGGGAAGGTGGAGGGACAAAGCCAGCTGTGTTTACCTGCCTGCCAGCAGCCCTCCCTTCCCATTCTTCCTTATCTACCCAAAGGAAATGGGTTGCAGTTTACTGAGGGTTATTTTGTGGGACTTTCCAGCACAAGGGAGAGAGGGCCACATGTGAGGAAGGACACCCATCCCTAGACTGGCATTGTGACAGCTAGTACCAGGTACCTTTGCCGAATCTCTTCATTTCTAATGGGATCACCAGGGTAACTCCCTTCCCTCCCTCTTCCCCAATTAATTTGATTGCTTTCAATTTAAGGCTCATGTATCCTCAGGCACATTTTCAAGGCTCCAAACCCAGGAGATGGGTCTTCCTGGCTCTGACAGTTTATGAACAGAGTCATATGGGGCAGAGTCCAGGGTGCAGGGCTGGTTCAATATTAAGAAAAAATATTAGGAAAACTCTTGGCATAATTGACCATATCAATAACAAAACCAACAGAAATCATAAGATTATCTTAGTAGGTGCAGAAAAAGCTTTCAGCAAAATACAACTCATTAAAAAACACTAGAAAGCATAGGTATAAGTGGAGTTTTCCTTAAAATGATAAATTGTTGATGCTGAGTTGTTTTCAATTCTCTGTAACCCCATTTGGCGTTTTCTTACTACAGTGGTTTGCCTTTTCCTTCTCCAGCTCATTTTACATATAAGGAACTAAGACACTTAACAGGGTTAAGTGACCTGCTCAGGGTCTCGTAGCTTTTAAGTGTCTGAGAAAGGATTTGAACCCAAGTTCTCTTGATTCCAGGGCTATCAACTGTGCCACCTAACTGCCCCCCAAAAATGATAAGTAAGCATCTATCTAAAACCATGAACAAGCATTATCTGTAATGGGGATAAACAATCTTCCCAGTAAGATCAGGGGGTAAAGCAAGGATGCCCATTATCACCTCTACTATTCAATATTGTACTACAAATGCTTGTTATAGCAATAAAAGAAGAAAAAGAAATTGAAGGAATTAGAACAGGCAATGAGGAAACCAAACTATCACTCTTTGTAGACTCTGGAGAATCAACTAAAAAACTAGTTGAAATAATTAACAACTTTAGTAAAGTTGCAGAATATAAAATAAACCCACAAAAAATCATCAGCATTTCTATGCATTGTGTAGTGTCCAGCAGCAAGAAATAAAAGAGCAAGTCTTGGCTTAGTGACTGTGTAATCTTAGACAAATCCCTTTCCTACTCCAAGGAGCTTACGGTTTCATGGGGGAGACCACATGTCAACAACTCCATACAAACAAGATACAATCAGGATAAACTGGAAGAAAACCAGCCGAGAGGGAAGGCGCTAAGATTAAGAGGCTTCAGGAGGGCTTTCTACAGAAGTTGATATTTTAGCTGGGACCTGAAGGAAGCCAAGGGGTGGAGATGGGAGGCAGGGAGTGGTGGGGGGCGGGGGAGATACAGATGGTTAGAGTTCTTAGAAATTATCTATTTCTCTCCAAGACTCTACCCTCCCTCAGTCATCTAAGACTTGTCACTTTCACTCATCCCACATGACCAATCAGTTGCAAAATCTTGTCTCTTTTTCCTCCATCTCATCTCTCCCATCCCATGCCCTCTTCTTTATCAATAAGAGCATGTAACTCACAGGATAATCATCTCTGTAAAGCTCACTGCAAACACGGAAACACGCAGGGCTGTCATTATCCATTCACACAACCACCAGCTTGTTGGATTAGATGGAGCTGTCTGTAAACTCTGCTTAACATTTATAGGCTATATAACATGGTCTAGTGCAGAAGTTCCCAAACTTATTTGGCCTACCATACTCTTTTCAAAAAAAATTACTCAGTGCCACCCTGGAAATCTATTTTCTTTAATGCTTTAAGAGTTTTTTAATTTGAATAATTTCTTAAAAATATGAAATGTTTTTTTAAAAAATATCTTAATTTTAAATTTAATCTTAAATTTAATAATTTATTATAAATTTGTGAGGTTTTTTTTCTCCATTGAAATTTTGATGATGCAATATTGCATCATGTAACCTTATACTATCATATTGTAAACAAGTCATTACATACACAGATTCCTGGTGATGAATGCTAGAAGTTCCAATAATGTGTAATATGCTAGCCTGCCAACACTTGCTTGTTAAGACCTGTTGCTGGACTTGACCACTAATTGCTTATAACTTGTGTTATGTGTGTTTATTTGGAAAATAATGTAATCACTATGACTTTAACTCAGTTACACAGCTAGAGGGCAGCTAGATAGTGCAGTAGACAGAGCACTAGTGCAGGAGTCAGGAGGATCTGAGTTCAAATCTCACCTCAGACACTTGACACTCACTGGCTGTATGACCTTGGGCAAGTCACTTAACCCCAAATGCCTCATCCTGGGTCATCTGCAGTCATCCTGATGAATATCTGGTCACTGGATTCACATGGCTCTGGAGGAGAAGTGAGGCTAGTGACCTGCACAGCCCTCCCTCACTCAAAACAAAGTCAAGTGCAAATCATGTCATTATTTCTCTGATGGCATGATCATCTTCAGCAATGAAGAACACAGCAAATGAAACATGTATGAATGGTTTTTCAAAATTTTCTTTCCTTATGCTTCCACCATTCCCTTATTTTTATTTGACGCCCCCTCCCCAATCCTCCCTGGATCTTTCCAGCACCCCTCAGGGGACAGTACTACCCACTTTGGGAAACGCTGATAATGGAAAGAGAGCTGCCTAGTTTGAGATGCAGAGAATCTGGATTTGAATCTAACTTCTAATGCTTACTATTTGTGTGACCTTGGGTAGTCAGTGTCCCCATATAGAAAATGAAAAGAGTTGGAATAGATGGAATAGTTTCTTCCAGCCTCAAGTCCATGAGTGTGACCACTAAAATAATCCCCTCATTGGTTTTACCTCTCTCCATTCCATCTTCCACACAACTGCCAAACATATTCCTAAAATACAAGTCTGACCAGGTCACTCCCTGGCTCAAGAATCTCCAAGGCTCCCTCTTGCCCTTAGGATAAAATGCAATCTCCTTTAGAAAACTTCAAATATTAGCTCTCTTAGCTTAGTTAAACTGGGGCAATGGATAGAGCACTACACTTGGAATCAAGAAAGCTCATCTTTCTGAGTTCACATCTGGCCTCAGACACTTCCTACTTGTGTGACCCTGGGCAAGTCATTTAACCATTTGCCTCAGTTTCCTCATCTGTAAAATGAGATGGAAAAGGAAATGGCAAACCACTGTAGTATCTCTGTCAAAAAACCTCCAATGGGCATGAAGAATTGGATACTGAAATAACTGGACAACAAAACATTCCAGCTGCTGTCATATGCATGATGTTTCATCTCTGGGTCAGGAAGGCTGTTCCCCTTCCCCCGCTCTCCCGCCTTTTGCCTTCACTCTCTCCCTTCAAAGCTCAGCTAAAATAGCCTTTCCTCTTTCCCTTTTGCCCACGATTACTGTGTATATGTTTATCTGTATCCATGCTGGTTTTCCCCCAGAAGAACAAAGCACAGTGCCTTATACACAGTAGGTGCCTAATATATACATATTAACTGACCAACTGAATGAATGGATAGACACTGCTTGGAGACAGAGGCTGTTTCATCAATGTCTTTGGTGAAAGTGTGCAGTATATGGTATACAGTAGGTACATAAAAAATACTTGAATTAGTCCCACTCTTTCATTTTACAAATGAAGGAAACTGAGGCTCAGTGAGAGGAAAAGTGAGATGCCCAAGCTCACAAAGGTAATGTTCTCTCCCCTGCCCCATTATATCAGTTCCTCAACCAAGGGTAATATTGAATGAGGAACTTTTTCTAAGTTAAAAAAGTACCCCTCCCCCTCCCCCAAATCCGAGATTAGAAATCTCTCTCCCCCACCACCGCATACACTGCAAGGAGGAAGCGATGAGGTCTCTGATATGGGAGCCTTGTCAAGTCAGGCTCAGGAGACAGGCCCCAGCCTTGAGGAGGCACCCAGCCAGCCCCAGCCCACAGATAGGCCTCGATAGGGGAGAGCAATACCCAGAAAGGGATTTCTCAGTAACCAGAAGAGCCTGCAGAGGAGGAGCTCCGAGGCTGAGGTGGAAGGCGCTGGTAGAGTGAAGGGACCCCAGGGACACTCTCATGGGGAGACTCTGCAGACCCTGGGTCAGTAAGAAGAGAACAGAGAATCCTAGAGGCTATCGAATACAGGGGGAACCTGAACAGAAAGCCTGCCCTCAGCCTTGGAAACAGGTCATGGGGAGGGGGGGGATTATTCAGTCCTCAAACGTGTTAATCACCTATTGAGTGCCAGGAATAAAGGCCAAAAAACCCCAAACAAAAAATACAGGGAAGAGAAGGAGAGAGGGAGCTAGTCAGACACAAATATTTTACTCATATATATATATATAGATATATATACATGTGTGTACACATATGTGTACACATGTATATGTACACATACATGTATACATGTGTTATATGTATGTGTGCACACACCCCAAAAGGCAATCAATAAGATGTAATAAAATATTTTATAGCTGTGGGACTATGGGCAAATCACTCATTCTCTCTCAGCCTCAATTTCCTTATCCATAAAATGGGGATAATAATCCCCTAACTCTCCAGGTTATTGCAAGGATCAAATGCGATAACATTTGGTAAAGCTCTTTGCAAACATTAACATCCTACTATATCCATGCCAGCTGGCTATCGAAGTAGTGCCAGAAAAAGGAGATACACAAAGACTGCAGTGTGAATGGAGAGAACAAATAATAGAAACCGAAAGTTCTGAACGTAATGACCAAACTTGGCTCCAAAGCAGAGACAGGAGAGGCAGCTCCCTCCCCACACACACACATTTCTTGGTAGCTGTGGGGGACTATGGGTGTGGAATGCTGCATATGCTGTCAGATGGTGTACTGTAGAGCTGGGTTTTTTTTTTCCCTACTCTAATTTTTTTGTCATAAGAGATGACTTTCTAGGAAGGAAAGGGGAGAGACTCATTGGGAAATGCAGATGACCAAAAGCAAGCATTTTTTAAAAAAATAATAAAGTACATTGAAATTAATTTTTAAAAAGACATCCAAGCTTCATTCAATGACCTTTAGCAGTGGGGAATCCCCTGCCTCTCAAAGCAGCCTGGATTAGTTGTGGCATCTCTAATTCGGTGAAGGCCTCCCTGCCTCTTCTTCTCGTTGGCAGAACCCTTCTAATATTTGCAGACAGCTGGCATGGCCCCCTCTAGCTCTACATTTATGACCTAGTGATCTCCCATCACCCAAGCCCTTCTCTTCTCCAGGTCTCCAGTGGCCTTCTCAGACCCTCCCATACTGTGGTTTTCAGGTTTCTCACCATCCTTTTTTTTCTCCAGAGAACAGGGGAGTTCCAATTTTTCAATGTTCTTTCTTCCTACAGTACCAGGGTGCTGATAAGTGTTTAACAACTGACTGGGGTGGGGGTGGGGGAGGGAGGATGGGGGTGGAGGAAGAGATGTACCCAAGACATACTTTTATTATTATTAACATATTCTTCATCACTTTTTTGAGTTTGGACAATCAACAAAACAATAAATTAGAGCAGCTAGGTAGTGCAGTGGATAGAGCACCAGCCCTGGAGTCAGGAGGACCTGAGTTCAAATCTGGCCTCAGACACTAACTACATCACCCTGGACAAGACATTTAACCTCAATTTCCTCCAAAAATAAAGTGTCAACAATAAACCAAGTCCTGATTTGTAGCATTTGCCCATTTCCCAGATGTAAATGCTCCCATTGAAAATTTGACAATCGGCTTCTCCAGAGGGAGGCAGAGGGAGGCAGACGAAGGCAGAGTGCCACCTGATGATGGCACCTTTTCTCTTGAATTGCAGGATCCAAGATTCCATGTCACACTACTGACTCCTTCTGAGTTTGGGGGTCCACTAGAACTAGAACATTTCTCACAATGTATTTTTTCTCCCCTATCATTGTGCAGTTAATTTTTTGAGGTGGGGGGAAGGAACTCTACTACAGAATTTTACTCTCATTTTTATTCAATTATATCTTGCTAGATTTGGGGATCATGTAAGCTCATTGGAGGATGAGTCTGCTTTTTGCTCTTCTTTTTGTGTTACCTAACATAATGCTGGGCATAAAGCAGACTTAACAAATGTTTATTGAATTTAATCTTTCCGGATCCCCTAATCTAAGGTTGTTTAGCTGCCTCCATTCAGTACCATTCAGTACCAGGCAGTGGCTCCTTGCTGTTCCTCAAACAGGACAGTCTCATCTCCAGTCTCTGGGCATTTTCTCTTTCTGTCCCCCATACCTGGAAGACTCTCAGACTTGGAAGCCAGGTTTCCAAGTCCCCGTTAAAGTCGTACTTTCTACAGGAAGCCTTTCCCAATCCCTCTTAATTCTAGTTCCTTTATCATGTCTTTTATCTCCTTTGTACATAGCTATTTTCACATTTATCTCCCCCATTAGATTGTGAGTTCCTTGAAGGCAGGGGCTATCTTTTGCCTTTCTTTGAATATCCCAGTGCTTTCCACAGTGCCTAGGATGAGGAAGGCTCTAAATAAATTGACTACCAATGTGATAAGCTATCTATGCTGTCATCTAAGCCACTGATAAAAAATTGAATAGAACTAGGTGTAGACCAGATTTTGGGGGCCCTCCCCCAGAGATCCCTTCCTTCTGGGCATGGACCTTGACCAGGAATCACTGACTACCCAGCTGATTCTAAATGTAGCATCCAAACACTTTCCTAGGTGGACTATGTCTCTGACTCCATTATCCTGATCTGCCAGTTTATACTGGCCAGGAACCCCTTTACTGGCTCTGCCCTATGCACCCAGTCCCTCCTTCTTCCACCTACTAGATTCTGACTCAGACAGGGGAAACCAAGAGTATTTGGGGAAAATCATCCAAGATGCTTGTCCATCTAAGAAGGGGAGAGGGGGGCCTCCCAAGAACTTTCTGCTTGATCTCAGTCACCTACCAGGGATGCATAGCATCACAGTTACACAGAATGTCAGATCTGGGAGGGGCCTTAGAACAGAGAACACTAATGTTCCCTTCCCAACTTGATAACTAATTAGTTAAGAATTCAGAAATTGCAGAAAAAAAATGCTCTTTAAAGCTTCAGTATTCCTGTTTGGCCATCTGTCCCGAATCCTCACCTCCTTACCCTTCCTGGGTGTTTCTGGGATACTCCTTTGTCCCCAGCACAATGGGACAGAGAACATAGTGAGTGACTCCACAATTTTCCATGGAATAAAGCATGAATCAAGAATGGAATAGTGAACAAATGAAGCTATCACAATAGAACATTCCCAATACTCATAGTATTTTGCTTTCACCTCTAAGTCTCAAAAGGTAGACTTTAATCCACTCCATTGTGATTGAATCTATTACCATGAAACTGTTTTCAGGATGAACTACCTCTAGTGACTTCTCAGAATGCATTGAATTGCAGAGTTGGAGGGGCCTTCAACAGTCATCTGACCAAGCCCATACATGGGAGGAATCCTCACTATAATGCACTGGGAATGTGGTTGTCCAGCTTTGGCTTAAAGATCTCCAGTGAAGGAGAACTCTCTCCCTCTCAAGTCAGTTTATTCACTTTTAGGATGATTCTAATAGTCGGGAAGGTCTTCTCTACATCAAGGCCAAATCTACTTTTGAATTTTCCACCCACGGCTCCTGGTTCTGCCTTCAGGGTCAAGATGATAATGATGATGGCAATGATGACAGCATTTGAATAACACTTTAAGATTTGCAAAATGCTTCAGAAATGTTATCTCATTTGACCCTTACAACAGCTAGTAAGAGTCTTTCTGACTCCCAGTCTGGCCAGCACTCTGTCCACTGTGCCGATAAATACAATAAATAGCTCTGAACACTGCTCTGTTATGACAGCCCTTCTAATACTTCACAGTCAGAACAATGGCCTCCCTCAGTGTTCTCTAGGCTAAAGAGCCCCAGTTTCTTCAGCTGAGCTTTGTAGGATTCAGATGCAGGCCCCCTCCCCATCCTGTTGCCTTGCACTGGACAACCCCCAGCTTATCAATGTCCTCCTTAAACTCTGGTGCCCAGCACAGATTTACACTAAGAAATAGTTTGAAGTTTTAAGGGACTCCTTGTTCCTGGCATCCTGGGACCTGGTAATGAACAAGTTAGTATTCACCCTAATTGTGCTCCCTCTGATTCTCTCTGGGGGTGGGGAGGGGGAGAGAGGAGAGACTGAGAGGAAGAAAGAGAGACAGAGGAAGAAAGAGAAGAGGAAGAGTGAAGGGAGGAGGAAAAGAGAAAAAGGCAGAGAGAGAAGGGAGGGAGAGACAGATACAGAGACAGTGAGAGAGACAGAGGAAGAGTGACAGAGAGAAGACAGAGACAGAGTAAGACAATGAAAGAGATGAAAGGAGAAAAGAGACAGCTTCCTCTTCTGTCACAGAATCATGGAACCTCAGAACTGGAAGGGCCCTCAGGGTCCATCTACCAGCCCATCCCTGACCAAGCATCTCCTCTACAATATTCTTCAGAGATGGTCTCAAGGATCCACCAAGAAGAGGACCCCAGCCTCTTCTGGGGGCAGTCTATTCTACATGGGCCAGCTCTCATGGTTAGGACATTTGCATTGACCTTGTGTATTTTTGCAGCTTGCGTCCACTGCTCCAAGGTCTACACTTCAAATTCTACCATCATGGAAGTCTGAGAACACATAGAAGAGCCCGGTGTGTATGGGACTTAAGGGACATCCCATCATCAGGCTCCATCTTTAGGTTCAATAAATCCCCCTCCCTTGCATGTGGAATTTGACATCTTCCTGTGGGTCCATTTCAGACCAGGGGAGAAGATGATGGGGTAGAGATGAACCTGGGTAGCATCATCTAGTTCATCCATCTCAGCTTCCTGTCCTCTCCTTCCCACCTCTAGGGTTCCAGAGACAGGCATCAGAGCCCAGATGAACTGGGAATGCTCAGTTTAGGGGCTGACTGGCAGAATGACCAAGAAGAGACACCTTAAAAACCAGGGGTCTTAACCTTTTGTCATTGTTCCAGATCCCTTTGGCAGTCAATCTGCTGAAGCCTACAGACTTCTCAGAATCATCTTTTTAAATGAATAAAATAAAATGGCTGAATTATAAAAGAAGCCAAGTGTATTAAAATAGTTGTCAAATTATGTTTAAAAATTAAAACAAAACACAAGATTTAGGACCCTAGGTTAAAAAGTCTTTCCTGAAAGCCTTATTTTCCTCTTCTTACAATGCAACCAAATAAGTCTACCCTCCAAAATTCCCTATTTCTACTAATAGTACTATTATTATCACTCAGGTTCCCAACCTTGCCTCTTCCATCCTTCTCACCCTTTCCAGCCAGTCTGTCACCAAACTGTCCATTCTACAATATATTAATGATCAACTCCCTCCCACGAATACCATTCTAATGCAGACTCTGCAAATGAAACAATCAACAAGCATTTATTAAGCATTTACTGAATGCAAGTCTTCTGCAAAGATTATATGGGACTTATAAAGACAAAACACATCATTCCTCAAGGTACTTACATTCTCCTGGGGAAGACCACATGTACAGAAGTATATCTAGTTCTAACATTCCATTATCCTTAAGAAACAAATATAATCTCTATTTAGAACCATAGAGAGATGGGAGAGGCTGCTTTCTAGAAGCTGCATACATCTTGTTCCTCCCTGGGCAGGTGAGAGGGCAGACTCAGCCCTATGCCCTGCTGACAATTTCTCTGATTCAAGGTTTCAGCTTCTTTGGCTTGAGGCCTTCTCATCACAATCACTCTCCCCACAAGTAAGCCAAGACTCAGGATCATGGAATCACAAATTCAAATGTGGAAGGGACCTTAGGAGCCCAATTAGCTCAACCCCCTCATTTTTACAAGTAAAGGAAACTGAGGTCCAGAGAGATGAAGTGATACTGGAACTGGGCCATGATCACAGACTGAACCATGGTCACTGAAACAAATTATAGATCTGTGAAAATTTAAGAGCCTCCACCACATACTCACAATCTCCAACCCACATGGAACAAAAAACATTCAAAACATATAGACCTAGTAGAAGAAATGAAAACCACGTGGGAGCAGGAGGCAGTTTACATCCTCCCCATCATCCTGTCTGCTGGAGTTGTCCCAAGAATGCTTTCAATGAGCCTAGACAGGGTGAGCTTTTATTCAAGTATAAAAAAGCAGTGATTTTGTCTGTCTGCTTGAATCCTAGAATCTGAATGGATACAAAGGGGCAGTGACTTGGCCCAGAACCGTTTCTCTCTAAACCATCAGAAAAGAGGAGACCAGATAATAGTAACAGCAATGGGTTATCACTTTCAGAAATTATAAAAGGGTTATCCCAAAGAGCCCCAAATTATCAGCTGATTCCAATCATGCAAGGAAGCAGCACCAACTGTGCAACACATCATGGCAGGCTGAAAAGATTTAGCAGGGTTTCCCTGGTGACTAAAATTATGTAGGAAGGTAGCTGCATGGACAGAGAACAGAACACTGGACCCAGACTCAGGAAGACCTGAGTTCAAATCTGACCCCAGGCACTTATTAGCTTGGTAATTCTGGGCAAAGTCACTTAACCTTTGGGAAAGCCTCAGTTTCTTCATCTAGAAAATGGGGATACCAAAACAATTCTGAATGACTTATGATGAAAAATGGTGTCTGAATACAGATTGAAACAAATTTTTTTTTAACTTCATTTTTCTTGAGTTTTTTGGTCTGTTTTCTTTCACAACATGGCTATTTTGGATATGTTTTGCATGACTACACATATATAACATATATAGAATTGCTTGCCTTCTTAATGGGGTATAGGGAGAGAGGAAGAGAGAGAATTTGCAACTCAAAGTTTTGAAAGTGAATGGTAAAAATTGTTTTTACATGTAACTGGGGAAAAATAAAATACTAAAAAAAGAAAAAGCCAGAAAATGGGGATAATAGCAGGACCTACCTCCCCGGGTAGTGAGGATAAAACCAGATTTGGTTTTTCACAAATTTTAAAGTGCTATAGAAATACCTATTACTAGCTCTTATTATCATTACACACAAACATACCAAATACTCATCATATCCAAGCTACAGGCAACTTTTAAAACACAGAACCTCATTTAAAAAAGGATCCCTAGGCTAACCATAGCTTCATTTTTCAACAGGTTTCACTTGCAACTCTCTCAATCATTACCTCCCCCTTTTTCCTTTTCTGTGTTATCATCTCCCAATAGAATAGAAGCTTTTTGAAGGTAGGGATGGTATGTCTTTTTGCCTGTATTGCATCCCCTGCCCTTAGCACAATGCCTAACATTTGATAAGTGCTTCATAAATGCTGGTTGACTGCCTGGCTGACTATCCTCCTCACTCATTAAGTGAGCTTGATTCACACTTAATATAGCATGCTGAGCATTCTATGAAAAGGGAGAGGAGATACAAAGCTTGGATAAGATAGAGTCCTCATGGAGCTGATGGTACAATAGAGTGTCTTCGCCCCACTCAGACAATTTTAATACAGAATGAATTAAGAAGGGATGAACCAAAGTCTGATCATATCACTTTTGATCCTGTGACCCAAGTGCCAAGATTCAAGTCATGAATGACTTGAAGACTTATTTTATTCTGGCAGCTAGGTGGTGCCATAGTGGATAGAACACTGGGCTTGGAATCAGGAAGACTCATCTTTCTGAGTTCAAATCCAGCCTCAGACACTTACTAGCTGTGTGACCCTGGGCAAGTCAATCACTTAACTTTGCAGGGCCTGTTTTCTTATGGGTAAAATGAAAATGTTAGCCCTTCTACCACTAAAGCAGCAACCCTGGGATCTGCAACCCCAGGCAGTAAAGGGCAGTCCAAGGCAGATAGATCAACACAAAGGCCCTTTGCAGCCCCAGAACCCAAACTCCTCCAGCTTCTTTCCAGGGCCCTCATTCCACCTCCCAGTCTGAGGGCTTCCCCACAAGTATAAACAAAACCCCTTTGATATGCAGAAGAGCCTGGGAAGTCATTTCCCCTCTCTCGCCTCCTTTTTGGCTTGGCCTGGGAACCGGCTGGAGAGGGCTGACTGGGAAGGATGGAAGGAGGAAGGGAGAGTGACAGAAAGGATGTGAGGGAAGGAGAGAAACCATCTCAGATGAAATCAACAATAAGAACGGCAGCAACAACACAAAAAACACCTCCAGAACAGAATGATCAGGAAATCTAAAGAAACGTGCCTTCATTTCAGGATGTGGGCTTTTGGCTTAGATACAAGCTGGGGCTAGGGACAAGATGTGGCGTGCTCTCTCCTTCTCTCTCTCTCTCTCTCTCTCTCTCTCTCTCTCTCTCTCTCTCTCTCTCTCTCTCTCTCTCTCTCTCTCTCTCTCTCCCCTTCTCTCTCCCTCTTTCCTCTCTCTCCCCCTCCACTTCCCCATTTTTCTCTCCCTCCTTCCCTTCATTTTCCTTCCTAACAGAAGGAAACTCACCACACTCCAAAATCCCCATTTCTCCCCTTAAGCTAGGGGAGGGGACCGACATTTCCCTTCCCACCATTGACACTCCACCATCTCCTCTCTTCCCCCATAAGCTTTTAACTGTAGCCTTGTACCTCAATAACAAACACTTGCTTCCAAATAAAGTCCACCTGCCTACTAAGAAAATCACAGAAGTATCAGAATTGAGATAGTCCACACTGTGTCTCCCTTGATCAGATGCAATCTCCTAATGAGCAGGGATTGCTTCCAATATTTCTCTTTGTTGCCAGAACTTAGCACAGTGTTGGGCAACAGTAGAAACTTAATCAATGCTTGTTGAATAGGTAGGAATCTCCGAATCCAAACTAGACCCCAATAGGAATTCCTTCTGCACCATTCCCAACAATCAGAAACTCAGACACTGCCGGAAGACCTCCAGGAAAAGAGAACCAGTCACCTCCTCGATCAACACATTCTACATTGGGAAGGACAAAATTCAGGGTTTCTTGGACCTTGTCTGTTTCCTGGATCCTTTCTGCAATATGGTGGGGCCACCTCTCAGCTTGTGGTTTTAGATTCACAGAATAAAATATCATTACAACTGTCTGTCTGTCATCTCCTACCTCTATTGTCTAGGTCTAGCTCTCTCTCTTTCTATTTACCTGTCATCTATCTGCCTCTATCCCCTCCCTCTGTCTTTCTATTCATCTTTCTGTCCATCTATCTGTCTACCTACCTGCCTATATTATCTGTCTGTACGCTCCATGCACTGCCTCACCTAAATGTGCCCATAGCATATATTACTGAGTGTCAGGAAGCCAAAAGACTAACAACAGACAACAAGTGAAAGCAGTCCCTGCCCTCAAGAAATGAATATTCTAATTCCCAAGAAAAGACCAAGAGATTGGGAAGGGTTAACTCCCCTGGCACCCCTCTTCACTCCCTCCTGCATGTTTGCCACCCTATCTGTCACCAAAAGAGGGGAGGTTTTTGGGAGGGGGGTTTATTTTGGGGGGGGAGAGTCAGCTGGCTGTGACCTCCAGACCTTAGATATTATTGATCACACTAAAAACCCTTCCCTTTTCTCTCTCAAAGTAAGACAGTCAGATCTATACACACACTCAGGGCTGGATTGCTGAGAGATGCTGAGGCAGACCTCGAGGAAAAGCACCTTCAGTCTCATGTCTATCTAACGTGGGAAGGAGACAGCGCAGGCCAAGCCTAGTGGCCTGACTAGAGACAAGATCTCAAGGTCAGGTCAAGGTCACAGCTGTAGCAGCTCAGGGAATTTCCGGTTCTGAAAGTTGCTGTACCAAACAAAATATTACCCAGGACCCCTCTGAAGTTTACTTTCTTGGGACCTCTGTTTACTAATCATGGAGGAAACCTGCAAAATGGATGGGGAGGGGGTAGAAGAGGAGAGGGAAATAGTCGATTAGAAGTGTTCTTGGTAAGTTCTCGGCTGAAATTGGAAAAATAATCACAAAGTCAGTGCTTAGAACTGTGTGAAAGCTGGGAGGGGCCTTAGAAGATCTGGGGGAGGGGGGCAGGGGAACGGGGCTTAGAAAAGAAGACTTTGCCAGGTGTTAATGTCTTGTTAGCTAGTGTGGCAAGGCCAGATTTGGGAGAGGAGCTGCCCTACATATATATATACACACATCCACATTCTCTCTGTATCGCACTCACTCCTCTGTCTGTCCCTCTCTTTCCCTCACTCTTTCTCTCTCTTCCTTTCCCTTTTTCTCTCCTCTCTGCCCCATCTCTCTTCCTCCCTCTCTTTCTCTTCTGCTCTCCTCTCCATCTCTTTTTTCCTCCTTCCCTTTCTCTCCTTCCCTCTCTCTTCTTCTCTCCTCTCCTTCCTCCATCTCTCCCCTTTTCCCCTTCACTCTGTTCTTTCTCTTCCCTCTCTCTCTTTCTCCTTCCCTCTCTCTCTTTCCCTTCCCTCTCTCTCTCCTGCCCCCCCTTCCCCTCTCTCCTTGTCTCTCTCTTTTTTCCTCTCTCTCCGTTTCTCTCTCTCCCTCTGCGACCCTCCCCTCCCCCCCAGTCTCCCCTGCAGTCATGGAGCAGCATTCGCCAAGTGTCCCTGAAGGATGCACCTTTTAAATGCCTTCTTGTGAGAGGAGGAGTCTAAAATGATTTAGGTCAAATCCAGGCTCCATTCACAGATCCCAGAAACCACCGAGGCCCCACAGGAAGGGCTTCTGGCCCAGAGAATCATCCCAAACTGGGCTGATTGGAAGGAGCTTTCCTCTCTCCTTCAAACCCTCTTCCTGCACCTTCCGGAGATAGAGGTTGCAGCTTCTGGCCCTGCTCCTCACAAACAGTGCAATTGGAGGAAACAACACCAGCTTTCATTGAGATTTGGAAGTGGCTGTAGGGGGAGGGGATGGAGGAGGTGGGGAAGGCTGGAGGGAGGGAGGGAGAGAGAGTGAAAAGGGGCTCTGAGACCCTGTCTTCCCTGTGATCCCCCTCCACACCCTTCCACCACTCCCCAACTCCCTCGGGCAGGCTGGATTCGGAAATAAGACAGTGGATCTGTTTAGGCTGGAGATGGTCTTCACTGCCACTGGGAAAGTAGCCCATGAATGAGCCTTCAGAGCTAATCCTCTCTCCCAGCCCTGCCCAACCTCCAGGCCTTCCAAGATAGGGAGACATAGGCAGGCTGGGATGGGAGTCCTCTGCCCACCAAGAAGCCATCTAGCCACAGAGTCTGTTTTTTTGGGGGGAGGAGGGGAGGAGGCAGGAAGGAGAATGAAGGCTGATCCTTCCTGGAGACCTGAGCAGGGGCCTAAGATGCCCAGGTCTTGGGTTCCACCAGTCTGAAGGCTGTGGGCTGATCTGGTCATTTCTAGAGTGCACCCTTTCTAACTCCAGCCATTTCAGAGGGTTGGGGGAAGTGTGGAGCAGAGATGGAAACTGAGGCAACGAGAGATAAAACTCAAAGGACTCAAGAGTCAGGCAGAGCTGATATCAGCTTTGTGACACTTAGGCAGGTCACTTGAGCTTCTTTAGCCTCAGTTTCCACATCTGTAAAATGGGTGTAATGAGTCTCCCCTCTCCCATCTACCCTCCACACAGCTGCCAGCTGATAGTGATTCATAAAACACAGGTCTGACCAAGTCACTATATTAAATATTATTTAATTTGGTTATTGTTGGAATTACTTAAATACTGTATTTTATGATATATATCTATATGTAACATGGCAAATATTATTTAATAATAATTAATTATTTAATGTTATTTACTTGTATTTTTGTTAACTAGATCATATTATAATACTCTTATGATGTATTAAATATTTAATTTGATTATTTGTTACAATTATTTAAACATTTTATTTAATATATCATAATACTGCATGTAACATTGTTTAATGTAATCATTCATTTGTTACAATTTATTATTTAAATGTGAGGACAGCAGCCCTGGAAGGTAGGTAGTATTGTCATCCCTATTTTGTAGCTGAGGAAACTGATGCAGATAGAAATTAAGTGACTTGACTAGCATCACCCAGCTAGTAAGTATTCTCATACTCAGGACTTGAACTCAGGTCTTCCTAACCCTAGGCCTAGCACTCTATCCACTGAACCACAGAGGAACTGCACCCAAGCTCTATATTAAGTGCTTGATGTATGCAATCCTCTATCAATAGTCCTTTAGTGTCTTGTTTAATTAAACACATTGAGTGATGGTGAAGTCACCACCTACTAAAGACAGCACGTTCTATTCTGAGCTGACTCTAAGGAAGAGAAAGGAGATCCTTCCAGTGAGCTGAAATCTGCCTTTCTGTGACTTCCTTCCACCCACCGGTTGTAGTTCTCTCCCTTCCAGGACCTATCAAGAACCAACCAAACTCCTAGGATGGAGATCTTTCCTGACCTCTCCTGGCCCTGTGTTCTTAACATTCTCTTGAGTCTTAAGATTGTATCACATATAATTCCCAGGATCCTAGACTGAAAGCTAGAAGGGATGTCAGAGGCCTTCTAGCCTGAATCCCTTGTTTTACAGAAGAGGAAACTGAGTCCCAGGGAGCTGAAGTGCCCAAGGTCACAAGGGAGTAAAGGGCAGAGCTGTTAAGATTTGAACACAGGTCCTCTAACTTTAGAGCCTTTGTTCTTTTCACTCGCATCATGTCTGAGGCTGAGTGACAGAAATGGTGACATGAGGGCAGAGAGAGAGGAAGGACGTCTGAGGGCTAGAAAAGGTCATATGAGCTCTGAAGTCATTTCCCATCCTAGATCCTTGGATCCTGTCAATGATGCTCATTCTGGGCCTCCTTGGAAGCAGCAGCAGTAACTAAGCTACCCCAGTGATCCAAGCTCTGGAGATGGAAAGATGATCTTCCTCCCCACCCATCCAGCTATATAACCACCTACCCACCCACCTATCTACCTACCTACTCACCTATACTTACCCATTTCCCCTCCTACTTACTTACCCACCTATTTACTCATCCACCTACCCATTTATCTACCTACCTACCTATTGTCCTATCCACCTACCTAGCCACCTACCTTCTGACTCACCCACCTACCTACCACTGGAGTGGGGTGGGGGGAAGAGCTCTAGTTCCGTCCATGTTACTCTGACTGAGTGATACCTGTTCAATCTTACTCCACACAACTTCATGCATCCCTTTGGCACTAGCTCAGGTCCAGCCAAACCAGTATGCTTACTGCTCCTCTGGGGAGCCGGCCCCCTCTTCGGCCACCCCCCATGCCTAGAGGGGCTCCCCTCCCTGCAGAATCCCATGGTGCCCTCAAATCTGTGCTCCACCAGCATCTTCTGGAGGAGGCCTTTCCTGATTCATCACAAGGTATTTATTAAGCTCTTACTGTGTGCCAGGCACTGAGAATACAAAGTCTCCCTACTCTCAAGGAGCTTACGTTCTCACCCTAGACCACTAGTACCTTTGCTCCGCCCCTAATGTATTTACTTTGTATTATTTTGCATATGCCCACCCCCAAAAGAGTATCAACTTCCTGAGGGCAGAACTGTTTCACTTTTTTCTTTGAATCCCCTGTGTCTGGAATTGAGTAGGTGCTTAATAACTACTTTCAGTTGGACTGATTTATCCTCACCTCTGCCAAAGAACAGTCACAGTGGCAGACATCATCCACTAGCCCCTGCACTCTGCTGTATCCCTGGGAAAATGTAGGTGCTTTAAGGGAAGGGTAATCTCATTATTTGTAGCAGCACCTGTGGAAGGATCTGGCCCATAGTAGGTACTTTAAAAATGCTTGTTGATTAATTGGAGAAGGGAGAAGGGGAAAAGGAGGAGGAGGGGGAAGGAAGGGGAAAGAAGAAATACATACATGTGTAAATTGAAGCTAATTTGAGGAGAGCGCAAGCATTAAGGGCATGAAGAGGAAAGCCTTTCTAGAGGAAACTGAACCTAGAAAGAAGTTGAGCCTTCTGAGGCAAAGATGAGGAAAGAAAGAATTACAGGTCTCTGGGTGACGACGACCAGTCTGCAGGCATGGAGGTGAGGGATGGGGACCTGACAATGGGGAAAGGCCGGTTTGGACAGTTTGGACACAGAGTATAGGGAATAAGACCAGATAGGTGAGGTAGATTGCGGGGGGGGGCGCCTTCGAGTTCAGGATGAGGAGTCTGTTATCTTGTACAAGAGAAAATAGGAAGTCATCACTGATGCTCTTGAATACGGGCACAATGTGGTCAGACCTGAGACTTGGCTTTTCCACTGATCTCTGAAAATATCCAGACTCATTAGTTGAACAGGAGGCTTTATTTTCTCTTCCAGGATTCCCTTCTCCCTGCCCTAAAAGATAAAATAGAGACATTCCAGGACACTGTAAGCTCACTGAGAACCAGGAGGTGGACTGAGATGGAAAGAGCCTTGCCTCTGTATTCAGAGGACCTGGTTTCAAATCCTCCATTTCTGTGACCTTTGCCAGTTTTCTCATCTGTTAAACTGAGGGGGTTAGTATATCAAATCTGCCTTAATATTAATGTTACTACTTATAATAATCTTGCTACTAAATATATATTGTTGTTCAGTCACTTCAGTTGTATTCGACTCCTTGTGACCCCATTTGGGGTTTTCTTGACAAAAGATACTGAAGTGGTTTGCCATTTCCTTCTCTAGCTCATTTGACAGATGAGGAAACTGAGGCAAACAGGGTGAAATGACTTGTGCAGGGTCACACAGCTAGGAAAATCTAAAGCTGCATTTGAACTCAGGTCTTCCTGACTCTAGGGCCAGTGTTCTATCTACTGCACCGCCCAACTGGCCCTGCTTTTCTCACTGTTACCTTCTTCCCTCCTCTTGCCTCAGGAAGCACTTAAGATCCAGGATTTGTTGAATCCAGTGGCTTCCTGGTTCTGGAGCAGGCCAGGCCGGGTGGTGCTCTCAAGGGCTATCAGGGATCTGATGTGTCCAGAAGGCCAAGAAGCTGGCTCCTCCCAGTCTGGCAGCCTCTCTGGGCAGAGGGAGCTATCAGAGCGGGAGGGGGGCAAGAAGCATGTCTGGCTCCAAACCCCCTCCCGGGCCAGTGCCTGGAACACACTGGAAGGCGCCTCTCCCTGACAGACTCCTTTTGTCCATTCATAAAAATGTCGGTGGCCCCTGCCCAGCTTTGGTGGTGGCGGGGTATGAAGGCCTCAATGTATGGGGCCAAAAGTCTTCAAAACCACCATGTGCTTTCACTTTGAGCGAGGTTGAATGTCATCTATTCAGCACAGAATGGGAGTCTGAGCTTGGGATTATTCTCAGCCCTTTTCTCTAAGACAAGTTCAGAGCAAAGCCAGCACCCTGAGGCCCCAGTTACGTAACCTCCCCCCACCCCCACCCCCAGCTGCATGGGTCAGGCGCTGGGAGAGAACAGACATTCAAAGCATGTCCAGAGCTGGAAGAGTCCCCAAAGTCATGCAGTCCAACCCTCTCATTTGACAGATGGGGAAACTGAGGTTCAGCAAGTTACCTGACTTATAAGAGTAAAGATTTAGAACTGGGAAGGGACCAACTAATGTAACCCTCTCTTTTGACAGATGAGGAAACTGAGGCAGATAGCAGTTAAGTGACTTGCCCAAAGTCACATAGATAATAAGTGGAAAGGCTGGAATTTGAACCCAGGTCCAGTCACTCCAGAATCTGTATCTTTGCATCCATGAACCATACATACTATCTCCTGATTGGGTGAGATTACCTTTGTGGCTAGGAGGTAATAGAAGGAGGTCCTGGGGTTCCTTGAGAACAAGACCCAGGACATTTTTCATTTCTCCCCCTCCCTAAATTTATAAATTTATTTGTTTTCAGTTTTCAACAACCACTTCCATAAGTTTCAAATTTTTCCCCCTTCCCTCCCCAAGACTGCATACAATCTTACACACATACATTCCTATTAAACACATTTTCACATTAGTTGCGTTGCCTACATTTGTCATTTCTGCATAGGGGCAGCTAGGGAGTGCGGTAGATAGAGTGCTTAGCTTGGAGCAACCTGAGTTCAAGTCTGACTTCAGACACTCACTAGCTGTGTGACCCTGGGCAAGTCACTTCATCTGGTTTACCTCAGCTTCTTCATCTATAAAATAAGCTGGAGAAGGAAATGGCAATCTACTCCGTCTACAATTCCCCAAATAAGTAAAATTGAGAGTCAGAAAGGAGTCCTAGAGATCAAATGGTCCAACACCTAAATTTTACAGAAGGGGACACTGAGGCCCAGAAAAAGGAAGCCTCCTGCCAAAGGTCATACATCCAGTCACAGCAGCAGAGCTGGAAGGTCCTGGATGTCCACACAGCACCCTTCAACACGTCTGGAGGACAGCCCCACCTCAACTCCATTTCCCCAAATCCTTCCTAACTTCCCTTTCTAACTCAGTTCAGTCGCCCTTTGCTCCCAAGTCCAACTTCTCCATGCTTTCTTCCTCTCTCACTTTTTCTGGTCCCCAGCTTCAGGTACTTTCTCCCTTCTCAATACTGTACTTATCAGTGTAGCCACTATATCCTCTCAATACTGTACTTAGCTGTGTAGATGGCCCATCTTCAGTAGAATGTGATTTCCCTGAGAGCAGGAGTAGTCTGCAGCCTATCTTCCTCTTATCCAGGGCTTAGAACAGTGTCTTATAAGGAACAGGCACTCAACAAACAGCTTAAATTGAAACAAATTGAACTGAAAGTCTTCCATGTAATGAGTGTTTCTAGAAAGCAGCACATTTCTACTCAGTGGAAGGTAGAGCTGGGCATCTAGAGGGAAAAGGCTGGGTCTCTGACAGCTCCCCCTTCTCTGGCTTTATCTTACTTAATATTTGCAGAAACAAACTCAGTACAAGCTTGTTATTAGGAGTGACAACCAGGTAATGGAGGATTATATGCATGTTTCATTCACTGGGTGACTGGTCAAAATTTTAGGCCTCCCTCCCCAAATCCCACATACATCTGGGCTCTCTCTTCAGATCTGACTTAGTTCTGGGGTTAGCAGAGAAACGGGATCTAGGGAAAATGAATTCTGCCTACCTTGGCCATATTTTCCCACCTGTCTAAGGGTTTTGGCATAAGATAATAAAAATGGCACTTTCCATTGCTCTAGAACCGTATGGTTTCCAAAGAGCTTTCTCTCACATGAAAGAGATCATATAATGATTATTTTCCCTCATTTTACAGATGAGGAAATTGAGTCACTGAGGAACTATTCAAACCCCAGTCTCGTCTTTCCAAGCCCAGTACATTACTCAGTATGCCTCACTATTTCTGAGTACAGTCACCTTTTCTTAGGACACAATTTTTGACATATCCCTGTACTGCCACCTTAATTATCACAGGACCCTATCATAGGTAGGTGGTGGAGGGAGGCACAGAAAGGTCCTGTGATTCACCTCAGGTCACCCAGCAAGTCAAGATTTGAATCCAGGGTTCCCAGGTTCAAATGCTCTTAAGAGGACTGGAGTTTGCTTCCCAGGGCATCCTCTAGGGGAAGGGAAAAGCCCAGGCTACCATGAGGTGTTGAAGGTACTGAGCACAGAGACAGAGTCGTTTCCAAGGTGATACAGATACAAAGGGCTGGAGGGAAAACCAGGGCCTTGATCTGAAGTGAGATAACAGGAGACAAAAAAAAAAAAAAAAATACATAACCTGCCTGGTCTCCTGGGGGCCACGCTGCTGAGCTGCCTCAGCCCAGGGCAAATGGCTCATGGGTCCCCCCTCCACCATCTGTCTCGCTAGTTCCTGTTGTTTATCAGATGGCCTGCTGGTTTGATTTTCTTTGAAAGAAGGGGGAAGAGGGAGGGGATCCTTCCCCCAGTCCTCCTTTCCCCTGCCCGATCTATACAGTGTTACACCATCTAGACCTGGGTCCTTGTCCCAATTCTGCTCCTTGACTCTCTGGGTGACCTTCATATTAACCTCCATTTCTATGGTGCTTTCCTCAAAAACAGCCCTTTATGGTACAGGGGGCTGGCATTAATATTCCCATTGCTCAGATGAGGAAACTGAGGCCCAGAGATCACAGTCACAAATTACAAAATCATGGAGGTGAAAGGGATCCAAGTGATTGCCAGCTTTGTTCAGGCCACACTTTGCCCCTCTCTCGTATACCTGACAAACTTCAGACCATGTAGTCCCAGCCCTTCATTGTACAGATGAGGAAAACTGAGACCCACAAAGATTTAGTGTTTTTTCCCAAAGTCACCCCAAGTGAGTAGAGATTTGAACCCAGGGCTAGCAGTCTTTTGATTGTGCCACACTACCTCCTTCTCCGTTGCTTAAGCAACCTTTTCTTTAAGGGGAAGAGAAAGCTGAATCCTACCTTAGGGCAGCCCTTTCTACTTTGGAGTAGTTCTAAGTTTTCCCTTACATCAAACCTAAATTTGCCTCTCTGAAACTTACACTCATCATTGCTCATTCTGCCCCCGCCCCCTTCTGTGGCCATGGGGCAGTAAGTCTGGTCCCTAACCAGTTGTGAGACTGTCATAATAGCAACTCCCAATTCTCTAGTGGATTCAGATTTACCAAGCTCATCTGTCACAACAACCCTTGAGGCAGGTGGTTTGAGGGTTATTGTTATCATTCTTTTACAGATGAAGTAACCGAGACCCAAGGTGTTTGGTGCCTTGTGACACTTCAGTTAGTGAATGGCAAAGCTGTGCCAGCCCTTTCCCATTTCTGGGTCTCAGTTTCCTATTCTGCAAAAATAAAAGGGCTGGACTAAATGATTCCTAGTCGGAGATCCTAGAATTCCCTGATCCCTCCAGGAAAAGCAGATCCAAAGATGCTGATCCTGGCCCTGCTCAGGGGCCCAAATCCCATTCTTCCCCTACTGCCCTGCAGCTACTTCTGGGGTGGGGCACGCAGGCTGCAGCTGCGTAGGAAACACCCAGCAACACCCTGAAACAGTCTTGCCCAGGGAACCATGAAAGTCTTGAGTAGAGAAACTGCTTGCTCCTTTTTTTTACTCTTTAATTCTGCCCACGTGGAAGAAATTTGAACTCAAAACACTACTGACCATGACCTCTGCCCTGCACAAAGGAAACACTTCATAAACCTCTGTTGACTTGAACTGACCTGAATTGAATTATCAGTCCAAGCAAACTCTTGGGAAGAAAAACTCACAAGTCTGAGGATTATGGTTGTTACTGTCCTTCATTCTGGAAGAGTACCCTGAGGTCAGGAAGGGGATGCCATCACTTGCACATGAAATGAATTGAAGTGAGAAGGGCTGGGCAAGGTCACCAGCTTCACTTCCTCCTCTGGAGCCATCTGGGTCCAGTGGCCAGATAAAGATCAGAACAGGTGGAGATGGCCCTGCCAAAGCTGGGGAAGGCTTTTAGATAAGATGCTGATTCCAGAAGGGGCCATGAGAAGATATGCTAGCTAGGACAGGGCCACTAGGGCTCTGCCTCTGGGTGCCAAAACTTAACAGGCATCCATACCACTTCTCCTTCTTGAAGTAGAAACACCTGAATTAAGGACTGAGGAATAATTTGTTTGGACTCCTCTTGTGATTTCATTCATAGAAGGAACTCCCAGAGGTGAAATGCCCTCTATCAATGCTCGCTAGCATGTGCTCTGTGATTTATAGTTCGAGAAAGGCACCCAGGGACACTTTGACATTGACTTACTTGCCCCAGGGGTCACAGAAGCAAGTATGTGTCAGAGATATGACCTGATGAACTCAGAGTTCCTTAACTCTCTGAGGTCACCTCTTTCTCCACTACCCAAGAATAATTCTTTTAAAATGGAAGCCACTAGATGGGTCAATTTCTCTCCAAAACCAGTAACAGCACCTCAAGTGAACTCCTCCTAGACCTGGCCCCATTCATCACTCTCACTCACTGCCATTCAAACCCAGCAGTCATATTAACTGTTCTCTGCCCATGGGCCTGATCTTCCAAAGCATCTCTGTCTTCCTAACACTGAGCACTAACCTAAGGTCTCTCCTCCCACAGAACCTTGTGGTTCTGAGATCTAAGATCTTTTGCCAAAGTCTCCCTCACTCTACTGCTTGCCCCAGGCACCAGAATGCTTAGGTATGGTTCTAGGGACCCCAAACCCACTTCCAGCTGCTGGTTCCCTACCTCTGGCTTATGTCTCCCGTTACAGTTGACATACTGTAGAAACTTCCTAGTAGGGAAAGACCCCCAGGAAACATCTAGTCCAACCCTTCCATTATTAGAGAGGGGGAAACTGAAGCTCAGCCAGAAGCTGGGGACAGAGCCTTGACTAGAACCCAAATCCCATGACCCCTGCCTGCTCAGGGCTGTCCCTGGTCTTGGTTTTCCTCTTTCTGATACATTAATTCAGGGAACATCATGGGCCTTCCTGGAAATCATGTGGTCAGGGCAAATTCAGCCTCAGTTTCTAGTGGGGTCAAATAAACAACCAGGTGGATATGGATTCAGGAGTGGACAAAGTGATAAAGATCTAAGCCTATTTTAAATTCTAAATGAATGCCTGAGGGCAACTGTTTAGGGAAAAGTTGTCTCCAAGGGAGAAATCCTTCTGAAAGGTCAAGGATATACTTCCCTAGATTTAAGTGGTTGATAAACTAGAGTCTGGCTTTAAGAATGGAAAAGGTAGGTGGGGATAATCAAAATAATAGCTAACATTTAGACAACACTTTGTATGTATCACCATTATCCAGATCAAGGAACAGAGTCCACAAAATCACAAATTAACAGAATCTTGGAGGTGAAAGGCACGTCTGTGACCTGCTGATTCAGTCCCTTGACATATATCATCTCTAACCCTGGGAGGCAGATGCTATTATTATCATCCCATTTTACAGATGAGGAAACTAAGACAGAGGTTAAGTGACTTGCCCAGGGTCACATAGCTAATAAGTATCAGAGGTCAGATTTGAACTCAGGTCTTGCTGACTCCAAGTCCAGTAAGAAGCTTGATGAGGGCTCATAAGATCATTGACCTGGACCTGGGCCATCCCTGGAGTGGAAGGGGGCAAGGAGAGACAGGATTTAAAAAATCTCACCTCTTCCACCTTGGTTAAATCACTTAACCTCTGTGGGCCTCAGTTTCCTCATCTGTAAAATGAGAGGGTTGGACTAAATGGCTTTTGAGGTCATTCCATCTCCACATCAGTGACCTGGAACCGACCTAGGATATAATTTAGAGCTCCAAGGAACCTTAAAGGTCATCTAGTGTGATCCAAACTCCTTATTTTATAGGTGAGGAAACTGAAGTTCAGGAAAGAGACTTGCCCAAGGTCATGCAAGCTTTAAGATGAAATTTAAACTCAGGTTCTCTGGTTCCAGGTCCTGCCATTTGCCTGCTTCCTCTCTCAATTCACTGTGTGGTAGGGCTTTGGTAATGGTGGATATTAGAGGCTGATGTTTTGTTGTTACTTTTCTAAACTACCGTCACCTCTTCCCTCACAACCAGCTTCCCTGGGCCACTGCCTGATAGTTGGCAGTACCAAAGGTCAGCAGCGCCCAGCCTGCCAAAGGCTCACTAGCTCTGACGAACGACTCTGTGGCCAGCTCAAGCAACAATTCCTAATGACTTTTCCACCACAGAGCAAAGGAATCCTCTGATGAGCTCTGGCTCCTACTGGAGTTATTAAGAGGGAGACTAGAGTCAAAAACTGGGGTTCTTTACAAAGAGCCCATCCTGGTGAAGAGGGGATCCCCACCAAGAATCCTGGTCAAAAGGAGAGAGGGAAGGAAAGAGGAAGGGAGGGAAAGGAAGGAGAGAAAGGGGGAGAGAGGGAAGAGAAGAAGGAGAGAGAGGAAAGGAAGGAAAGGAGGAAGGAAAGAGGGAAAGAAGGAAGGGGAGAGGGAAGAAAGAAGAGAGGAGGAAAGAGGGAGAAAAGGAAAGGAGGAAGGAGAGAGGGAGAGAAGGAAGGAGGGAGAGAAAGAGGAATGGAAGGAAGGAGAGAGGGAAGGGAGAAGAGAAGAAAGGAAGGAGAGAGGAGGGAAGAGGGAAAAGGGGAGACAATGAAGGAAGAGGAGAGGGAGGGAGAGAAGGAACAAAGGAAGGAGAGAGAGGCCCCCTTATCCCCAGCTACAACACCTGGGAACTTTTCTCTGTGCTTTGAAAACCTACCCCTTTACTCTTCAACACCAACACCCACCCAGAAAGGAACTCTGTTCAAACTCTGAGGAGGCTCTGAGCCAGGGAAGGAGGGATTGACTTGTGCACATCTGGCTCACTGGCCAGATGTCAGGGCTGGGGCCTGGAATTCTTAACCCACCCTGCCTGCTGTTTCCCTAGGAGGTGGGGCGGGGTGCTTCCGATCTGAAACTGCTGTGGGGTGGGTAGTGGTTGTTTCAAAGTGCCCTGTCCCAGGCCAGAGGTCCTCGGGTTTCAGAAGAGAAAATATCTCCATCCCTAAGGTTCCAAAGTCACCTCCTGGCATGATTTAATGGAAGGAACACTTGTCTTGGGGGAGTGGGGGACAAGGAAAACAAAGGAGAGGCAGGAAGAAGGAAAGAGGGAAAGACTTGGGTCCTGTTCCAGGTGCTGCCACAAACTGGTCAGGTGATCTTGGGGAAGCCACCCTCTCTAGTCCTCAATTTCCCTTTCTATAAAATGATGAGGTTAAACTAGATGGTATCTAGGATTCAGTTCTTCTGAGCCCTGACAATCTATTCTAAAGCTCTTCTGAGCGCTAACATTCTGTTGTAAACTCTCTCCCAGCTCTGACATACCCTGTTCTGAGGCCCCTCCCAACTCTGACATCCCCTGTTCTGAGGCCCCTCCCAGCTCTGACATCCCCTGTTCTGAGGCCTCTCCCAGCTCTGACATCCCCTGTTTTAAGGCCCCTCCCAGCCTTGACATTCTCTGTTCCAGGCTTCCTTCTTGCTCCACAATGCTGCAATGCTTTAATCCTCATGGGGCAGGCCACTGAGGACTAAACCTCTGCCCACATCCCTGGGAAGTCAGTCTGCCTCCCTGTTCCCACAATAATCTGAATCAGTTCACAATCTCTCCAAGGGAGGAAGGAGGAGAAACCTGACCATGGAGAAGAGCAGGCCCCAGCCCCAGGTGCCCCATCAGCCTTGAGCTCTATGCACTGAGCCATGCATGTTGTCTCCTCTTTACACTTTAGAACAAAGACTCTTTTTTGACTTTCTTTGTGTTCTTAGCACTTAACACAGTGCCCAGCACATAGTAGAGACTTAATAAATTCTTCTTGATGGCCTGACTGCCTGACATGTGTCCTGACCAAGGCAGAGTAGAGAGGATGTACTACCCACTTGGTCTTAGAAGCTGTGACCTTTGTAATGACAGCCTGGATTGCATTTTTTATGATTCACACTGCTGTTTTGCAGCTTGCAGGCCACTGAGACCTCTGCATCTTTTTTTTTCCCAGAGTGCCATCAAACCCAGGCAAACTCATAAACTTGATTTCTTTAACTTAAAAGTGTTGAGTTCAGTTTCCTCATGTTCCTAGATTTCAAAAGCCTAACATTTTTCCTCCTCCCAACCTCTTTTTAGCAGTAGTGGTCCCTGGGTTTGAGACACTATAGTAGGTGACCCAAAAAGGAAATTCAGTGAGAAAGAAGAAGGGGAGGCCTCCCTTGCCCAGTAGTTTAGAATCAGAGGGGTACAGATCATAGATCTAGGCTGAGAGGAACCTCAGAGACCAGCTGATGCAATCCACTCATTTTACAGAAGAGGAAACTGAGGCCCAGCAAGGTTTGATGACTTGCCCATCATAAGAGATGGGATTTGAACCCAACTCAGAATGCTCTTCCACTATCCTACCCTATCCAGTCAAAGTCTTAAGCCTACTCACTGCTATTGTCTCTCTTAGCACCCAGTCACTCAGGGCCAGGGTGGAGATGGGGGGGAGGGTGTTGGGGGGAGGGGAGGGAGGAAGAAGGAGGGAGGCAGCAGCACAGCTGGGCTGCCAGAGCTACATCGGATTCTGACCCTCAGGTCTCCCACCGTCGCCTAGTGCCTTTCATAAATATTTCTCTTTGAAATATATACTCAGCCTTTAAACAACCACTTCCTGATCCCTAACATAAACCCAGCAGCCCACGCCTAGCTCATTTCAACCTGGAGGCTTCCCTCCCCTCCCCTTGCTTTTACCCTTCCTCTTCCTCCAAGCTTTGATCAAGCAGGGGAGCTGGGTCCTATCTCATTCAGTGCCCACTCCTCACCAAATCCCAAGCCATTCCTAGAGGTAGGGTGGCCCATGAGTAACCAGTGGCCTGGGATCCAAAGGCTCCTGGTAGGACTCCCTGGTTCTACCCCTTGACTAGTCTTGTGACCTTGGGTACATCATTTCTAGTCTCTCTATTCTCATTTTTAATTCCATAAATTAATTCCATAAGAAGGCATTGAACATGAATACAAAAAAATTCTTTGTTATTTGAGAGAGTTATAGAGGAAAATAACAAAAGACATCAATAGAAGATTATTTAAAAAAAAAAAAAACCAAAAGAGGCAGATGGGTGGTGGAAGATCTGAGTTCAAATCCTGCCCTAGCCACTAGGGCATGTGTGACTCTGGGCAAGTCACTTAAATTCTCCCAAGCTCAGTTTCCTCATCTGTAAAATGAGGAGACTGGACTTGGTGATCTCCAAGGCCTCTTTTGACTCTAAATTCATGAGTCTATGATTCAACACAGGGAAACAGGGAGGATCAGGAGGTATAAGCAGCTGCACCACGGACCAAGTACAGAGTTCCAAAGACAACCAGGACAAGAGGATGTCAGCAGGGAACAAGTGGCCTGTCTTCTCTTTCAATCCCATGTTTCCTGTATGACAAACATCCTTTCACCTGAGGCAGTGTTCCACCTAAGAAAGAGATGCATGGCAATGGGGGAGAGTGTGAGAAGCTTGGCCTGAGCTACTTGGGACAGTCAGAGAATCTGAACCTTGTTCCATGGCAAGGGATCCCAAGGACACAGCTGGAATTTGCCAGTGGTATCTAGAGGATGTGAAAAGAAAGGGGGAAAGGAGGACCCCAGTAAGTTGGGTGGACCCCAAACTTATGGGAGAACAAGTAGATGAGTCACACAGGATGGGCAGGTCTAGCTAGGTGGAGACCACCATCACTGGAGGTAACATGCTTATAGATGAGATCCCAGATCCAACAGGGAATCTGAGTTATATGCCAGCCTTGGCATTAAGAATGGGACAGGCAACAAACATTTATTAAGCACCTACTGTGTACCAGGCACTATGCTAACTATTAGGGGTCAAATGCAAACAAAAAGAAACACAATACCTCTAAGGAGCTCACATTTTAATGGGGGGGGGGGGGGAGGGAAGAGAGAAGAACAGGAAAACAATGCATAAAAAGGGGGAGGTAGATGGGAAGGTGCCAAAGTGGGATCACAGTGACCATGTCTGGAAAGTCCATCAGAAGTGCAGTTGGGAAAGGAAGAAAGAACAGCTTCCTCCAAAATGGAGCCCTCCCCCCCAGAAAGAATTCACTAATGGAAGAAGAAGGGGCAACAAGTTGAGAAGACCCCAGGCACTGCCGATATTCTGAAGATACAAAGTATCAAAGATACAAAGCATGGAAGATACAAAGTATCAAAGATACAAAGCATGGAAGATACAAAGTATCAAAGATACAAAGCATGGAAGATACAAAGTATCAAAGATACAAAGCATGGAAGATACAAAGTATTGAAGATAAATCTTTATCAAGATACAAAATATGGAATGTACAGAGTATCAAATATACAAAGTATCAAATATACAAACCATGGAAGATACAGAGTATCAAAGATAAAATTTATCTAAGCTATAAAGAGAAAACAAGACAGACCTTACTCTCAAATTTTAGATTATAAATACAGAACAAAGGGAAAGTGATTCATTGGTAAACGGAATTCCCAGGTAAGGAAACTCCCTTAACCAAAGCAGGTTAGCACTTTCTCAGGAGCTTATTATGGTCTTAGTTGCCTGCAGTTCTGAGAGGTTCTGTCAAGTGCCCTGGGTCGCAGTACATCACAGGCACGACTTCAAACCAGGTGCAATGTTGCCTCTTATAAAATATAAAGTAAATGGGGGGGAGGGTCACTAATAGTTGGAGGGAATCAGGAAAGACCTTGTGTAGGAGATGGACCATAAGCTGAATTTTAAAGGCATTCGTGAGGAGGGAAGACATTCCAGGTATCAGGGATGTCCTGTACAAAGGCACAGAGAAGGGAGATGTACTAGTATGTATTGGGAATATTAGGTGGCTTAGTCTGGCTAAAATATAAAGTTAGTGAGGGGGAATGATGTGAAATCAATGTGAGGAAAAAGGCTAGAGATGACAGATGATAAAGGGCTTTACTGGTCAAAACAGAGGAATTTATATTTCATCTTTGAGCCAAGGAAGCCACAGAAACTTCAGGAGCATTAGAATAACTTGGTTAGACCTGTACTTGGGTTAACAGAATCCCAGGATGAGAGAGTTAGAAGGGACCTTAGAAAGCCTGCCTCAGAGAGTTAATAGCTATGTGGCCTTGGGCAAGAGTCCCTTTACCCTTCTGGGCCTCAGTTTCCTCCTCTGTAAAATGAGGGAGTTAGATTTGATGACTTCTCCATCCATCCCCTTCTAACTTCACAATCCTATGACAGAGAATTCATTTGAACTCAGAAGACCCAGATTCAAATTCTGACTCTATTTCTTGCTACTTGGGACCTTGGACAGATTCTTTTACCTTCTCTGGTCCTTAGCATCTATGTTCTGTAAAATGAGGTGGATTAGACTAGAAGTCCAAGGCCTCTTCCAGCTCTTATAATCAACCACACAGGATTTAGACTGGCAGGTATCCCAGGAGCCTCAGAACTAAGCTTCCTGAGGGCAGGGAATGTTTCATTCCTGGTATTTATAGACACAGCAGAGTGTTTCCACCATGGGAGGCACTTAATAAGTGCTTGATAAACAACCGATTGATTCTCACAGAGCTTCCATCACCCTAGACTTACACACCTGACTCATCCCCACCTCTGCCCTCTTCACTCATCTGTTCTTCCTCTACTTAAGTTTCCAGAAGAGGCCCCTGATTATTCATTGATCTCCCATCTCTGACTGACCTCTTAGAAAGATGATAACTCCAATCCTATAACAACAATGAAGTAATCAGCTATTTAGTAATAATTAGTAATTAGTATTTGCAAGCAATATTTACAAAATCTTTTATTCTCGGTCTTAGAATTCCCAGAGCCTAGCATAGTACCAGATATGCAGCAGGAGCTCAATTAATGCTCTTTGATTTGATTGTATACCCCAGCATGTACTAGGGGATCAGTGCCAGGTCCTGTGATCAGCGAGCCCTGATCACCCTCCCAGTTTCCTGCCTCATATCATCTGATTTTACATTTATCTATGTACACGCTGTGTCCTTCAGTAAAATGTGACTTTCTTAAAGAGAAGACTGGTTTTTGTTTTTATAGTCATAAGCACCTTGCTCAAGGTAGGTGCTTAATAAATCAATTGAATTCAGTTGAACAATTAATGATTAACACAAAAGGCATCTAGGTGGTACAGTGGATAGAGAGTTGGCCTTGGATGATCATGTGCTTGCCATATTGGAGCCAATCAGTTGATAAATAATTATTAAGTTCCTATATGTGTCAGGCACTTTGCTACCCTCCCCTCCCCCCCCCCCCCCCCCCCACGGTTGTTGAATAGGGACAACATTCCAAATCTTAGGCAACAATCCCTTGTAGTTCCACAAAGATCAAGGGATTATCATAGTCACAAATCCAGAACAGAAATAGACTCCACTGAATTCAACCTCCTTTTTCTACAGATGAGGAAACTGAGATCAGTTTCTTTGGGCAGGGTCACTTTCCATCTCTGAAAGAAGTCAGAGTAAAACCAGGCTGAGAATCCAGATCAAAATTCTTTTCCAGGTTGGAGATGAAAGTTAATAAGTAAAGGACTCTGTTACTGCCCAGGCCACCACCAACCCTCAAGTCACAACCCAAGCAGCATCCTCGACTCCACCCATGCACATGCCCCTCAGTCTAACTCAGTGCCAAATCTTGTCATCCACACCTTCTCAACATCTGGCCACTCAGCCACCACCTAGTTCAAATAGGGCCTACATCTTCCCAGTGCCAGACCAGACACAAGTCAGCACTATTACACAAAGCAAGCATTTAGATGCTAATAGACTGGTTCAGTCCATTATTCATTCATCTGTTCATCCGAATGAAGGCTTAGAACCTTAACTGTCTCCCTCCCTATTATCTCCAGCACAAAATATAGTCATAGAATCAGAGAAGCCTCTGTATGACATTGAAGGCTCCCCACAATCCACCTCTCCTTTCCAACCTCACCCACTCTACATTCCACATCTCTCAAACTCCCAACATTCCATCTCTGCCTCCTCAAGCTCACATGGGCTAGAATGTGTTCTCTCCTCATCTCTACCTCGTAGAATCTTTCTGGCCTTCAAGGCTCAGCTCTAGTGCCACCTTCCCTATGAAGCCTTCTCTGAGCCCTACCCCAGCTGACGATTCCTATTCTTCAGTTTTATTTGATGGCTTGCTCTGGATTTCTGCTTGTGTCTTCTGTCCCTCCCTTCTTATACCTATCTGTGTAAAGGTAATTCTCTTTATCAACACTGTTGTATCTCCAGGGCTGCCTCTCTTCTTTCCCAATGGATGAGGGTCTGGGGGTCAATGATCATATCATTTTAAAAATGCTTTTATCCCCAGCACCTAACACATACATGGTCCTGAATGAATGTTTGTAGAATAAATTCATTTTATTTATATATCAAAATATTTATTTTATTAAATTATATTATCAAAAATTGAAATATTTATTTATTCACAAACCAATTACTGTCTATTAAGTACCTATTATGTCTAAAGTTTTGTTCTCAGTATTGTAAGAAGCTTAAGAAATAGGTCTTGTCTTCTAGGTACTAACTGACCCCCTGCGTGGGGCACATGCATGTGTGTTTTGGGGGAGTGAAGTAGGGGAAGAGATGAGACCAGAATCACAGAGAAAGAAATATCTGGAGGGAGGGGAAATTTTTCTAGGCTTAGAGCAGGAAGGGATCCCAGAAGGCACCTACCTAGACCAATACCCCCATTTTAGAGATGAGAAAATAGAGTTGTAGTGACTGGTCCAAGGTTCTCTGGGGAGTAAGCAGCAGAGGCAGATTTCAAACCCAGGTCCTATTACTTTAGAATATTAGGCCCAAGAACTCAAGTTCACTGCTCTTCCCACTGTATGGTCCTGCCTTATATTACCAGACAGCCACAGAAGGTTCAATAGTCCCTGAAAGGAAGAAAGCACACATACACACAACCCCAAACCTACTTAACTCAGCGTCTGTGTGTGCATCTACACGTACATCCGTAGGAACGCAACGGCAGGCCCTGTGAGGCTCCCACCCCCACCCTTGCAGGTTGAAAGTACGTGTGTGTGTCCCTGCAAACACCAACCAATCCGAGCATGTTCCATCCCAGAGGTGTCCTTTCCAAAACAAGATCTGTCAGCCTTCTATGCACTGGAACGGTGTGGGGCGGGGTGGGGGTGGGGGTGGGGCGGGACTCTTACGGTGGTTTTTTTTTTTCCATACACAACCAAAGATGGAAAAAATTGTGGTCAATAAATGACAAATAACTTTTTGTCACTTTTCTCTCTCAGGCTGGGGCCCTCAGAACACATACTCTCTCTGTGAGAGACAGCACAACCCTTACCACTGAAATCTCAAAAAAAAAAAAACACCAAAAAAAAACCCCAGAGCCTGTTGCCTTCGAAGAACAGTGATTCAAATAAAAAGTTGAAAGTGCTATTCAGGGAGGGGGGAGGGGGGTAGGCTCCACACCCTGAGCTTGAAAAACCAGAGGTCCCGCTATCAGGGCCCCAGAAGGCTGGATCTCTGCCCAGAGGGCAGACACAAGCCTTGTACATATAGCTAAGTGTGCTGGGCTTGATCCATACCTGCGGAGCCCAGAAAAACAAATCTTCCACAAAGCCTCTCCTGGGAGCTTCTTCATTCCTGAATTCCTATGAGCACTTTTAGGTTCCTACAAGGTATCAGAAGGCATGGTACTTTAATTAGGTGGGATACTACTCGCTTCTATTTGTTAATCATTCTCCGATTTTATGATCAGTGTGTCCAGTATTTGAACCAGGATGCTCCCCCAGTGTCCTACTCATTGCTGTATCTCCTACAGTGTCCAGCACAGGTTCAGGCACACAGAATCATCAGAGGTCAGAGTTAGAAGAGACCTCAAAATATAAGATATCAAGACTAGAAGGAACTTCTGGATACACAATGTCGGAGTGGGGAGGGGCCTTAGAACAGGGAATGTCAGAGTTGGGAGGGACTTCTATTCAGTTCAACAAGCATTTATAAACAGTGCCTCCCTTCAAAAAACTTATATTTTATTGTAGCTTAAGATGCAGAATGTCAAAGCTGGAAGGTCTCCTAGGAATTATCCAGCCCAATCCCTCCATTTTCCAGGGAGCTGCCAAAGGGAAAGTGATTAAGGTCATAGCCACCCTGTTTATTGCTGGGTAACACAGTAGGCACTCAAAGTTTTTGATTGTTTAAAAATTGACATTGAAATGAAATCTGCTCCCCTCCCTGTGGTGATTTAAGATTTGGTGCTTTCCTCTGGCCCTTGGAATCTGCATCGGAGCAGGGGCACCTAAGGGGCTCCCAGTTATGGGGGAGCAGCAACCTCTGGAGCTGCTCCAAGGTCAAGGGAGGGGTATTTACTTCCTGGGGTTGATCCGGCTGATGGGCTGGCAAAGCTGACCAAACCTTCTATTCTCAGAACTCTCTTATTTGCTTTTTTTCTTCAACTCTGAGCTTATTCTAACCCTTTCCAGGAAACCTGAAAACCAAAATATTTAATCAAATCTCTTGTCCTTCCCTAAGGTATGAACCACAAATATAGAAAGAAGGGTGGCGGCGCCCAGTTGAGGTGAGGCTTTGACTCTAAATTCAGAGGGTGCTGCGATTAAAAGGGGGGCCACCAAAGAAGAGATGGGAGATCTCCTCTCCCACCACCATGACTTTGTAGAGTATGGGGGGATGAGAAGGGGATCTCCATATAATGTCACATTGTTTTGCGATTGACATTGCTGAAATTTTTCTCTCCTTCCCAGTTTTCTTTTTCTTTTCAAAAATGAAGAAAAAAAGAAACATGCTTGGTCCCAAAAATGAGGTTCCTGCATAAAGAAGGAATATAGGGGAGGGGATCCATGGATGTGGAATATTACATATAATATCAGGTTTTTTCAGTGTATTAATTGGTTTTGTTTTATTTTTTTCTTCTCTCATTCCTCTGCTTATTTGCTATGTTCATATGGGTTATTTGAATGAGTAGATATGGCTCATGGTTTGTCATAAGGGATGGCTCTCTGGTTGGAAGGGAAGGATATAAAAACAAAAAAAAAATCGATTTTTTAGAATCTATTTTTTACAAAATCAAGGGGACAGCATTAGGTCAAGCCAGGCACCAGGGAAGGAGAAAGAAAGGGCAAACAGAAGCTGTTCTGGTCAGCTGCTACAGGAATCAAGCTGAGACTTTTCCTTGTTCTTGAAAATGTTCTCCAGTCCTCTGCCCTTCATACACCCCTTCCCCCCATGACTGACTACTCAAAGATCAGGAGCCTTCCTTCTGATATCTCTATCAGCGAGGCTTTTCTGTGCCCTGGGGTCAAATTGACCAGATCTCATTTAGAGGCACTAGATGCCCATCTTGGACTGGACTTCATATCCTCATTCATTCAATAAGCATTTAGTAAAGTCAAGTCATAGGGAGGCCCTAGGCTAGGTGCTAGAGATACAAGAGATGAAATAATAGTCCCTGCCCTCAAGTAGCTTCTAGTCCACTAAATAGCAGAATGTTAGAGCTGGAAGAGACCTTAGATTCAAGCACATTCTCCCCTTGCCCAATTTTAGAAATGAAGAAATCAAGACTCAGAATGTGAAAGTGACTTCAGAGACCAACAGAGTTGGAAAGCACTTCAGTGGACAGCTAGTGTAACCCATACCAGAGGAAGGATACTCCATCATGGATACCCCATGCCCCATCATGCCCAGAGGTGGATGGTCATCTAGTCTTGGCTTGGAGAACCTCCAATGACAAGGAAGCAGCCAGGTCTATTTTGGGGCAGCTCTTACTTTACGAACTTCACTCCCGAACAATAAGCCTCAGGGGGTCTGCCTTTTGACAAGGTCCACACATTGTGCTGGTTACCAAAGGTCCCTCTCACTCCTACACTACATTATCCTACCTTTTTTTTTTTTTACCTCATTCTAACCATGCCAATCAGTGAAGATCAGGTAGGAGAGAAAAAAATTCCAAAGCTAAAGTGATGTGTATTTTGGATCAGTTGTTATTGGAGATCACCCATCTTGCAGTACATAGACAATGGAGAGTGGACTGTGTGTCCCTCCTGTTAGGAAAGAGGGTCATCTCCTGTCTCTGGGGCTCCAGGGATTACGCTGGGTTTTCCAAAGACCTTGTCTGGAGTGAATGCTTAATAAAAATCTGAAAATGTCTACCGGTAGATAGAGAGGTGATGGACAGATTGAGGTATTTTTTTTAAGGGGGGAAAACATGGCCAATTTGGCAATTTGTTATTATTTTGTTTGACTATGCAGAGCTGTAATGAGTTTTGTTTTTCTTGCTTTCACAAATGTGGGGCAGGAAGAAGAGAGTGAAGACCTGAAAAGAAATAAAACTGAATTTAAAAATAAAGACAGATTTGAATCAGGTCTTCTGACTATAGGTGGCACAGTGGATAAAATGCCAAACTTGAAGTTAGGAAGACCTGAGTTCAAATTCAGTCTTGGATACTTACTATTTGACCCTGGGGCAAGTCCCTTCACAAGGTTGCCTCAGTTTTTTCATCTGTCAAATGAGCTGGAGAAGGAAATGGCAAATCACTCCAGTATCTTTGTCAAGAAAACTGTGTGACTGAGCAAATCACTTCACCCTGTTTGCCTCAGTTTCCTCATCTGTCAAATGAGTTGGAGAAGAAAATGGCAAAACCACTCCAGTGTCTCTGCCAAGAAAACCCCAAAAGGGTCACAGAGAGTCAGACCCGACTGAACAACAACCTCTGGTACTAGCAATAATAGTTCACTCTCCACTAAACTACACTGTTTTCCATATTTTTGAACCTGGGGTCATTCCAGGCTTAGATGGCAAATGTCCCGGCCTTCCAGGTTTTCTGGCTAGATCACAAATTTGAAGTCGGAAGACCCAACTGTGCTATCTAGTACCTATATAACCTTGGGTGAGTCACTTCTCTTTTTTGGGGGGAGGGGGCACCTCAGGTTTCTCATCTGTTTAAAAAAAAAAGGTGAGGGGGTTGAGCTTACTCATCTCTAGAGTCTCTTTCCAGCTCTTCATCTTATGACCCTATAAAGGGAAACCCTGGGAAAGGAAAGGAGTCACAGGGGAGGGGAAAAATAAAGGCAAAGAAAGCGAGGAACAGCTCTGGGCCTCAAGGCCCCACATCTGAGCAGAAAAGAGGAAGGGGCCGGTCAGTCCATTGAGAACCAACAAAACATCAAGATTTGGCGGTGGGGTGAAGGGGGGTGTTTCCTTTTTCCATTCACAGAGAAGCGTGGGTGGGGGATTTCCACTCTGCCGGCTGCTTGGGGGAGGGGCCAGCCACAGAGCTGCCAGGGCGGGGGCTTTGGGGCCCATTCCAGCCTCATCAGTGGTAAGGTAGGGTGGGAAGGGGAGAGCATGGGAGAAAGGAAGGAACGTGTATACGTTGGGGGGGGGGGGGGAGTGTCTGGGAAAGAATATCTATTGACTATGTATACCCCAGACACTGAGCTTAGTAGCCTGGACCCTTTCAAGGTTAGGAGAACTTAGCCAACCGAGGTGTATTGGGGTGTAATGGAAACAGTCCAAGGAGCCTGTGTTTTCATTCTTACCTCTGCTATTATCTTCTCTGCAACACTTGGGAAGTTCATCTCACCTCTTTAACACTCAATTTTCTCTCTAGTAAAGGAGGGGGCCATAGGATCCTAATGTAGAAGGGACCCTAAGAAGTCAACCCCCTCATTTTACATTTGAGGAAATTGAGATCCAGGGAGGTAAAGTTGACTTGTCCAAGGTCACACTGGTAAGAAGGGTCAGAGGTAGCATTTGAACCCAAGTCTTATGGCCCACAATATCTCCCTTTATAGAATGTAAACTTTTTTTTTTCAATTTGAATATAAGCTTTTTCCAGCAAGGGCTATTTATGAGGCTGCTGGGTGACTGCAGTAGACGGAGAACTGGAGTCAGGACAGAACTTTCTTTGGAAACCTGCAGGCTCTGTGACCTTGGGCAAGTCAACCTAACTTCTCAGGCTCAGTTCCCACATCTGCAAAATGGGAAAAAACGATAGCAGTTACCTCAGATTTTGGTTGTGAGGATCGGCTGAAATAACACATATAATGTGCTTTGTTAACCTTAAGGCATCATAGAAATGCAATGTTCTTATTATATTTTTCACCCTTACTTTGTATTCCAAGGGCTTTAGCGTAAGAGCCAAGTAGAAGGAGCAGAAAATAGACTGCATGGCCTGGAGTCAGGAAGACCTGAGTTCAAATCCAACCTCAGACACTTGTTGATTGTAAGACCCTAGGCAAGTCACCCAACTTTTGCCTATCTCCATTTCCTCAGCTGTAAAATGGAGATAATCATAGCACCTCTTTCCCAGGGGCGTTGTGAGGATCAAAGGAGCTATTTCTAAAGCACTTGGTATCTGGCACATAATAGGTGCTCAATAAATGCTAGTTGTTTCTCCCCTTCCACCCTCCCCTCTTATTAAATTCTTGTTGGTTGATTGTATAGAACATACGGTCAGACCTGGGTCATTCCCAAAGGTGTGCTGGTAAACATTTAACAACCAACTCTATTGGGAGGGGGCGGGGAAGGTGGGGTTTGTAACTGGAATTATTTTTTTCATTGCTTTCTTAAGAAAAACAATAATTCAAGCCCTAATTTGTAGCATTTGCCGATTTCCAAGGTGTAAATACTCCCACCGGAAATTTAACAGCGGTCCGTTTGGTCCAAGCCAGGTTCATAGCACTCCTGATTCCTCCTGGTTCTCCAGCAAATTGATCTAGACCTCTCTAGAATGGCTGTGTGATCTAGAATGAGCTCCTTCCCTACTCTGGGCTTCAGTTTCCTCTTCAATAGAGAGAGATGGGGTTAGCGCAGTGAAACAATCATTCCCAGGGGATCCATGATAAATATAACCATATGTAAGACACCTCATCCTGGCTTAGGCACTGTTTATTCCTGGGCTTATTGGAAAAATACAAATATGGCAAGAATAAAAATTATTCCAGTTTACAGAAGATGCCCTGAAGGTAGACAGGGATGATCTCCGAGGTCCTTTCCCAGCTTTAAAATCCTGAGACATCTGAGTTTCCACCCACTGGTCCTTCTTCCCTCCCTCTGGAGTAACATAGAATCCATTCAACCCCTCCTCCATAGGAGAGGTTCTGGAACATTTGAAGCAAGATGCAGTGGGATCCAGGGAGAGGGACAGTAATAGCCAGAGACTCAAAAAAGGTACCTATAATCCCTTACATCAGTATAAAGCTTTACAATTTAGGCAGTGCTTTCCATCTGCTTATTGAAACTCCCAGACACAGGCCAAACAGAAATGACTAATAACAGTAGTAATGATAAACACATTTATGGTGCGTTAAAGTTTGCAAAGAGCTTTACAAATATGATTTCATTTGATCCTCACAATGCTTCAGGGAGGGATTATCCCAGATGGTATTATTATCCCCATTTTACAGATAGGGAAATTGAGGCAGAGATTAAGTGACTTGCCCAGGTCAAACAACTAGGAAGTGTCTAAAGAAGGATTTGAGATTCCTCACCCTATCCCTTGAGCTGTGTCTCCTCTCACCCAGGTCAGCACTCAGGTGAGGAAGCATGGGGTCCAGAAAGGCTCACAGGGTCATAGAGTTTAGGACTAGCAGAGACTTGAGAGATCAGTTAGTATAATCTAATTCTATTCTAAAATGATGGGGGTAGCTAAGTGGCCCAATGGACAGAGCTCCTGGACCTGGAATTAGAAGGACCTGAGTTCAAATCTGACCTCAGATATTTACTAGCTGTGTGACCCTGGGCAAGTCACTTAACCTTGACTGCCTCCATAATCATAGTCACGACAAAGATGATGGAACAAAGGTGACAACGATAGGTTAAGAATTAGACCTGTGATTGCACTGGAATAGGGAATTCCCCGATGAGGGAACCCCCTACTCTCAAAGCCTGCAGGCACCTGCTTCATAATCTACAGTTTTTGGGAAGATGTCTGGGGGCCCTGATGAACTAACTGGTTGGCTTTTGCAGGATCAGATCCCAGTATGTGTCAGAGACAAGACTTGAATCCAGAACTTTGGGGTTTCATAGTCAGGCCTCTAACTCCTCTGCCATTCTGTTAATAAAACCAACCAACCAGCATGAAAGGAAAAGATATCCAGAGAGAAGAGAGCAAATGAGACATGGTACATGTCCCCTCCATCATCCCATCTGCTACCAAGTTGTACAGAAGGGGACTTTACAAGACAGCTGCTTGTCCCAGGATCCTTTGTGATCTGAACCCTACTAAAAAAGATGAGTCTCTCCTTCCTCACCTCTATCCCCTGGCTTCCTTTAGGTTCCTGCTAAAATCCACCTTCTACAAGAAGCCTTTCCTGATCCCTTTTCATGCTAGTGCATTAATTATTAATTAATGCTCTTAATTATCTCCCAAGTTATTCTGTCTCTATCTTGTTTACAGGTTGTCTCCTCAATTAGACTGAGAACCTCTTGAGCATCACAGTGCCTGATGCATAGTAGGTATTCAGTTATTGACTGAATAACTGAGAATTCCTCAAGAACAAGGGGCTAGATTTTGCCTTCTTTTGTACCTCCAGAACTGATTACAATCCCTGGCACATAGTAGCTATTTAATAAATGATTTGACCTGTTGATTTGACCTGACTCATTTAACCCTCATCTCTATGAAGGAGACCTTATATTATAAACCCCATTGTACAGATGAAGCAAGTGAGGTCTAAGGAAGGAAAGTGACTCACTTAGGACCAATAGGGAGTGTCCAAACTGGGATTTTAACCCAGGCCTCCTCATACCTGGGGGTATTTTGCCCACTCACTGCAAAGTCCCTCTTTGGCTGTTTTGCCCAATGTGACTTCACACACACACAACACTAGAACAAAATTCAGGATCTCCCCCTTGCTCAGGAGTTCAGAAGGGAAGGTCCATTGAGATAAAGCTGGGGATGAACATCTAATGAAAGTCTAAAACAGGTACATGTTTTAAAGAAAGCTAATCCTCAAGCAACTTCTTAGGATCCCAGCTGGGTATCTCAGAGGCCTAATGGAGAGAGAGCTGGATCTGGAGTCAGGAAGACCTGAGTTCCAAAGTGGCTTCAGATACTAGCTGGGAGACCCTGGGCAAGGCATTTCACCTCTGGTCTGCCTCAACTGTAAAACTGGGATTAACAATAGAACCTACTTCCTAGAGTTGTGAGGATCAAGTAAGATGATACTGTAAATTAGTGTCTTTAATAAATATACTTTCCTTCCTTCCTCTTAAGCTAGAAAGGACCAACCCCCTTCATTTTACACATGAGGAAATTGAGGCCTGAAAGGGTAAAGGGACTCCCTTGGTCTTCTGAGTCCAAATCCAGCATTCTTTCCGAGATATTACCCTGCCTTTCCCTTCCCAGAACCCCAGCCCACACACACCAACGCCTACCACCATTCCAGCAATGGGAAGAAAGTGGTCAGTCCTTTGGCCTCCAGGTTCCAGGAAGTGGGTGGGGAGGGGGGGGGCAGTGCAGCTAAAATGGCTTCTCTCACTGTGCGTCACTACCCAGGCGGGGAAAATGAAAATCCCTTCTTCTTCCTGCCCTGACATCTGGACTCAATAACTGTCTGCCTGGGTTTCCGCTGCAAATCCCAAATTTCATGGGTTTATAACTTGGCTGTAAGAATTCACTCAGCTGAAAATTGGCCGCCGGTCAGCCCCAACAAGCATGTTCACGTTTCCTCTAGGTATGTGTCCCTGTCTTCTATATATAACCTCCTCATCCCCAGACTTTGGGACCCGGCTGAAGATTTGACCTGAGGCCTCCCTAGAGGGATGGAACAAGGAAGGCAAGAGAGAGACTAGCTAGGAATTGTGTTCCTGGGAAACTGAGGCTCAGAGTCATTGTTAGGCTCAGACTTACCACTTATCATCCAAATAAGTCGAGGTCTCAGATACCCAGGGAATATAGAAGCATGGTGTTTGAGAGGTGGATGGACTCAGAATAGAACAATGCATTAGAGCAAAGGTCACATCTGGGAGGGCCTTTAGAACACAGAGTATCAGAAATGAAAAGGACCTTAGAATGTAGAATGTCGGAGCTGGGAGGGACCTTAGAACAGGGAACCTCACAGCTGGGAGAAGCCTTTAGAACATGGAGTGTCAGGGTTGAGAGGGGCTTAGAACAGAGAATTTCAGAGCTGGGAGGGGCCTTAGAACATTTGGTCTAACTATAGTTTTAAAGATGAGACAAATGAGTCTCTAAGATGAGATGCTTCTTACCCCAAGTCAACTCAGAGAATTTATGGCAGAGCCATGAATTCAATTCAGAGGATGATAGATTTGAAGTGAGAAGGGTCGTCAGAGGTCAATCAACTCCAACCTCTTTATTTTACAGATGAAGAGACTGAGAAAGAGAAAGTTTCAGTAACCTGACCAGGGTCATATGGCTAATGTGGGGGGAGGGTGGGGGGGGGGCAGGATCTGAACCCAGATCTTACTAGCTCCAAGTCCTCTGCCCTATCCATTATACTAAGGTAATCCCTTGTTCAGTTTAGCAGGAATTTATTAAACATCTACTGTTTTAACTTCCCCAAGTCTCAGTGTCCTCACCAGTAAACCTAAGGGTTAGGACCAGATAACCTCTGAAATTCCTTTCATCTGAAAATCTAACGATCCTCCCTGACAGGCACTTTGCTGGGCAATTGAGATATTAAAAACAAATCCAGTTCCTGCCCTCAGAGAGATTCCATTCTATTTGATGACCGTATCCTTAGTGCCTGCCACACAGTAGGGACTTCATGAATTTCTTGTCTGTTGGTCAATGGCGTCTACAAGACCCCACAGACCAAATCTGCAAGCAGTCGTATCCAGAAATCATCGGATGGACGCTGGGGAAGGCCTCGATGAGAGGTATACCACCTTCCCCCATGGGCAGTTCTAGGGCAGGGCCAGCAGCCTTCACCTGCTCTGCAGAATATCCCCCTTTACCAGTACCACCACCCACACACTCGCACACACACACACTCTCCTTATTCACTGATCCCAAGTTTTATAAGCCCAAAGTTGGACCCTTTTCCATGAACCCACTAGGGCTCAGCCACCACGCTCAAGCATCCTTTGCTCTTTTCTATCTCAGCTCCTGTCCGCCCTTCCCCCAGGCCCCTGGGAGGGAGCAGACTCTCCCCAGCTGTGTCCTGGGGCCGGGGGAGGAATGCACACCCGCTTCCGACAGAGAGCTATTTAGGAAGCTGGTGCAGAGGAAGTGGAGAAACCCCCCCTCCCCATCCCTCGCAGGCCAGGGCTCCCTGGGGAATCAGGAAGGGGCCGCTTTCTAAGACAGCTTTGCAGAGACAGGCCAAACTGGGGGGGAGGGGAGTCGGGGGGGAGTGGGGGCTGGGGAGAGGCGGGATCAGGAGGTGAGAAGGGAAAACACACAGCAAGAAGAAATGAGACATTACTTTGTCCTCCAGGCTTCCTCCTGGCTCCCTTCGAGCCATGTTGTAAGCAGGGCACTCGGTGGGTGGGGGCTCCAAGGCCTGGGCGGAAAACTGGCCAACACTGTCAGAGTCATAACCACTTTAGAGCCAGGGACCCTGAGGGCCAGACAGCCAGTCCGGGAGGTCTAGCTCTAACTTAGCCTGGGCTCCTTCCCTCTGACTGGGTGCCACTCTCTCTCTCCCAAGCAGGGCTCCCCTTAGTTCGTACCCCTTCACCTCCTCTCACCTAGATTACTGCAGTGGCCCACAGTAACAAAATGCTGAGTGAGGTCTGTCTGAACAGGGGGTATCCACCAGGGAGATCAGGCTTTTCAGCTGGGCTTTAATGGGTGGGGAGTAATTCAAAGTAGTCCCCTTAGGAAGCCTCTGTGAGCCTGTTTCTTCATCTGCAAAATGGAGTGGTTGGACTTAGTGGCTTCCTCTAGCTCTAAACCTATGTTTCAAGGATCCCTGAGGGGCACACCCCTAAAAAAGCCACCACCTAAAACTTCCAAAATAATTCATAACAATAACCCCTATTTCTAGGGCGCTTTCAGGCTTACCCAAAGCATGGTGACTGGCACACAGTGGGCACTTGAAAAATGTTTGCTAATGCACTCACTTGTGACAATACACTTTCTTTCCCACAATCCTGTGAGGGGAGCAGTGTGTTGCTGTACCCATTTCTCAGAGGGGGAAGCTGAGGCTCAGACAAGGGAAGGGACTTACCTAAGGGTCACCTAGCTAGAAGGATACCTTTCTTTGCTCCAGAGACTCAACTTTGAAGAGAAGTCTGAGACTTAGGAAGGCCTAGGGACCCCACTTCAGTCACGTCACAGTCAGGTGGGTCTTTATGTCATTTCCAGGATGGTTTTGTTCAAATACTTTTCTCTTAGCTTCTTCCCCTTCTATTTTCATCCCTTCCTCTGTTAGAATAGAAGCTCTTTGGGGGAGAAGATTTTTTTTCCCATATATGTGTCCCTGGTGTCAAGTACAATGGCTTATATACAACAAGCACTTAATAAATGCTTCCTGGATTGAACTGAAGACTTTTGAGTCCAGTCATCTTTTCTACTTTATCACCCTACTTTTCACCCTCTCCCATTTCTAAGGGTCAGAGATCTCAGAGTTGGGAAGGCTCCCATATGAATTTTAAGGTCCCTTCCAATTTGGAATTGGAGATTTAGTCCAAGAGGTATCTAGAACCCATATAAGATTTCATGCCTTCTCGAGGAGAGGGGGGAGGAAATTTAAGACTTATGGAAGTGATTGTAGAAAACTGAAAACAATTCTTTAAAAAAAAAGAGGTGTCTAGAACGTCAGAGCTGGGAGAGCCCTTAGAACACAGAATGTCAGAGCTGAGAGAGAGGTCTTAGAACAGAGGATGTCAGGGTTGGGAAGGGTCTTAGAGCTCCGAATATCAGGGCAGTATGGGCCCTTACAATCTCATGTAAGATGAAAAAACTAGGGCTCAGAGAAATAAGGGGACTTGTCCAAAGTAACTCAGCTAGTTAGAGCCCTATATACTCTCTTGACACCAAGGTTCCTCACTTCTTTGTGACACCATCCACATGGACAAGACCATCAAAGGAGATCTCATGTTCTGAGGGACCCTCTTGAGAGGTCTTAACAAGGAATATTCTCTGCAGCATCCCTGACAAGGGGTTCAATCAGCCTCTGTTTAAGGTTCTTCAGTGACAGTGAAGTCACTACCTGTGGCAGTGGCCTATGATACTTTTGGATGGCTTCAAGGAAGGCCTTCCTTGAATTCAGCCTTTGAGCAACCTCATCTGTACATTGCTGGTGGAGGTACTTCTGAAGACCTACTGTCTGATTCAAGAGCCTGATAAAAGGGATGGGGGCTGGCACACTTCCACCCTCCCTGTCCCTGGATGTCCTTGACAAGCTGAGGAGTGACTTTCACTTCTGCTTTAATCTGCACACCAATCTGCACACCCTCCCCTCCTTGCCCACACTGGGCATCCCTGAGCCAGAAGAGAGGGGAGGTCTTAGACAAAGATTCAGCAGTGTCAGTTCTGCTGCCTCCGGCCCATGTCCCATTCATCCTGGTGACCCTGCTCACTCTCCTTCCCTGGCCTGCCTCTTGGCTCCGAAAGGAAACCGATCGGGGCCTCCACAGGACGTCCCTTTCATTCCGAGCTGAAGGGCGGCTTCCGCTTTCCCACAAATACAACTTCTCTCGCTGAGGCCCCAGGAGAGAGAAGGGGGAGGGAAAGGGGAGAGGACTCCTCAATGCTCCCCCCCACCTCCCCATACACACATACACACACACACACACACACACACACACACACATACACACACACACAGACATATAAGTAGCCTAGTTCTGGAAACAGACTGGGATATTAACTTAGGGGATCTGGGTTCCAGACCCAGCTCTGTCACCATCTGGGTAACGAGGCTTTTTCTCCTTCTCTAGGGCTCAGTTTCCTTATCTACAAAATGAGGTCAGATTAGGTGTTTCCCTAAGGCCCCTCTGAGTTCTGATATTTTCTCTTCAAGCTCTGATGGCTTTTCTTCTAAAGATTTTCCCTCTCCAAGTTGTGAAATTCTATATCCTAAAGTCCCCCTCAGGAGGAGTTCATGTAGACCATGGGGCTTGAAGTCCAGGTATGAGCATCTTTTCCCACATTCTGGGAGGATGCTTGCCCCAATAGGGGCAGTTGGGGTGACAGAGCCCTCAGTAATCCAGCCCATGATATCCATCCCTACCGATTATGCAGTTGTTCAATCGAGCAATTGGTCAATCAATAAACACTTATTAAGCGCCTACTATGTACCAGGCTAAGCTACTAACTAGGTTCCTGAAATGATATGTATCTGAGGGACTATCCAGGGAACTGGGGTCAGGCTGACTCTGCCATGGAGAGTGAACTAGTATCAAAGGGCAGACGTTTCAGGGAGGCAGATTTTGGTTAGAGATAAGGAAATAAAGGTCTGACTGATCAGGGCCTCCCCAAAAACATAATCGGTTCCCTAGTAGTGATGTCCTCATCTGTGGAAGCATCCCAGCAGGGGATGGAGGACTGTGTATCTCAGTTCCTAGCACAAAGCACTTTGCCCAGAATAACTCCTTAATATCAATCTCCATTTACAAGGAGCACTGTGCCAAGCACACAGTAGGTGCTTAATAAATGTTTACAGACTAACTTTAAAGCTGCAGATCAATAGTAAATGCATAGAGCTGCAAAGCACTTTACATGCTTTCCTTTCTCACCAGTTTTACAACAATTCCAAGAAAGAAGTTCCAGAGGAATTATTATCCCTCTCTCCCCTTTGTAGAAGGAAAGTGAGGCTCAGAAATGTTCATTCCTTTTGAGTTCAGTCCAGGATGGGAGGCAGGGTCTTCCTAACTCCAAATCTAGCATACTGGCCTTAAGTGCCCCATTATTTCTGCTTGTGAAAGGTTACCAGGGTAGCCCTAGGTGGAGGGTTGGTCTAAGGATCCTTAACTCAGGTTCTAAGAGTCCAAGAACTTTTTTTTTTAGTCCAAGAACTTTTAAAAAATGGAACCATGTTAAATGCGTGAAGATTCCCCTGACCCAGCCATCTAACCAGCAATTATTAAGCACCCACTGTATTCCAGACACTGAGGAGATAGATAGATCTGAAACTATTACTGGCCTCAGGAAAAATATATTCTATTAGAACAGGGGTTCTAATTAAGCTGGGGTCTGTAAGCTTATATACATACTATACACACACACATACACACACACACACACACACACATATATATGTATACATATATACATATGTATACAGAGAGAGATATATATGTTTTATTTTTTCCCCCAATTACATGTTAAACTTTAAAAAACCTTTTGATAACTCTAATCCACTATAACTGGCTTCCTTTGCAATCCTATATATTTTATTTTTTGGTGAGGCAACTGGGGTTAAGTGACTTGTCCGGAGTTACACAGCTAGTAAGTATTAAGTGCCTGAAACTGGATTTGAATTCAGGTCCTCCTGACTCTAGGGCCAGTGCTCTATCCACTGCACCACCTAGCTGCTCCTTTTATATTTTATTTTATGCATTTAAAAAGATTTTTCTGGAAAGATTCACCACGGATGAAAGGAGTTTGTGACATAAAATTAATTAAGAATTTTAGAAGGCTAGAAGAAAATTAAATAGCTAAATGTGTGTATATCACTTTTAGGATCCCAAGGCACTTTTTTTACATTATCTCATTTGACCCTCACAACAACACTACAGACAAAGGTGCTGTTAGCATTCCCATTTCACAGATGAGACAACTGAGATCTCTAATAATCTTCCACTTCTGACCTCAAATAAGACTTTGTTCTGTTTTCTCTGATCTATTTCTGGAACACTATGTATTCCATACACAGCACTCTTTGTTTGTGTTTTCAGCAAACCAGGAGACCCATATGAGGAAGGAGAAGAGGAGAGCAAGTCACCTCACACACTCCCCCAACACCAGTGGCCAAGGGCACTCCCGCTATGAATTCTTCCTCTGCAGCTACCCCCTGCCTCCCAAGTAGGCTTTCAGACTCCTTAGACCATACCTCCTTGAGCTCCTGACTGTAGTATGGTCTACAGGGCATCAGTGGACACAACCTTACCACCTGCTCCTGGGTCTGACCCCAAGGGAGGACCCTGAACATTCAATTCCTCTGCTTCTTTCAATGGACCTCTCTTCACTCACTGATTCTCTGCCTAGACTCATTCCTCAATGGTTAGCACTCTATGACTTCTATTTTCCCAATCCCAGAGTTACTCCTCATCTCTACTTTCTGACTTCTCTGACTTCCTTCAAGTCTCAGCTAACATCTCAGTTTTTCCCAATCCCCCTTAATGCTCCTCAGGTTAGTCAGTCTCTAGGATCCCTATTCAGGCTCTTCACCTCAGGTACACACTGGAATTGGGACCTTGACCATAACCCACAATGCTCCCCTTCCAAATTAATGAACTCTGAAATAACTTGAGCTGATCATAATCTTTTATCACTCTCTCTTTCTGGATGCTTTGTAACCTCTAATAATGTTCTTCATCCTCACTGTGGCCTCTGTTCCCTTTCTATCATTTCTTTTCCAGCCCATCATCATCATCGCACTGTGTACATACTCTCTTCCCAACCTCAGCCCCCTTGGTCAACCATAATATCTTGCCTCCTTGTCCTATAAAGCATCAATCACACTTTGCCAAAACGCAATGCTTGTTTACTCCTGCCACCTACCTCTCCTGTTCCCATTCACACACTGCAAAATAGAACTGTCAGCATACAAATGGATGCTACCTGCTCTGTATTGGGCCCTCACTGCAGCAAGGCAATCCTCACACTACTCCCTCATTGATTTTTTATCCTACTCATCACATAGGGGTTGCTCCGAGCCTTCTTGTCTCTCTACCCTCAAATTATTGAGGGCATTCACCAAGACAGTGTTCTCTCCTCATCTCACACCTTTCTGACATTATCATCCCCTACTAGATAACCCTTCACTCCAGTCTCAGGGGAAGTGGCTCTTCTCCTTGCCAAAGTCAACCCCTCCATATATGACTCCATCCCCACTCATGTTCTCTAACAAGTTGCTCCCAGTCTCTCTCCTAAATTCCTCCCTATCTCCTGGCTCCTTCCCAGCTGTTGACAAACATGTCCATGTTTCCCCCTTGTTGACAAAATCATTGCTTGATTCTCCCTTCCCCATTAGCCATTGACCTAAGATTCCCCTCCTCTTTCCATCATTATTCAGTACTTTCTGCTTCTGCTCCTCTAATTCTGTTTATGTTTCACTCGTTTCTCTCACTTTACAGTCTGGCTTCCAACCTCACCATTCAACAGAATGGCTTGCTCCAAAATTACTAATCATCAATGGTCAAATCTAATGAAAAATAGCAGTAGCTAGTATTTATACAGCACCTACTATGTGCTGGGCATTGTGCTAAGCACTCTACAAATATTATCTTATTTGGTCCTCACAACAACCCTGGAAGAGTATGTACTATTATTATCAATCCTAGTTTTACAGAGGAGGAAACTGAGGCAGAGCCCAAAGTCACACAGCTGGTAAGTATCTGAATGGCCTTTTCTCCTTCTTGACCTCTCTTCAGACTTTGATACTTCTGATTACCCTTTCCCTTTGGATTCTTTCTCCTCTCTAGGGTTTCATGACACTCCTCTCCATTCCCGGTTCTTCCCCTATCAGTCTGAGCACTTGTAGAGTCTGCTTTGCTGCATATTCATATGGGTTTTGGCCACTACATGTGGGTGTCTCTCATGGTTCTGTCCTTTTAGCTTGGTACTATTTCTCTATCTCATCAGTTGCCATGGGTTCAATTATCATCTCCATGCAGATGGATTCCTGAATCTCTATATCCAGCTCTAGTCTCTTTCTTGAGCCTTACACACCCACATTACCAATTGCCTTTTGGATATCTCTCATTGGATATCCGATAAGCATCTCAAATTCAATATGTACAAAACAGAACTCATTCTCTTCTCCCCAACCCCAAACCTTCCTCTAGCCTATACTGCCTACTGTCATTGAATACGCTACCACCATCCCAGTTCCCATCGCTGTCTTTGACCTCTTACTTGAATTTATTCTACTTTTTGTCACTATGATGCCTCATTGACCTCTCAGGAACATCCATCAACCTCTTCAGACTTCTCACTGGGGAACGCTCCCCTTTTCTAGTGCTGCCTCCATTTTGGAGAGGGGTCCAGGATGGCCAACATTCATTCCCCTCTTGGCTTGGCTTTTGACTTTTCAGACTTAAAAAGCAGGTCATGGTGTGTGCACCTCTTGTCCCTGCCACCCTCCCCTGATGCCAACCTTTTCACTTTTTTGTACATACTGTTTTCTCCTACTAAAATGTTAGTTCCCTGAGAGCAAGTACTCTCTTTACTTTTGCTTGTATTTGTATCTCCAGCACAGGACCTATTATAGAGTAACCACATAATAAATGCTTGTCGCCTACTTGTCTGCAAACTCAAACCCTTGCCAAAACCTTCTCTTTACTCACACAACTATGACCCCATCTTGGGCACTCTTCACCTCTCCTCTGGACCTTTGCAGTAGGTTCACTGGTCTGCTTCCAGTCTCTCCCAGCTCCAATCTATCCTTCACAGAGCTACACAACTGAGAGAGGTGATGGGAGCTCATAGTAGAGCAGGGAGGTGTTGCTATGGATAGAGTGCTGGGCCCAGAGTCAGGAAGACCTGAGTTCAAATCCAGCCATAGACACCTACTAGTTTTGTGACAAGTTACAAATGCTATCTGCCTCAGTTTCCTCAACTGTAAAATGAGGATCATAATTATACCTACCTTGCCAGGGTCATTGTAATGAGATAATATTTGTAAAGCACCCAGCACACTTAATAAATGCTAATAAATTCCTTCCCTCCCTATGGTCTGAGGACTTCAGAGACCAGCTGGGTGCACCTGAGACTGACCAGGAATCCTCTCTACATTCTCCAGAGCCTCTGCTTGAAGACCTCTGGACTGCAGAGTGCTGTTCCCTCCCTCCCCATGCAGGCCATGCCTGCCAGAGCTCTCTCACAGTTAGGAAGTTTTCCTTGGACTGAAGAGAAATCTAGCTGGAGCATCCAGTTCTGCCCTTGGGGGCCAAGCATAACAAGGCTAATCCCAATTCATCAGGCAGCCCTTCGAAGACACACAGACAGCTATCTTGTCGTGTATTCCTTCCATAAAAAAGAACACACTGAATGTCAACTTCCTATGGTCAGAGGGCCTATGGTAGAGACTGCCTCCTTCTGCCCTCCTACCCCCACTCTCCCGCTATCCCCTCCCCCTGGATCTGGAATAGTGGCTGAGCCATGAGATCTTGAGTCTGAGGACTGAGTTTGAATGCCAGTTAATAATGACAGTTGGTATTGATACAGTATTAGTAATAACTAACATTTCCATAACCCTTTGTACAAGTGATCTCATTGATTGGATCCTCATGATGACTTTGTGATGAACTGCTCAAGAGGCTCCCTTCTAATAAAAACATATCCCTTTCAATGTCATCCTTAAGAGTTATAGGAATACTGCCCACATGCATTCTTCAATCACCTTTCTCATTGCATCGACCCTATCCAAGGGCAGACTGAAGCTTGACTCACTTCTCAGATAAGGACACAAAAAACTGAAGCTAGGGGCTTAAAAAAGAGAGAGAGAGAGAGAGAGAGAGAGAGAGAGAGAGAGAGAGAGAGAGAGGAAGGAGGGAGAGATAGAGAAAAAGAGAGAGATAGAGACACAGAGAGAGAAAGAGAGCAAGCAGGAGGGACAGAGAGGGGAGGAGATAGAGAAGGAGAAGAAAAAGGAGAAGGAGAAGAAGAAGAAGGAAAACAAGGAGAAGGAGAAAGAGAAGAAGAAAAAGAAGGAGAAAGAGAAGAAGAAAAAGAAGGAGAAGGAGAAGAAGAAAAAGAAGAAGGAAAAGGAGGGGAAGGAGAAGGAGAAGAAAAAGGAGAAGGAGAAGGAAGAGAAGGAGGAGGAGAAGGAAGAGGGAGAGAGAAGTTGTTTGATTTCCAAGGCAAGGTCCATGGCCTAAAGCTCCCATCCCCAGCTCCTCACTGATACCACACCATAGCAGAGCTGGTATAAGCAATTCCAGAAATACACGGACCCTTGAGAAGACCATCCAGAGCCCCAGCACCAGAATCAGAGGGCGGTGCCTCCTTGCCAAGTCAATGAAGGCCAAGCTTGTTCTGAGACCTCCTCTGTCCTTCCCCTCACCTCCAAATACCTCCTGGGACCTTAGTCACCCTGTGAGTTCACAGCACCCTTCTCTAGCAATGTCTTTGACCACAAGACCATGGCCTTAGTCACTATGGAGACCCTAGCAAAGGTATGGTCAGGAAGCAAGGTTAGTTCCTTGACCAGAGAAGAGAATTCAGGGTATTTGAAACCTAAACAACATGAAGAGCTATTGCTTTTAGCTCATGCTGATTTCCAGACAATGGGCTACACTGCAGAAAATATACTTCCCTAAAGATGGACCAAGTATTGATTTGAGGGAAGAAAGGGGTCAGCACTTACCTTGGGGGGATCAAACAGCTCCAGGATATAGTCTTCACCACCTTCTGGGCTCACTACCTTCCTCAATACCAGCCGGCCCCGCTGCCTAAGGGCCCCACTGTCCATGGTGGTTTCATCCACTAGGCCATATTTGAGGACACCCTCCTTTCGGGCCTCAGGAACTGGCTCCCTGGACAGGCTCCAGGGCAGGATTTTCTTGGCCAGGCCTTGTTTAGAAGGGGGGTCACCCACCTCACCCTCAGCTGTTCCTTCCCCAGTGACCAGTGTTTCTGAGGGGCGGCGTCGAAAGATATGGCGAAGGCTCCTTCGAAGGTGATGGAAAGAGTAATGGGCAATGGATCGGGGGGAGGCCAGAGGTGAGGCCCCTCCTGTGAGCTCCTCTGAACTCCGGGATTTGGGCAGGGTCTGCAAGGTGACTTCGGGGGCCCGCTCACCAGCCTCTGGAGGTGCCTCTGCCTTGGGAGGTGCTGCCGAGCCATCCGTGTGCCTCCGGCCTGTCTCTCGATAGTCCCGGACCCGGGAGGTAATGGGCCGCAGCCGTAGCTGGTGCATGGCCCAGCCCTCTCTCACCTCGTGTCGGAAATACTGCTGGAAGAGGTCCGTGAACTGCAGCGAGAAGTGGTCAGCCCCCAAAAGGTCATGGTGGGGGTGCTCGCTGGCAAACAGCCAATATTGCTTGGCCAACTCCTTGGCCGTGGCCACTGCATGAAGTTCACAGAATTCACTCCAGCCCCGGGGGTTCGAGGAGGGTGAAGGCTGAAGGGCTGGCCCATTCATTGCCGGGGCCGAGGCAGGGAGACTGAGCTGTAAAGACACAAAAAGGGAAGGGGGCTGCTGAGTAGGAGGCAGAGGCAGACCTGCTCGGCCAGGCCTTTGAGAACATTCCGAGCTGGGCCTTCCTGGAAGATGCCATAAACTCCATCTGGAATGCCCTTCTGTTCCCTCATAACCTCATCCATTCTCAGGAACCCCACAAAGACCTGGGTTCAAATTCTACCTTTGACACTTACTAGCTATGTGACTCTGGGCAAGGCTCTCTAGGTCTGTTTCTTCAGCAGTAAAATGAAGGGGTTAGAAGAAATGGTTTTAAGATCCCTTCCCACTCAGTATCCTGACCACCCCATTCCCCAAGCTCCCTCTCCCCTGAACTCTCAAAAGGCTAGTGTTGTGAAATCTGGGTTCAAATCCAGGGAAGAAGACAACCTATTGTCCTGTAGTGAAAGAAAACTGTCAGAGGTCAGGAGACCTGGGCCCCAGCAACACCCTCCCTCCTACTTAGCGCTCTTTATAGTAGAATCATAGACTGTCTGAGCTTGAAGGGTGTTAGAACATAGAACATCAGAGACAGAAGGGACCTTAGAACATAGGACAGAGTTAGGAAGGGCCTTGGAACCTAGAGTGTCTGAGCTGGAAGAGACCTTAGAACATAGGATGTGAGAGTTGGGAGGGACCTTAGAACACAGAATGTCAGAGCTGGGAAAAGCCTTAGAACCCAAAGCATCAGAGCTAGAAGAGATTTAGAGTAAAGGATGTCAGGGCTAGGAGTGACCTTAGAATATAGGATGTCAAAACTGGGTAGAGGGGCCTTAGAACAAAGAATATCCAAGCTGGGACGGACCTTACAGCACCAACCCCTCCCTTCAGGGGCCCTGAGTTTCCTCTTTCCTGGAATAAAGGGCTAGGGCCTGGGGCCAATTCATTCATGAGAGTGAGAAACTCTGAAAGATGATGGCCTGGCCTGCCTCCAGGTGAATCACTCTCCTCCTGGCTGGGCCAGCCTCCAGCATCCTGGTCTCCAGCATCTTTCATGAAACTCACATTAGCCATGACCACCCTGAGTCAAAAAATTGAGCCCAGAGATCCAGAAGCGAATTTCTCCCACAGATCTGAAGACTTGTGTTTGCCTCTTGCCTCTTGATCTTTTCTAGTGGTAGGGGAGAAGAATCTCTGCAGAATTTACCCTGCCAGATTCTTAGGATGCCTCGTTGGACAATGGATGTAAAGCATACATTTCATTTATATGCTATTATCATTATTATTAATGACCATAGAGGGCACATTGGTGCTGGCCAGAAGATGCAGTCCACTTGCTTCGTCCATAGGAAGGTGAGGTGCAAGGGGGCCTAGAAAGTGATGAGATATCAGAGAACTTTCTCCAGAAAGAGTTTGGGAAAAAGAGTTTGGCATCTGATTCCCAAGCTCTCCCCACCCCTTGAATCCCCCATGGAACAAGCTGCCAGGCTAGACATGCTACGTCAGGGTCAGACAGCTGCATCCATACTGTTGAATGTCTACACCCACCTCCCCACCCCAGCCCAAACTGGGCCGCATCAGGGTTTAGGGGACCCTGGGAACTCCAGTGAAAGGGTCAAAAACACAAGTACACCCAGAGCCTAGTTCAGAGGATCATAGATTTCAAGCTAGAAAGGATTTCAGATGTCATCTTGTCCAATCCCCTCGTCTTACAGAGGCAAAGCAGCCATCCTATGATTCGTGCAGACCAGTAAGGGAAGAGGGGGGTCCGAACCCAGATTCTGTGAATTCAGAACTTTTCTTAAAGTCCCATGATGACACATAAATCTGGGACCTATTCCCGTAGAGGGGTCCAAAGCAGGAGAGGAAAAGAGGGGGGAAAAGATGACAAAAAAATCCCACATTGTCCCCAGAATCTTACTGTAGTCCTATTAAAACTTCAAGCTTTCTTCTTTCTCATGGTTCCTCTCTTTGGTTCTAATTCTCCTCTACAACATTGCTAATGTGAAACTATGTTTAACAGGAGTGAATCATCAGATTGCATGCCATCTTAGGAGGGAAGGAAGGGGGAGAAAATTTAAAACTCAAAATCTCATGGAAGTGAATGTTGAAAACGAAAAATAAATAAATTAAAAAACTTACAGCTGCATGAAGACTTTTGGGGACCCCTCCATATGTACTCCTCTGCTTGATGTCACAGTCTGTCCCCAATCTATTGGTACCCTTCATGCTCTCAACTCTCTGACAACATGATATCCCCCCCCATGCCCAATACCCCTTGGCTTTGTACAGATGACTCCTCCCCTCCTCCCCCCTGCCTCTTAGAAAAAGGTCCAGTTCAAGACCTACCTCCTATCTGATTCTTTTTTGGATTCCCCTTGGTCAAAAGCTCTTAACCTAGGGTCTGGGAAACTTGGGTTTTTTTTGTTTTGTTTTTTTTAAAACTATATTTCACTGGCTTCCTTTGTAATTCATGTATTTTAATTTTATGCATTTAAAAACACCTCTAAGAGGGAGTGCATAGGTTTCAATAGACTATCTTCCCTCATTGTTAGGGTAAATGCTTCCATTTGGAAGATTATATTTGTGATGTACATTTTTAAAATTTATTTTGTTCATATTCTCTATTGACTTGCCTCTGAATATATTGTAACCCTTCCCACACAGTCCATATGTATGACCTGCCTGAGACTTTTGTCCTTGTATCCCTAGTGTCTACCATTTAAGTAGTAAGCACTTAATAAAATGCTTGTCGCCCAACGGATTGGATGAAAGAATGAATGAATGAAAGAAAGAAAGAAAGAATGAATGAATGAATGAATGAATGAATGAATGAATGAAGAACATCCTGCCTGTGTGGAGAGAGAAAAAAACCAAAACCGAGTCTCTTGGGTAAATTCAGCCTTAGCTCAGAATCATTTTTCGTTGACCCAGAAAAGCCCTAGGAAAATTTGTATAGTAAATGAAATTTATCTAACACTTTAAAGCTTGTAAAACACTTTATAAAACTGTCCCATTTAAGCCTCCAGGTGTCTTGTGAGGTAGGCACTGCAGGTATTATTATTAACCCCATTTAATAGAAAGGGAAACAAACTCAGATGGGTTGATGGGATCCTAGCTCAGATACTCACTGCCTGCATGATCCTGGGCATTCCCTCTTGGGGCCTCAGTTTCCTCATCTGTAAAAAGAGGGAGTTGGACTAGGTGGTCTGAGATGTCCTTTACAGTTCTGTCTAGGTTTCAGGTCCCTATACCTCCTTGGTCCTCAGTTTCCTCATCTGTAAAGGGGATGTGTGGAGTAGAAGACCTCTGGGGTCCTTCCACCTCTATGGCTCCTCAAGAAGTGACCATCCAGGCTTTCCCTGAACACCTAATCTGATGAGGTGCTCATTTTTTCACAAGACAACTCATTCCATTTCTGGATAAATTTCTATTGGTCCAAGGTTAATGCTGCTAATCAGAGTCAAAACCAGCACTTGAATCCAGGCTTTGTGACTTCAAGTCCTGTGCTCCTTCCACTAGGTGGCCCAAGATCTAGAAGGGAGGTCAAATCATGGGAGAGCAACCCCCCTGAAGCAGCAGAAGTCAGGCCCAAGGCAGGGCAGAAGAAAGACCAGCTTGTCCTTAACAAACATTAGGCTGTGAAAACTGAGCCTCTGACTCTTCCCATGCTGAGGTTCTTTCCAAATTTGGGAAATCAGAGGCATCCCAGAAAATACTCTGCAGAGGACACCTTGAGTCATGAAAATGATCCACAGCCATAATGCCTCTGTTTCAAACTGTACTGTAAAGTTCTAATGGTGCCCATCCAGGGACATATTAAGAACTAGGCACCAACTAGAACTAGGTGAATTCCAAGGTCCTCTCCCTGGTCAGTGTGATGAGACATTGAGTCAAAGACAGGTCTGCGGACCTGGCATCACTCTGTAGAATGAATGCAGTTGTTTTGTTCTCTTTAGCTGTAAAGGGAGGAAGTTGGATTCTCTAAAGACCCTCCCCACTCTAAAATTCTATCACTTCATGCCTTGACCCTTCTTGCTCTTAAAGGTAGAAATGTAACAGATCTTTAAGAGATGAAGAGAGGTCATTTAGAATGAAATGGATTCAATTCCACAAGCATTCATTAAGCATCTCTCTGAGCTGGGCTTTGTGCAAGACCTCGGACTTACAAAGGCAAAAAATAGAATCCTGGCTTTGGAGAAGCTCATTTTGTACAGTGCAATATTCGTCTATTATATTCTGCTTCTGTGGGATAACACCACATCCTGACCTGGCTAAAAAACAAACAACAACATTGAATTTTGGAGTGAGGAGATTAAAGCAGGGAAAGGTCTTAGAGGGGAAGGGAGGAAAGGGGGATAAGCATTTACATAGCACCTACTGTGTGCTAACCACTTTTTCCAAATGTTGTCTCATCTGATTCTTGTAACCTTGCAAAGAAGGCGCTGTAATTATTGCCATTTCACCACTGGGGAAAACTGAGGCAGGCAGAGGTTAAGTGTCTTGCCCAGGGTCACATAGCTAGTAAGTGTTAGAGGCCACATTTGAACGCAGATCTTGTTGATTCCAAGTCCTGCAGGAAGTCTGATGATGGCCTGGTGCTCTATCCACTGAACCACCTTAAACCTAGTCTAAATATTCCATGTTGCAGATGAGGAAACTGAGACGCAGAGAGAGTATGGAACTTGCCAAGGTCAGCCAAGCAGTGAGTGGCAGAGGCAGTGATAAAGGTAGGATTTCAACTCCTGTCCTCAGGATCCCAAGTTACTCTTTGTTCTTTTCATGGTATTATAGTAATTTGGGTCAGATCTGGGTTCAAATCATGTTTCTACCCTTTACCAACTATGTGACCTTGGATGAGTCTCTTCTCCTCCCTAGGCGGAATCAAATGATTACGAAGCACCTACTATGTTCTAGGCATATGCCAAGCCCTGCCCTCAAGGAGGGTACACAGTAGGCGCTGACAGTCTAATGGGGGAGACCATGTGCAAACAAATACCTACAAAAGTACACTCTAGAGGGGATAAAATTGCAAATAATTAAAAGAGGGAAGGCACTGGAATGAAGAGAGGTTGGGGAAGGCTTTCTGTAGGAGGTGGGATTGTAGGGACTTAAAGGAAGCTAGGGAGGTCAATAACAGAGGAGGGAGAGAGTTCTGGGCACGGGGAAGCTAGAGAGTCTCATTCACAGAATAGCCAGGAGGCTGACAGAATCAAAGGGTTTTGGAAGTAGATGGTAGGTGGTACAGGGGATGATAGAAAGCTGAGCCTAGAGTAAGGAGAACCCAAGGTTAAATCCAGCCTCAGATACTAGCTGTGTGACCCTGGGCAAGTCATTTACCTTTTGCCTCAGTTTTCTCAACTGTAAAATGGGGGTAATAATAACACCTACCTCCTAGGGCTGTTGATCAAGTAAGATAATATTGGTAAAGCGCTTAGCGCAATGCCTGGCACACAGTAGGCATTAGTTTCCTTCTTGCCCCCCTGCCTTTTATCCAGCCTTAAAGCATCAGTGTACCCTTGGGCTATTTCAAGGGCTCTTCACCTGGGGTTGGGGGTGTTCCATGGAAGGGGTGCTCCCAAGAGAGGCAGGCAGCTCTGTCACGGGAAGAGAAACCCCAAGTCTGGCTTGGGAAAAGTGAAGGAGTCCCACGTCAAGGGCTGGCTAAACCTTCTCAGGCTCCCCCTGCCCTGTACCGGATGTGCCTAACTCCTCATCAGCCGAGCTGGCCGGGTCTGCCTCACAGAGAAGAGCTGAGAACAGGGAGATTTACTGACTTTCTTCCGGAGCCTGCTGGATTCCAGTCAACCAGGGTTACCATGGGGCATTGGTCCAGGGCTGGCCCTCGGGGACACTCATGGCTGCCATCGCCCTTTCATGTGCAGCCAAGGCCCAGCTGGGCCAGCTTCCACATTAGAATGCCTGTGCCCCTAGTGCCCTTCAGATTCTATAGGGCCAAAAAGGGCTTCGGACCCAAGGCTCGAAGAATGAAGTAAGTACAACAAGGAGAGATCACCACAGAACCCAATTTTGAAAAATCAAACATATATTTAAGGCTAGGCATCTATCCCACTGGCAATTAGGCCCCATCCTATGAGGTCAACCCAAGGGCAGCATTCAGGGGGTCAGGGCACTAGAACAACTCATTCCTCCCCCTGCCCTCAAAACAGACCCAAACTCTCCTCTCCCCAAAGGACACCTTTGTCAGGGCACCCAAGCCCCTAGGACAAAGATGCTTAACCTGGAGTCCACAGGGAGTCCATGAATTTGAAGTGGAAGGGGGAATTATATCTTTATTGTAATCTAATTGATTTCCTTTATAATCCCATATATTCTATTTTATGCACTTAAAAACACGATTCTGAGAAAGGGTCCTGAAGTTTCTTCGGATTGCCCAAGGGGTCCAGGACACCTAAAAAGGTGAGAACTCCTCCTCTACGCATATCTCAGCCTGTCTTAACATGGAAGCTACGTTAAAAAAACAAAGATCCTTTCCCTTAGGAGCACACACTTAAAGCCAAGGAGCCATCCAGTCCAATCTATCCCCAAAAGAAATTCTCCCTCTAGTTTCCCAAATAAGCTGGCATTCAGCCTCTGTCCAAATACCTTCAACAAAGAGCAACCAACTACTCTATGCCTCCAACTCCCCCGAATTATCTCATTTGCTAGACATATTTTATGACAATAAGATAAATACAGCGTGTTATCTTTCCTGTTAGAATGTAAGTTCCCTGAAGGCAGGCACTGTTCTATTTTTGTCTCTGCTTCTCCAATCCACACAGTAAGTGCTTAATAAATGCTTTTTGGTTGACTGATAAACTGACTGACCACAGACACCCATCCAACTTTTGAATGGTTGTCATTGTTAATTTTTTTTCCCCTTCTTAACAGTAAGCCCAATATACCCCCTTCCTCTTTCTATCCCTTGTCTCCGGTGCTCCTGCCCCGGAGAGGTGGGAGTAGGGGAGGCAGAACAGAACAGAACAGAATCGCCTTCATTTTACAGATCAGGAAGCTGAGGCTCCCAAAATTGACATAAAAGAGATATAGAAGAGGGGTCTAGGGATCATCGACTCCAGCCTTAACTCTCTCAAACCTTTACAGCTGTGGAAATTGAGGCCACAGAGTTAAGTTCCTTGCTCCAGCCCACATAGCTTCTAAGTGTCTCAGGCAGGATTTGAAACCAGGTCTTCCATACTCCAATTCTAACACTCTTCCCACAACACTGGACATCTTGGTTTGCCCAAGGACACACGCTAGCTAATAAGTGGCAGGTGTCAGATTCAAACCCAGACCTGACTTCAAATGCAGAACTTTTTTCCACTATGCCAAGCTCTTCTCGGACGCTGGGCTCAAATTATTGGTTAATAATTTTAACATGCACTTTGTAAATCTAGCAAATGAGATAATTTTTGTAAAGAACTTAACACAGTGTCCAGCACATAGTAGGTGCTTAATCAATGCTTCTTCTCCTTGGGGTGCTCCATTATTGTAAATTTAATATGATTATTAGATGGAATCCTTGTGAAAGATTTGTGGGAAGAGAAAGTGCTTGCCCCTGGAAATTACTTTGCACAGTCAATAGAATATAAACTCCCTGAGGGCAGGGACTTCCTTTTTCTTTGCATCTACATAGTATCCATTTAATAAATTGTTGATTAACTGACTGTCTAAATTTTGTGCTTTGTTTTCTATGTACATGTTGTCTCCTTCAACCTCCCCCCAACCCCCCAGCCATGTAATCTGGAGGAAAAGGATTCTTTGGTTTTTCTCCTTGTATCACTAACTTCCTTATCCACCAAATAACAGATGAATTTAATATCCTAAAAGGTTTCTTCCAGCTTTACATTTATTTTTATAGATGATAGAACTGAGGCTGAGAGAGGCAAATCTCTTGATTTGCCTGGGGTCACAGAGCTAATTAGTGTCTGAGGTGGGATTTGAATTCAGCTCCTCCTGATACCAAGACTAGGAACTGAAGGGAAAAAAATGCCACCCAGGCTGTTGTGATATGAGCGCTTGTCTCGCTAGTCATTTTGCTCTGAGCACAAAAATCAGAACGAAGCCTCACTCTCCCAGTCTTCCTCTGTCCTGTTTCCCCAGAGAGCCTGGCCCCCGGCCCGGGAGCAGGAGCCAGGATAATCTGCCAGTTCCCTTGAATGGAGGAGTCTGGCTCAAGGGATCTCAAAAGGTCAAGATTTCACAGAGCACCCCCAGTGGGGGAGGGAGGTCTTAGCATCTCCTCCTTCAGGAGCAGGCAGCCTAAGTGTCCCAAAGAGGCCCCTTCCCCCATTCTGGCCTCAGTTTCTCCACTGTAAAAATGGGGAGAAGGACCTTGTCCAAAGATATAGAATACGAGCCAAGGCAATAAAGGCCCCAGGCCAGAGGCTGAAAGAAACCGAAGTGAGGGCAGGGAAAGTTTAGGATGTGGGGCTGAGTTGAAACCCCTGCCCCAGGGCTTCCTCCCCAGCCCAGGCCTGTCCGAGTTACCCAGTTCAAAGCAGCACACACTGTGGCATTCGCAGGGTCAGCCCTCAGTGCGGAAAAGTGTGGGAACATTTCTGTGGCCTGGAGGCTCAGGAGGTCTATGGGGGGGTGGGGCGGGAAGGAGGGGGTGTGCCTTAGGAAACATATCAACAGAGTCAAACAATCACCCAGCTAAGGCTCCCACAGCCAAAGACCAGGAGCTGAATGTGCTGACTATGGAAAATAAAGGATGGAGCGGTCACTAGTCTTTGGCTGCGGGGGAGGACCCAGAAAGCCAGAGTCTTGGGGGACCTCCTCTCCTTACACCCACCAAGGAAATTCTCTGAAACCAAGGGGTAGAACTTAGGTGTGGTTCACAACAGGGAGGGCTTTCCAAGTCTAGTGCAGCCATTTTACAGATGAGGAAACTGAGTTGGAAGATGAAGAGATTTGCCCAAGGTCATACTGGTGATAAGTGATCATGCACCATAGTCACAGAGATGGGAGGAGAATTGTTTGACAGATGAGGAAACTGGGGTTCCACAAAGTTAAGGGACTTGTCTAACGACATCTAGGTAGTGCATGCCAGTTTTCGCTTCCTCTTTCTCACCTCAAGTATGTAGCCTACTGCAGCAGAAACCATCCCAGAGAGTTGGGATGGTGGAGGCCTTGGTCTGAATCACTGAAAAGTACTGGACAAGTCAACTGACACTTCTGAGCCTCAGTTTCCCTATTTTTAAAATGATGGAGTTGGACTAGAGGAGGGTCCCTTCCAGCTCTGGATAGATGATCCTACACTAAGCCTTAGTTTCCTCAGCTGTAAAATGGGTATAGACATCCTTGCACTCTACTTACCTCCCAAGGTTATAAGGAGAGAAGCACTTTATAAACCTGAAAAGGTTAGTTAGAACAAAACATAAGCTGCTCTATTTCTTAACCATGAAGTCCTGCATAGCAGGTTCTGAACTAGGCTGTCTCATGACCCAGGGATTAAGAGTAATTAGTACCAGCCTGAAATGAGATATAGGCAGACAAAAACCTGTGAAAAGTGCACTGTGGAGAGAACGTCAGCTATGGCTGTAGGGGTGGAAGAGAGATGGAAAGCCATTCAGCCTGACGCCATCACTGTACACAGAAGGAAACTGAGGCCCAGAGCTAGAGGGAGATTCCCCTCCTGCCCTCAGCTGCAAGTGGAATTTTGGACAGAACCTGCTCTGTCCTGCCTCTCGCACTCCCACAGGTGGGAAAGCTGGTGGTATCCAACTGACTTCTGAGAACAGGAGTTCAAATCCTATTCTACTCCTTGGGACCTTCATTTTACCTTTCCTGGGCCTTAGTTTCCTCAGCTGTAAAGTGGAAGTGTGGGGGGAATTGAATTAGATGGCTTCTACTCTTGGCCTCAGTTTCCTCATTGGTAAAATGGGAATGGAGGCAACTAGACCAAATGATTCCTAAGGTCCCTTTGGGCTCTAAATCTTTGCTTTGCTAATCTTTTCCTGGGCGCACAGTGTCTGGGCCAGGTACTGGGGGTTTGGCCTGAGCTGTCTCCCCCCTCATTCATCTGCTCCCCACTCCCTTCCCAGATCCCAGCTGGGCAGCCCTGCTGGAATTTCCCAGGCCAGCCCCCATCCTGTTGAAATTAATAGTCCCACCAAGAGCCAAACTCCACACTCTTGGCTCTCAAGGAGGGACAATTACTGTGTTGTTCCAGGAGATCTTATCTCCCTAATGAACAATTTAGAAGCACCCAGGCAATTACACAGCCTGCCTAAGGAGGAGTCCCGGGATCGAATCACACGGCTCCCACTCCCAGCCCTCAACCCCCCTCAAACCAGAGGCCCCATTAATAGAGAAACTGTGAATGCACCATGAAACCTTTGATTCAGAACCATCTGCTCCAGGGCAACTCTGTCCGTGCCACCCACCCTGACCCTCCATGGGACATCTAGTTGGTAAGAGACCCTTCGTTCCTCTGGGAAGCAGGCAGGCAACCCAGGAAAGAATATAGTCTAAAAATAAGGAAAAGAAACGAGACAAGAGAGAGAGACAGAAAGAGAAAGAGAGACAGAGACAGGAAGAGTCAGAGACAAGGAGAGAGAGGTAGGGAGAGAGAGATAGGTAGAAAGACAGAGACAGAGAGATACAGAGGTAGAGAGAGATAGGGAGAGACAAGGAAACAGACTAGGTGAGAGAGGTAGGAAAGAGAGGGAGAAAGAGATAGGGAGACAGAGACAGGAAGAGACAGAGACAGGAAGAGTAAGAGACAAGGAGAGAGAGAGGTAGGGAGAGAGAAGTAGAGAGAGAAAGATAGGGAGATAGAGACAGAGAGGTGGGGGGAGAATTGGGGGGGGTGTCTCAGTGACCAAACTGGCCAGGACCCTTGAAAGAAACAATCCATCATCAACTATTTATTAAGGCATGCCTCCTCCTTCCTCTCCTGAGGCAATGGGGGCACCAAGGGTAGGTAGGCATGTGGTCCCTTCTGGACTAGGGGAAGTTGGCTTGCACTCACCTCCTCTCCTCCCTCCCCCATTCACCTCAAGTTCTCCTCTCCTCATCTAGGATGATAGAATTGGCTCCTTCCTGTCCCAGGCTTTCACTACTGCTTTCCTGTCCTATGTATTGTGGCTGCCTCCGGCCACTTCTGCAGAGTTGGCATCTCAGCTTTGGTACCCACTAAATCTCCTCCCCTAGAACCCCTCCTCCCCCAAACATCTTCCCCCCTCCACTTCTCCAAGGGCCCTGGGCCAAAGCTCAGGGCTACTGTTCCCTTACCTGCTGACCTAGCAATGGCTCTCTGGTCTCAAGGGCTCAGTCAAATGCTACCAGATGGGCAAGCAGAGGTTGCTCCCCTCCCCCCCAAACCCAAAGCCCAGCTCCAGGTCCTTCTCCACCCATGCTGGGGGCCTGCCCTGCTTCCTCCACCTAACGTCAGAAATGAGGGCAAGGTGAGCATTTCCCAGTTAATTATAAGTTTTGAGCTCAAGGGGGATGGCAGGGGAGGGAGGCCAGGGGAAAAGAGAGTTTTCCTATGGTGAGGAATCCTGTTTTCCTTTCCACAAGTGGGGGTAGGAATGGTTCAAAAAGCAACCCACAAAGATGGCTTAGCACAAGGTAGAGTATGAAGAGAAAGTTTCAGCCTAGGAACACAAGAGAGATGCCTCTTCCTTCAAGTCTTCCTTAATACCATTCATTCATTCTTTGGATAAACATTTAGTAAGCGCCTACTGTGTGCCAGGCACTACACACTCCAGCCAGAAAAATTTTCTAAACCTTCTGACTTTTTTTTCCCCTAATACTAATTGTCATCGAATTGCAAACCTGCTGAAGTCAGGAATTATGTCTTTTGTTGTAGCCTGGCACACAGTAGGCATTTATCAAGTGCTTGCTGCCAATGCTACTCCTTTGGTCATACTTTGCCCATATGCAAGTCTCTTAACCTCTCTGGGCCTCAGTTTCCCCATCTGTAAAATGAAAAGATTGACCTGGAAGACTTCAAAGTTCCTATCTAGTCCCAATACTATGAATCTATGATACCAGAGGACATAGAATATGAGAGAACATAGCTGGGAAAGAACTTGGAACGCTGAATGTCAGATGGAATATTTGAATTGGGAGGGGCCTTAGAATGCAGAATATCAGATCTTGGGGTGGGGAGGAGGAGGGAAGCACTTTTAGAACATGAAATGTCAGAGCTGGAAAGGCCCTTGGAATGTGGAATTAGCTGAACTTTAGAGGAGGAAGGGAACCTAGAACCTCAGAGCTGGGAGGAAACATAGCTACCATTGTAGTCCAAATCCCTCATGGTATAGACAGGACAACTTAGGTCCAGAGACAGAAGTGACTTGTCACATGACTGGGCAGTGGTAGCTGGATTTGAACCCAGACCTGATTCTAAATACAGCCCTCTTTCCCATAAACCCCAGATTTGTTGGGCTGGAGCGAGGACCACCGAGGTGTCCAAGGCTGGGGGAGATAGCTCAGGGTGCTATGACACGCACCCCATGGCCTGCTCTGGGCTAAAATTCACCATCACTCTCATTGGGGTTTCCTGCGTTACCTTGGACTCATAGAAAACATTTATCGGGCTTGCACATGCTGTTAGAACAGGAAATGTCCTCCCGCATCCTCCCCCCCATACCCTCCCCCCACACCACTGCATGCAGGGACCAGGAAAGCTCTGGGTTCTGCTACCTCCCCAATCATCCCCTAGCCAGCTAGAGGTCAGAGGCAGAGAAACCGGCTAGATCTTAGAGGTTCAGATTCGTACTCCTCCATTCATCTGGCTTCCTACCCCTAGTGCCAATGACCATGTCTGGCATATAAGTTGCTTAATAATTGCAAAATGCTTGTTGAAATGAACTCGTCCCTCTAAAATTAGGGACTGTGGGGTTGGGATTGATGAGCCCTTGACGCCCCGTACCTGGGAGAATGAAGTAGAGACTTTTAGACACTGGAAGCCCTTTTTTACAATTTTTTTGGGGGGAGGAAATACCTCATGCCATTTCTTAATCAGCTCTTTTCACTGGGATAGTGTGTGGTTGAGTGGGGGTCAGGAGTTCTTGGTTCTAGTTTCAGGTCTGCCAACTATCTATCCAAATGTGTGACCTTAGGGTTTAAGCTACCTAGTCACTCTGGGTCTCCACTTCCTCATCTGTAAAACGGGGACAGCAATACCTTCTCACCCTTGAAGATAAAGTAAAAAATACACCCATAAATGTTCTGGAAAATTAAATGTTCTATTTAAATCGTTGCATCATAGATTGAGAGCTGGAAGGGACCTTAGTGACTAGTGAGTTCAAGTCCTCTCATTTTACAGATGAGGAAACTGAGGTTGGGAGAGGTTCTGAGGCAGGATTTGAACCCAGGGCCTCATGACACCAAGTGCAGGGCTTTATCCATTTATACCACATTGCTTCTCCAAAGGATATTTTCTTCCTCCCTTATTCCAGAAGACTACTGTTTTCATCCCCTCTCCCTCCTCATATCCACCGATTCCTAACCTCCCCCACTTCTATCAGGGCTGCCAGCCTGTCTGTGAGTCAGCAGCCTAGATGGGCTCTGACTTCCTACTACAGGCAGCCAGAGGTTCCCCCCTCCAAACCCCTGGGGCTGGAACTTCCAAGCAGCTGTAAACACCCCTGGACGAGAGTTGGGATCAAGCTGGGAGGCTAAGAGTATACCCAAGCTCAGTTCTGGCAGACCTAGAGAGCTGGGGGAGGAGGGTGCACTAGACATGCCCCACCAGAAGCAGCAAGAGGTTGGTTGCAGGCTAAACAAACTCCTCAAACAACCTCTCTCTCCCCTGCTTGGTCATATTGTGTCTCTTACCCTCCCCCTTTCCCCCTCCCCCCATTTCTCCCAATCCACTCCCCTTTCCAGGGGCCTGCCAGCTCAGTGAAGCTGGTCCAGATTTCTTGCGCACCCTTGGCTAAGTCTCCTAACCTCTATGAAACTTTAGCTTTGCACTCGGGCAGCTGAGTGGTGCAACAAGTAGAAATCGCTGGGCTTGGAACCGCGAAGACCTGAGTTCAAATCCCACCTCAGACACTTACTAACCCAGGCAAGAAGTCCCTTAAGCAATTTCAGCCTCCATTTCCTTATCTGTGAAATGAGGGGGATTTGACAGCACATAGAGTCCCTTCTTGCTCTAAATCCCTGATTGGTGAAGATTCCACACACATAAATTTAAACCTCATGGCCTTTCCCCAGGAAGAGTGTGGTGAGTTCCAATGTGGGTCAGCACTTTCTCTTCAATTTACAAAGTCATCTAGAATAACATCCTCAAATTCACATCCAAACCTAAGTTCTCTGCATACTGGCTTAGAAAATCACATATCAGCATTATCTATGTTCTATTGTATTTTTATATATTTTGTTAAATATTTCTCAATTGCATTTGAATCAGGTTCAGGCTGCACTCCCATGCCTCTGGCCTAAAGCACAGAGAGATTAAGGGACTTTAGGGTCACACAACCAGAACAGGTCAGAGGTGAGATCTGAAACCAGGTCTTTCTTACTCTGATGGAGGCTGACTCTATCCAATACACTTTGCTGCCTCTCCTGGTCTTCTAGATAAGAAAGCAGGCTCAGAGAGGCCAAGAACCTTGCTCAGGGTCACAAGGGATAAAAGATCAGAGGAGGAATCCAAAGATGGGTCTCCACATGCACTGTCCTGTCCATTGTACCACAATGCCTCCAGAAAACATTCTCCTTATGTCTCCATCCCCTTTTGTCCTCTCACATCCCTCACTGGAATGAGAGCTGGAAGGGATTTTAGAGATCATGTAATATAACCCTTTTGATTCTACAGATGGGGAAACTGAGGCCCAGAGAGAGAGGAAAGGGCTTGACCCAAGGTCATATACTCCAAATATCCACATACCATCCCAGAGCCTGTAGGGAGAAATCTGCATGTCCAGGATGGAGGTTGCCTGGTCAACCTCACCTCCCCCACCCAGGCCCCTCAAAAGTAGGGACATATGGGGGGCCCAGAGGGAGCTCCATTGGTGTTTCCATTCTGGAACTGGCCTGGGGCTAACTCTGGATGCAGGCAGGCAGTCACATGACCTCCGCTGGCCATCGATCACCCCACCCTCATGTGTCATCTGGGTGGCCCTTCTGCCTGGACGGTCACTGACACAGAGGGGCACTGACTCAGTCCCTAGTACCCAGGGCCTCCAGAAGGCCCATGAGCCTGGGAACTCAAACTCCTGAGTTCAATTAGATCCTGACTCACTGCCTGACCCGAAAGGAGTCACTTCCCTTCCTAGGTCCTCAGGGGAATGGGGAATGAGGATCTTCAGGGGAAGGATGAGCCCCCCTTTGGCAAGAGAATCTGGCAGAGACCAGAGCATTCCTTAAAAAAAAAAAGTCACTCCCTGGAGTGACTTGTCTACCTGCTCCTGTTGCCTTACATTGTTTTGGTTCTTTCCTAAGTCTCTCTTCTTCTCTTCTCTTCCCACCTCCCTTTTCCTGCTCCTTCCTTCCCATCTCAGCTCTGCCTGACCTCTCTAGGGTTCTATGACTCCTGCTCCCCCTTTCATGTAAAGCAGGGCAACATACTGTTTGTCCATCCCTACCACATGGTAACAGTTTCTATTTTGAAGACCCAGGCAACCAAATAAGATAGGAGTTTTTCAGGAAACTTGAAATAACAGTCCTTCTAGCTCTGGGAATCTAGTATAGGACTCCCCTTTGAGGTCTCTTCTTTGAATGGCCAAATGTTGGGAGATAATACTCTCTATAAAGTCTGGAACATCAAAGGGACCTGGGCCAGATTAAGACGTAAGGACAGTGTTTCCATTTCACAGCCTCATGCCAACCTGGGACGCCCTCATTCCCTAACAATGTGTCTACTCCTGGCCACTTTTCAAAGGATACTACTGGTGGCAAGAGAATTATGGCAGGCACTGAGTACCCCCTGCCTGCCAGTTTGTCTGACGCTGACCAGCTCCCAGCCAGACCTCTCGGGCATTCCATTCCCCCAGCCAAAACTCTCCCAGATTGCCAGCAGGCAGGGCATGCCTCTATTGCCATCAGGTCAGGCAGGAGAGCAATTCTAAGGTACCCAGAAAGCGCAGACCCTGAATGCCAACCATAAGCTCTTCCAAGGCCAGCCAACCCATCAGGAGAAGCAGTGTTGTCTCAGCTCATCCAAATGTCAGGGTACCCTGGCACCAAGTCAGGACAGGCAGGAGGTCCAAGGAGTGCTAAGTTGGCAGCAATGCCATCTGGAAACTGTCAACTTCAGAGAGCCAGTTCGAATAAATTTGGCCAACCTCTGCTACATTTTGATTTTTTTTTTTAAAGAAATTTATATTTATAGGAAAAAGCACCGAGCCTAAGCCCCTGGGGGGATACTCCACAGTATGTTTTGGAGAAGAAAGGGGAGGAGATGTGAGAGTAGAGAAGGCAAACAGACCTGATTCAGAGCACAGGACAAGACATTTTTTCTTTCCCAGACCCTGGGAACCCAAAGCATTTCTTCCTAAGATTCTAGGAATCCACAGCCATCCATCAGCACCCTCTGCCTCCTTCTTGGCCCCTCCCCAACCATCATTCTTTGTTATAGCTATATTAATAATAACAACTGACACTGACCTAGTGCTTTAAAAGTTTACAAAGCACTTTCTAAGTATTATCTCCTTTGTTCTCCAAACACCCCACAGAGATTGGTGCCACCAGACTTAGAAACAGAGAAATCAAGTATAGCCCAGGGTCTCACAACTGTTAGGGGTTGGAGACTGTATTCTAACCCAAATTGATCCTGATTTTCAAGTCAAGCATATACACACTGGCTCTCTGGTCAGAAGAGACTTCCAAAGCTTTCATCTATTCGTTCCAGCTTCAAGATTGGTCCCTGTACTACAGACTGGTCTCCTACCTCCCCTCTACCACCTCATTCTAGCCTGCTTCATTAGAGGACCATGGGATTTGGAATTTGAAGAGACCACAGGACTATCACACACTAACGACCATGGATTTATAATTTATTAAATTCAATCTCAAGAGAATTTGTATTTGCTTTCATAGTCCCTTCACCACCCACAGAGCCTGGCATGCAGTAGGTGCTTGATAAATACTTACTGATTGGTTGTTTTAGATATGGATGGGTTCCTGGAGGTCACCCAGTCATAGCATCAGAGAACTTTGAAACTGGGAGGGACCCCAGGTGCCATCAAGGCTAACCTATGCCTCCCAAAGAATCCCCTCTACAACCCCAGTGGTAATCCAGCCCTGACTTGAATACTTCTCGTGATGGGGAACCCACTACTTCTAGAGTTCCCCCTTGGGCAGCCCTAATAGTGATGAAGGTTTGGTTTACAATGAGCCTCAATTGACAGATTGAGACTCAGCAATTTCTACCCCTTGTTCCCAGTTTTGTACCAGCTAGCCCCTTCATTTTACAAATGAGGAAACTGAGGCCCAGAGAAGGGAAATGAGTCTCCCAAGGTCATGCTTAGTTGAGCGAGAACTTGACAAAGGGCCTCCAACTCCACAGATCCAGGAATCTCTCCATTCCACTACATGGCCTCAACTTTGTAGGTGGATGGTCAGATGAGAGGAGAACCTCTCCTCTTCCCCCCTCTCCCCCTCCTAACACACAGAGCAGTGGGAAGGGAGGCCAGATTTGCAGGACCTGGATTCAAACCCCAACTCTGCTACCACCTGAGCAAGTTTCTGGGCTTCAGTTTGTTCTTCTGTAAAAGGAGGACCATCTGCTGTCCCTTCCAGCCCTGGGATCTTGGAGTCCAGTTAGTCCAAGCCTCTTGTTTTAGAGATAAGGAAAGAGGAGATCAGAGAGGTACAGAACTAGAGGGGACCTTTAAGGGCATCTACTCTAACCCTCCCATTTTACAGAGGAAAAAGACTCGATGAGATGAGTGACTTGTCCAAGGTCACACAAACATCAAAGGTGGTATCTGAACCAAGGTCTTCTTAAACCCAAGCCCGATACCCTGTTTATTACACTATGGCTCCTCCCAGCTCTAAATCCTATGAACTCTTATATGACTATAAATAGGAAGGGGGGGGGATGCCATTCTCTACGTCTGCTCAGGACCCCAGTTTCGACTGAGATTCTGGCTGATGTCACAGTAAAGGCTCCCTCCAAAGCAGCTCTGAAGGACTTTGAAAGGAGTCCTGTAAGGCACTCTGAAAGTGTCTGGGGGGCGGGGAGGGGAAGAGAGAGAGAGAAAGAGAGAGAGAGAGAGAGAGAGAAAGAGAGAGAGAGAGAAAGAGAGAGAGAGAGAGAAGAGAGAGAGAGAGAGAGAGAGAGAGAGAGAGAGAGAGAGAGAGAGAGAGAGAGAGAGAGAGAGAGAGAGAGAGATATGGGAATCCTTTTTGGGTTTTTTAAAGGCCCAGAATTTAAATTTCTGTTCTGGGAGATATCCCAGGGCTCTTCTGGGGCACATGGGGATAGGACACCCATCTCCTTTGCCATCCTGGGACTGAAATGTTTAAAGTCCCATCTGTGTTCCCTTAAATGCACTCAGGGAGGGATGGCCCAGTCAAAGGACGCTGGGCTACTTCTCTGTCTACCAACTGAGAATAGTGGTGGGGAGGTGCCCCCTCCAGTCCTGGGATTGGGGGAATTGGAAGGGAAGCCCACAGGATCATAGGTTTAGTTAGAAGGGTCCTTGGACAACATGTAATCCAGTTTCCTCATTTTACAAATGAGGAAACTGAGTCCCAGACTAGGGAAGTGACTTGCTTTTAAATGGCAGACAGTATTGGGCCTTTGACTCCCAAGTCAAGTTCTAAGGCTCAGACTACAAAAGACAAACAGAGATAAGATCTTTCAGTAGAGTGCCTGTTCTTCCTCTAGGCTGATCCAAGACACCCGAGGGACTCCCCCTTCCTCATCTTGGGGCCCAGCAGTCAGGCAGTCGATCAGCAAGCATTTAGGTGCCAGGGCCCCCTCCTCTACTATCTCCAGGCTGGGGGATGGGGAGCAGAGGGGGAGGGGGCATAAGTGGGTGGGGGGGGGGAAATGTCAAAAGAGGATGGGGAAGAGAAACAAGGAAATATGGTAATCAGGAAAATGAGCCAGGACTTGGATGTGCGCCCCCCACTCCAAGTTCCTCAAATCCTCAAATGTCCCCCCCAAACACACTAAGACTGGCAGGAGGGGATTTCTGAGAGACACATGACAATCACCTAAAATACCCTATTCTGTGGGGAGTGATGAAAAGCTTAGACAACCTTCTCTCCTGGGGAAACACCTCTGGTAACATACTCTGACCCACAGACAGCAGTAGCCTGTCCTGAGAGACATACACAGTTGTCAACCAGGTTTGGGAAAAGTGGTTGGGTCCTGGGGAAAATAATTCAGCTGCTACTGGTGGGGGTGAGGACTTTCTTTCCTTGGGTCTCCTTTCCAAGGCTACCACTCCCACAAAGGTGCTTGGAGAACAGAAGAAAGAATGGGGAAGAGTGCTTGAGTGGAGGAAGAGCGAAGGGCCTGCCGTCCAGGGCCCTATTCTACCACCTCATCCCAGATTTATCTCCTTGTCAAAAAGAAAAGGGGCATAGGATAAGAAACCGAATAGCTGAGCATCCCCGGGGACCGGCAGACTATACTTTCACTTTCTAGAAACTCATAGCAGAGAGGACTCCCTCTTCCCAACAACCTTCTCCCTGAGCCACGATCTGACCCTTTTGCCAAGACTTGGTCAGCTTAACTCCCTTGCCCCAGGGATTCAGGATGCGGGTGTTAAACAGACAGTGTCCCCCCCACCACCCAGAAACCATCAGTGCCTTAAAAACCAACCCCCCACGGGTTTGCAAACCCCTTCCGCCCTTGTCCTGGAGCTGTAACACGTGGGTGTGAGGGTGGTGGGCGAAAGAGAGGAATGGGGTCCGGTCCCAAGTCGGTGCCCGGGGCTTCTCAGCCGCACCACCCTAGCTTGGGGCGGGGGGGGGGGGGTAGAGAACCGCGAAAACGGAGGACTTGGAGAGCTAAGACTGGGCACAAGAGGATGAGGGAGTGCCCACCACCTTCGGGGCATCAGTCTCATGTCCCCCAAATCCTCCCTTTCCCCCCGAGGCGGACCTTTCTCTAGGAGCCAGGTTTGGGGAGCCTTACCTGAGAGAGAAGCCGTGGGGGTGTAGCCGGTCCATGGTCTCACTTGTCATCCGTATCCTCTCCCACTCCCCCCAATCCAGTTGTCCCCTTAAGCTCTCTTTCTCTCTCCAGTCTCCTCACACACGCGCGCGCACACACACGTAAAACACACGCGCGGACACACACACACACACGCACACACACACACGCACACGCACACACACACACACACACACACACACACACACACACACACAAACTCACACCGGGCTCAGGAAGGAAACCCGGACTCGGAAAATGGCCAAGGTCTCATCATTTCCGCTGACAGCGCTTGACAGTTGAAGATGAGTCCCTGGGCCAAGCAAACTTTGCCGGGGGCCAGGCGAGACCCGGCCGCGAACCCGGCTGGAGCGGGCCGCGAACGGCGGCCTGGGCTGAGCCCTCGCTCGGGCCGGGAGCTCCGAGAAAGGCGGAGAGGACAGAAGGAGCAGAAGGCAGCAGTGGCGGAGGTTCGGGCAGCAGAGACCATGCCTCCCTCCGTCTGTCCCTCCCTCTGTCCCTCCCTCTCTCCCTCCCGCCGGTTACGTAAAAAGGGTCATTACTCCGAGGGACTAGAGACCAGGAGGACTGCAGGGGGTGTGTGCCAGGCGCGCCGTGTCCCCTCCCCTGCCAGCGGCTATGGGTTCGGATTTGGATTTGGGGCGCGCTGGGGCTGGAGGGGGTCACTGCGGGCTCGCACCCCAGACCGGGAAGCTTAGCCAACCGAGGACGCAGAAGCAGTTCCCCTGGGGCGCTGGGCCGGAGGGGAGGAATTTGGATGGGCGCCTACGCCTCCTTTCCGAGACTAGGTCACCCCGAGGGGTTAGAATCTGCGGGGTTAAGGTCCCTAGCTTCCCACAGCACCGCCCCTCCCTCACCCTAGGGGGTCTGGGAAGGATAGTTGAGTGTGCCCTGCTTCCTCCACCGAGGGCTGCCCCCAGCCCACCCACACCCCTCAAGGGCACCTAGAAACACGTGTCAGGGCCCCTGGGCCCTGGGAAGCCATCGAGTCACCGCCCCCTCCCTGCAACCACACGCGGCGCCTGGCTCCAAGTGCCGCTTGTCCGGATTAGAGCTGCCTCTGACCAACGCAGGCAAACCTAACTAGTCTCACAGATGTCGCACTGGAAGGAATGCCAATATTCCAGTTTCCACAGATAAGAAAACTGAGGCCCAGGGAAGGGCAGGTTGACACACAACTGATGTAACATCAGAGCTGGAGTCCCAGCTCTGGTCTTTTTACTCTACGATCTTTTCTCCTTCCCCAAGGTCTCGCACACAGTTGGTGTATAATAAATGTCTGTGGAACTCGCTATTCGCTCTTCCAGGTATAGAGGAAATAACTTGGTCAAAGTCCTCGGGTCGGCCTTCAGAGCCCTGCCCAGTCTAGTCCATCCGTAGTCCCCTCCTCCCCAACCTCAAACCTTCGCTCCAAGGCCGTCTAAAATTCCTACACCCCCTTTCCAGCCCTCCCCACCTCGGAAACCGGTTTTCCTCACCCCTACAGCCACACTCCCAACTCACCTACTCTCTAGTGGCTTAGGTCACTCACTGGCTCTGCTTGGTATCAGGACACAGACGTACCCTTTTCAGACGTGCCAGTCTTCTCTCCCCGGGATATTTTGAAAATTTCCTTCAGCAGGGGTGGTGTCTTCTACCTTGTGTCGTCCTCCCGGGCGCCTCGCCCAGTGCCGGGCATTTGGCAAGGTCTCCATGGACGCTCTTGAGAAGAAGGCACGAAAGCTGCCTGGGTAAGTGGAGATGCTCCCCTGAGGGGAAGAGTGCCAGTGGCAGACAGGGGCTGGAGAGGGGGCGGTGTAGTCTGGGTACACAGCTGTCCTCGCCCCCGCTCTGCACTGCCTTTAAGCGCCCCCTGCAGGGCCAGGCCCAGGACAGTCCACGAGCATTTATTTTGCCCCTGCTAAGTGCGGGCGGGTGAGGGGGAAAGGGGATACAGAAATAATGAAAAACTAGCCCCGAGCTCCAACGCGTTTACATTCTCCTGGGGTAGTCCAACTTGCAAATAGATAAGAAAACTGAAGATAATTTCCCCCGGCTTTCCCAGGGGGCGGAATAGTTGGAAAACTTTCCAAAGTGGAGGAAATGTGACTCCGCCGGATTCGGGAGAGAATTAGCTGGCAGGGGAAGGGTCGGAGCCCCGACTTACAGGTCTGGGACTCTGCAGTTCTAAGCAGGGGTAGTGCTTGGAAGCAGCAGATTAGCGGGATCTCCCCACACCTGCCCGGCCCAGGGGCCGCCTTCCCAGTTCGGTGTCTGGGGCACCCGCTGCCCCAGAGCGGCCAGAAGGTGGAGGAGGAGATGCGGAGTGCGACCGAGCGGAGCCCAGGGAAGGTCGAAAGGCGTCCCAAAGACCTGCCGCACACCCCCGCACCCTGTCCGGCTGCTTTCATTTTCGCTTTTCAGCCTCTCTCTGGTCGCTGGGAGCTACAGGAAAGCCTCCCAGGGCCGTGCGCTTAGGGGTCCGAAGAGCCAGGCTACGTGGCGAGATTGCCCCCACCCCTCACGAGCCCCACCTTCCCAATGCTGCCCCCATGACCCAGCACCCGATTCCACCTGCCAGTGCGGCGGTACCTGGCGCCTCACTGAGAGTTCTCCTGAGGGGTTGCCCTGGAACGCCCTCCCTCTGCAGCTTTACCCTAGGGTGCTTCCCCACAATACTGACCTTGTGCCCCACCCCCAGGAGGGCTCCTTTTGATGCCCCGACCTTGGGATCCTTGGAGGGACTTGACCCAGATCTTTTTACCCAGGCCCTTCACTGTCCCCTGCACAGGTGACCCCACCTTCCAGCAGGGCTGCCCCAGGCCAGGTGTGCAGGAATTTACTGCTCTCCATCTGGAGAAATGGGCCTTGGCCCGCAGCAGTAGGGGTGGGGGATGAGGGACTTCGGTCAACCGCAGAACGAGCGTTGGGTCTGGGGATCTAGATTCGAATTCTAGTCCCTGTGTGACCTTTGGAAAGTCACTTAAGTTTCATCCTCTGTAGAATAAGAGGTCGGACACTAGACTTCCTAGGTGTCTGCTAGTCCTAAATCTTGTGAGCCTGTGATCAATTTTTAACCAACCAACAACTATTTTTTAAGCGCCTACTACGCACCAGGTACTGGGCTAAGCACTGGCGATACAAACTGAAATGATGGTGTCTCAGACCTGGCCACTCACCCCCAGCCTAGCACCTATTTGGCGGGTTCCAAGAAGCCCCAGCGGTTGGGTGGAAAGAACACGGAGGATTTATGTTCAAATTCTGCTATTAACTGTCTGTGTAACCTCAGGCACTTGATTTCTCAGATCCAGTTTCTTCCTCTATAAAACCGTGGTGTTGGCGTAGATGATCTCAAAAGAACCTTCAGGCTCTGGATCTGAGATAGCATCGTTCCCCCAACCCAAGGAACAAAATTCTTTGACTTTGTGACAAATTGTGATAACATGAGAGGGCCTGGGGTAGGAAACATCGTTTTTCCTTCACCAGAGCACCTGGGGAAAGAGTTTAAGTTCAAACTCTTACTTTCTTTGCATCGGTTCTCCTCCCGCCAGAGGGTTTCTATTTATCCTCCTGCCTCAAGGATCAACCAACCCCAAGGAGACCCCTTTGCATTTATTCCATGTGAAGGCGTTTTACTTTATGCATTTAAAAACATGATTTTGAGAAGGGGTCCAGAAGCTGCCCAAGAGGGTTAGGACTAGAAGGGATCTTAGTCTAGTCCAGGGATGGGGAACCTGGGGCCTCAAGGCCACATGGTGTCTTTGGTCCTCAGGTGTGGCCTCTGACTGAGTCCAAGTTTTACAGAATAAATCCTTTTATTAAGGGGATTTTTCTGTGAAGTTTGGATTGAGTTAAAGGGCTACACTTGAGGACCACATGTGACCTCAAGGCCCCAAGTTCCCCACCCCTGGTCCAGTCAAACCCCCTTATTTGATGATTCTCCAGTCTACTTATTCTGCCCTCTTTACTGACCTGCCTCGTGTCTCCAAACTACCTTTCATGTGTCTGGAATTGGATGTTTAGTAGACATCTTAAACTCAATGTGTCCCAAACTCAGCCTTCCCTTTTACTGTAGAGGGCACCGTCATTCATACTTCCAGTCCCTCAGATAGAAACCTAGGTATCATCCTCAACTTCTCACTCTCTCATCACCGCCCCCGCCCCCTCCCCTCCATCCTCGACATGGAATCTGTTACCAAGGCCTGTAAATTTCACCTTTGTAGTATCTCTCAAATTTGCTCCCTTCTCTCCTCTGGTACTGCCCCCACCCTAATGCAGACCCTCATCATCTCAGGTCTGGACTGTTGGTATAGCTGCTGGTGAGTCTGCCTGACTGAACCATCTCCCCACTATAGTCCATCCCAATCCTTGCATTCCTTCAAGTCCCAATGAAAATCCCACCTTCTATAGGAAGCCTTTCCCAAACCCTCTTCATTCTAGTGCCTTCCCTCTGTTAATCTCCTGTTTATCCTGTCTATAGCTTTTGTGTACAAATTTGTTTGTTTATTGTCTCCCCTGTTAGATTATAAGATCCTTGAGAGCAGGGACTATATTTTGCCTCTTTTTGTATCTCCAATCCTTAACCACATTGAGTAGCACATAGTAGGGGCTTAACAAGCATTTATAGGTCAACTGACTGGTTATTTTACAGATGAAGAAACTGACAACTGGAGATGTTAATTACTCTCCCTGTTAGGTCACAAAGACAGTAAATAGAAGAGCTAGATTTTGAACTCAGGTCCCAGGACTTGACATTTAGCACTCTTTCTACAGCATCACACAGTTTTAGAGCTGGTAGGAACCTTAGACATCATTTGGTCCATACCATTTTATTTTTTCTACCTTAATTTTATTAAATGTCCTTTGTTTTAAATCGCCTTCATTTCTGAATTATATCCCTCCTCTCTCTCCTATATAACCAATCATCTCTTATTTTAAAAAAAATCAGTAAATCAACCAAAGCAATTTTACACATCAACCTCATCAGATAGTATATGCCATGTTCTATACCCATAGTTGCCCACCTGAAAAATTAAGGGCAGGAAGTACAATTTCTCACCTGTTCTCTGAGGTCAAGCTTGTTTATTATAATTTAGGATTATTGTCATTGTTGTTTTAAGTCCCTCCATTTTGCAGTTGAGGAAACTGAGGCTGTTACTTTCTAAGTGACATACAATGACTTTCCCATGATCACAAAGGTTGGTAAGTGACAGTGTCTAGACTGGAATTCAGGTTCTCCAACTACAAAATTGTGCCTGCCACTGAATTCTTTGTAAAAACTGGGACTCTACCAAGCAGGGATCTTTCTGCTTTCCCTGTAACTTCAGAAAAGGGAAATGTTAAGAGGTTAGGGCTGTAAACTTGCTGCTTGTGTCTACCCTAGTGAAACATATGGCATCTCAGCAATGGAGCTGGATCTGCCAGGCTTCAGTTCCTGCCCCTGTTTGATCCTGGGCAAACAAGAATTGTTTTCTCTGGCATCTTATTCTCCACTTGGAAGGTAGAGATAATACTAACTGTCCTATTCTCTCCAGGAGGTATCACATCATAGGTACAAAGCTGGAGGGGACCCCTTGGGATATCCCTTAAATACTACTTGAAGTCTATCCCCACTCTCCTCCCCAAAAAGAACCTCAGATCATAGAATAATAGGACTCACCTCAGGCTTCTACTGAGTGGTATGACATTGGGCAACCAATCAATCAACCCACAAGCATTAATTAAGCACCTATTATGTGCTAGGCACCATGCAAGGCAGTGGAGTCCCAGAACCAAAAATAAAAACTTTCTTGCCTCAGGGAATTTACAATGAAGCCCTGCCACTCCCCACTCCACCACTATGGTCCCTGTGCGCCCCTCCCCCCATCTCTATCCCAGCCTGATTTCTTTTAATCTTGTCCTATTTCCTTTCCTCTCTCTCCTAGAATTCTGGGCCTAAAGAAATGGGAATTCCCATCCCCACAGAATTCTATCCTCATTCAAGGCAGGCTATGGTTCCTATTTAAGATGTCAGGGTCCTGTAAAACTGCCATCCAACATTCTTGGTAAAGGCAAAAAAGATTGTTGAGTCTTTGGGAAATGAGCTCTCATGAATGAATGAGAGTTGTGTGCTCTTGCTAAGGTCATAGAATCTCAGGCTATCAATATCCTCCCCTCTTCTCACCTAAGGAAGCTGAGATCTACAGGACTTAAGTGATTTGCTCATGTAGGATTTGAATCTAAGTCTTTCATGACTGTATGTTCAGTGTCCTTTCTGCTGGCCAAAGTGGCTCCTTCAATAGTCTGCCACTTTTCCAGATAATAATAACTAGAATTTATGTAGTGTTTTAAGATTTGCAAAGTATTTTATAAAAGTTATCTCAGAGATTGTCTTTTTGCCTCTAGTGTTTAGTGCTTGGCACGTAGCAGGCACTTAATCAATGTTTATTGATTGATAGATCACTTGATCTTGAGAAGTAGTGTGTTATTATCCTCCATTTTACAGATCAGGAAACTGAGGCTGGGAGAAGCTAAGTGGCTTGTCCTTGATCACATAGCTGGTGGGTGCTGAGGAAAGATTTGGACCCAGGTCTGTCTTAGCTCTGAGTTTAGCACTTTATGTCCCCTAGTTGCCTAGGTGGCTGTCACTTCTATGATCTTCCTCTGTCATGGAGAAGAAACTTTGACAGATGTGCTTAGAGTCAGAGGATGTGGCATCAACATTTGACTGCCTTGTTGGTTGTGTGGCCTTGGGCAAGTCGCTCAAACCCTCTGGGTACCATTTTTTTCCTCTGTAAAATGAGCAAGTTAAAACTGATGCTCTCTAAGGTTCCCCCCAGCTCTAAGTTAATTTTACTATGATTTTCATCAAAGGCCTGTGAGGAACATAGAAACATATTATTATCCCCACTTTTTGGGGGGTAGAGGGTAAGAGATGGTCTAGAGTCTAGACCTATGATTTCATAAGTCTAGGGAATTCCCAGAAAGAATATCCCTCTATTAATGCAGATAAGTAGCTACTCTGTAATTTAGAGTCTTGAGTAGTGGTTACATAAGGTCATCCTCAAGTGAAGACCCTGAAGTCATCTGATCATGGGCTGATTTCAACAGCCCTTTCCCCCACTCCCACCGATTGTCTGATTGGACTTATTCAATCTTCATTAATATATCCCCAGCATCCCAGCACCTGGCACATAATAGGCATTTAATAAATGCTTATTAATTAGATTATGCCCTAATGAGTAACATACTTCCACCCCTTTTCACTCTCCCTATCTCATTGCAACAGAACCCAAGCTGTCAAAGAATAAATCCCAACCTCATTTGTCTACTTCCTCATTGCTGTCTCTTTCCAGTGTCTCACTCCGTGTCTTCTACTGTGCTTTCTGGAATGCTTGCTCCATAATCAACAAATTTCCTTTCATCTTAATCAAATTTTCTTTCATCATTTTCTTTTCCTTATTTCTTCCATTTTCTGGCACTCGATGAAACCAGACTCCCTTCTGCATCCCTGCACACCCTTTTAAGCACTAATTGTACTATATTCACCCCACCCCTTTCTTCCACCATCTTCCATTATCACTTCCTTCACCTTGTCTCACAAGAAGAGATAGTCTTTCTCAATGCCAAGGAAAACCCCTTACAAGCAAAAGTGATCCCCTTGTATCCAGTCTTCTATCATCCCCACTCTCTAACTTTTCTTCCATCGCTGCCTGTCCCCCTGGCCTCTTTTCTACTGCCTATAAATACGGGTCTCCCTTTCAGCCTTTAAGAAACAAAAAACAAAACCAAACAAAAATAACAAACTCTTCATTCTTGCTAACTATTATCACATATCTCTTCTCCCCTTCTTGACTAAACTGTTTGAGAAGGCCATCTATACTAGATGCCTCTCCCCGCTCTCCTAGATCTCTTCCAAAACATCTGCACTGTGGCTTTACAATTCATAATTTAATTAAAACCGCACATTCCTAAGTCACCAATGACTTCTTAACGGCCAGATCTAATAGCATTTTCTCCATCCTCATCCTTTTGACTTCTCTGCAGCTTTTGACACCACTGCTCACCTTCTCCTCCTGGATTTTTTTTCTTCTCCAAGTATTTGTGATACTGTGGTCTCCTTAGTTCTCCTTGGACCATTCCTTTTTAGAATCTTCCACCATGCTGCCTTTCAACCACTATTTATGTGCCTAATTATGTACATGTTGTCTTCCCTATTAGAATGCAAGCATCTTTTAAATGAATTTATTTTAAAAAACTTTTAGAATGTAAGCTTCTTTTTAAATGAATTAACTGAGAATTTTTTAGAAAGTAAACTTTCTTTTTTAATTAAATGAGAATTTTTTTTTAGGATATAAGTTTCTTGAAGGCAGGGACTATCTCTTTTCCTTTGTATCCTCAGCACTTAGCACAGTACTTGGCACTTTGTAAGCACTTGATAAATAAATACTTGTTAATTCATTGTCAGAGGCAGGATTACCAAGTAAGCCCTCCAGATTCCAAAGCCTACCCTTTATTCCCTGGGCTGTGATGTCTTTCACTTTAGAGAAGAGGAAACTTGAGCCTCAGAGAGGTAGAGCAAGTTGTCCAAGGTGCCTCTGCTGGTTAATGGTCTCCTGGGTTAGTGTTCAGACTATTTTGATGGAGGCTGATTCAGCCTGTGTTTAGTATTTGGATGGTACAGTGGTCTTGGACAATGATTCCGCCTCACAGATGAGACATAGTTATAACTGACATTCACATACCAGTCCTGAGGTCTACATTTCTAATCTCTGCTTGAAGATCACCGGTGGGGAAGGACATATTGCTTCCAAGGTAATCCATCCATCTTGGGATATCCCTAGGTTTTAGACAGGTTTTTCTGACATCATGCCTAAATTTGCAACTTCTACCTTTTCTTCTTCCTTCTGGGGACAAACAGCACAAAGACCATCCCTTCCTGACAATTTTCCAAATAAAAGAGAGCTAGTATGACCCCTCTAGGTCTTCTTGTCAGTTGCCAAACTGGAAAGTACATAGGAGTAGGCAGCTGGCTATTGGGTTCCAGGATATTGGGATAGAGTTTAGTGTATTGGATGCCACCTACTGTGTGACTGTACAAGTCCCTTTGTTCTCTGGGACTCACTTTCTTGTGGTTTTGTTTTGCTTTTTGGTTTCCCCCTGTAAACCATTTCTGAGGTCCCTCCCGGCTCTGGGTCTTCCGTTTAAATCAAGGACTATTTACTGAACCATTCTTAATGGGCAGAGAGAAGCTAGCTTGTGGAAAATGCAAAACAATTTAAGATTGAAGCCCCTACCTTCAAGTAACCTGACAGCCTTTAGGTGGGAATAAGCATATCAAAGGGGAATATGTTAAATACCAAAGGGGAGGTACAGATGGAGGCTAAAGGATTCCTAGGACTTAGAATTGGAAGGAATTTGAAAGATCATCTAGTCTAAAGCCCTCTTTTTACAGATGGGGAAACTGAAGCCAAGAGGAGGGAATTGACTTGTCCAAGGTCACAGAGGTTGTAATTAACAATAGTAATAACAGAGCCAGAATTCCAGGGGAGAAAGCAGTTCAGTGTTTTCTCCACATCTGGCTGATGGGGCCCCTAGCTTCCCGGGGAAGAACATGACCTTGCTGTGGTATTTGCTGAGGATAACCGGAACAATTTTTTTTCCCACTTGGGCTCTTGCCAGGTAGGAAAGTAGGTTACTGAAGCTGAGCTGTTAAGTAGCTTAAGTGGGCTCTCCTGGGGAGGCAGCAGCAATGGAGAAACAGGCCAGAGAACCTGGGAAATCGATTTCCCTTCTGTGTCCCCATCCCAATCTGGCCCCTGTGAAAAATAGACAAAGAATGTGCTGAGCCCAGACATGCAGGACTGTAGATTTAGGGCTGCAAAGGACCTTAGTTCATCTATTCTAACCTCTCTTATTTTACAGATCAGGAAACTGACGACAAGAGGGGAATACCAGGACTGGACCAGAATTTGTCTGACCACATGCATGCATCCAGAATTAAGACTCCTTAGGGAGAGGGAAAAAGGGGAGTTCCTTTGCCCCTTGGGGCTGGTGACAGTTCTAATGGGGTAGTATTTAAATGTTCTGTACTTTATCGAATTTGATCCTCTCAACAAAGCAGGTATTATTTGGTTTATTTACAGTCTGGGAAACTGAGGTACAGAGAGATTAAGTAATTAATTGAGAATCACACACCTAGTAGGTATCTGAGGTTCAGAAACCAAGTGTCTCATTGGAATAGAAAATTATATGGAGAACTAGTTTCTTTCCAAAAAAATATATTCCCTACTCCTTAACCCAGCAATCCCTGGACAAGGCATATATTCCAAGGAAACTAAAAACAAAATAAAGGTCCCTAAAGCACCAGCAGATTCATTTTACTGCCACATAGCACTTTATGTGGTAATAAAAAGCTGTAAACAAATAAGTTTCCTTAGATTGGGGACTGGCTGAACACACATTTGAATGTAGTGGTATAGTTTGGGGTCCCAGGGGGTAGAATGTGAGAACCTGGAGTCAGGGAAGCCTGAGATGGAGGGAATTTTGCCTTAGACACTTGTTAATTATGGCAATTCACAGTCTCTCTCAGCCTCAGTTTCCTTACCTGTGAACTGGGGATAATAATAGCATCTATTTCTCAGTGTTGTTGGCATCAAATGAGATAATATATGGAGACAGTGAGGCTGGTGACCTTGCATAGCCCTGCCTCACTTTAATCCAATTCATGTGTAAATCATGGCATCACCTCCCTGATATCATGGTCCTCTTCCAGAATGAAGGACAAAGGACAGGAATGACTCCAAAGATCATCTCTATGCAGATGACTCAGTCACATTTGTTCAGCCCTGACCTTTGTTTCTACTGACTTCCAGTCCCACATTTCCAACTTCCTGTTGGGCATCTTACACTGGAAGTCTCACAGGTACCTACCAGAGTCCTCTGAATTGCCAAATCCAGTGACCTTTTCTCAGTCCTCCTTCCTGAACTCTCTGCCAACTTTGGCACTGGCGATCACCCTCTTTTTATGATTCTCTTTTCAACAGGTTTTCATGACACTTCCCTGGATCATTGGTGACTTTGTAGAAAGTGATTTCAGTTGAATGATGAGGTTGGAAGCCAGAGTGCAGTTAAGAAGAGAGTGAGAGGAAAGGAAGGAGAGGTATCTTTTGTACATGGACTTCTCAAGGAATTTAGCCACAAAGGGCAGGAGAGATACAGAACAATTATAAGCAGGGATGAATGGATTGAATGAGGGATTCTGAGGATGGGGGAGGCATGGGTATGATTGTAGGCAGTAGGGAAGGAGCTGGAAGATGGGGAGAGAGTGAAGATAAGTGAGTGGGAATAACAGAAAGAGGGAGAAGAGGGGATGGGTTAGGGTGACTTCTGCAGGTAGAGGGGTTGACCTTGACAAGGATAATGAACATCTCTTTATGTGAGACAGGGCTGGAAGAGATAATGTCAGAGGCATCTGAATGCAATGGATAGCTGGGCCTGGAGTCAGGAAGATCTGAGTTCAAATCCCACCTCAGATGTTTACTAGCTGTGTGACTCTGGGCAAGTCATTTCACCTGTGTTTACCTCAGTTTCCTCAACTGTAAAGTGGGGATAATAATAGCACCTAGTTTTCAGGGTTGTTGTGAGGATCAAATGAGATAATTATAAAGCACTTAGCATAATACCTGGCACACAGTAGAACTATATAAACGTTAGCTAGTATCATTATTATCTGAGTGATATGAAATGAGGAGGAGGGGAGAAGAGGGAACTGTCAGATAATAGCCTCAATTTTTTCAGTAAAGAATGAGGCAAAGTTCTCAGCTGAGAGAGGAGGGCTAGGGAGGACTATAGGAAATTGGAGGAGAGATGAAAAGATTTGCAAAAGGGGCTATTTTAAGTGGGATAGTGAGTTACCTAAGGAGGTATAAAAGTATTGCTTTGCCTCAGGGAAGTCCCCATTGAAATTATGTAGCACAAATTTGTAGAAGACCCAGTCAAAGTGGTTTGGTGATTTTTTGCCTCACTTGGAATTCCCTACACTTATGAAATTATTCCAGGTATTGAACAAAAACCAAACCAAAATGAAAGAAAAAAAACCCCTTTCAATTTACTGACATATGTATATGTTATTTCTCCTACGTAAGGTCCTGCTGGACAGGGGCTTTTTGCTTTTGTCTTTGTATCCCCAAATACAGCCCAGTACCTGGCATGTAGAGGGCATTCAGTAAATGCTAATTGATTGACTAGCTTTCAAAGTATCCTGCTGTCTTCGGATGGTAGGTCAGTTTCAAGTTCCTTGAAACAGGATTGAGGCTAGAGGTCAGGAGTCTGCGTTCCTCCTCCTTCCATACAGCTGGGGCCCCCGGGGTAGGAGCTGGGGTACATCTTCAGTCCAGCTGTGCAGCCCAGATAGGGGCAGGAGCACCTGCAGGGGAGTCCTGGGAGAGCAGTGTCTCTGGCTCATTTAAACATGCCTTGGGTGCCCCCTGGTGGCACTTGCATCATTAAGGTTGGAAAGACCCTGGAGGTTGGAATTTCAAGAAATGAGAGAGAATGGAATCTGAAAATTGTAGGGAAGTGAACCGGACTTGGATTCTTGACAACATTCTGATGACAATGACTACAAAGAAACAAAAAATAACATTTTTGTAGCACTTTGCGCACATGATCTTTCCGAAATTGTACACGTCTTAATGTTGAGTCCAAGTCTATGGCTACTTATCCACTTAGCCTGTGTTGTTTCTCAAGTTTTCCCGCCCCAGGTTCAAAAGGAAAATGCTCACCATCCAAGACCCAGTTTAGCCGCATACTCTCTTAAGACAAGCTGCTCCCATCCACCTCCTCCCTGAAAAGTCCCTGGTATTTGTCCTGGGCAAGATGGGACGCCCTCTCCAGACAGGTCTGGGCACATTCTCAGAATTCCAGGCCACCAGAAAGACTCCTCTCTGGCCTCCTAATTGGTGTGATGGTTAGGAGTCCCTGGGAGACTATGCTTCATTCTCCTTCCCCACTGATGCCTGAAATAATGTATTATTATTGAGAAGGATATTAATAATAACAAAAGAGAGGCATATTTAGGCTTGACACCAGGAAAAACTTCCTCCCAATCAAAGCTATCTCGAGGTAGAATAGGTTGCCTCTTTTTGGAACACCAGTCATCAATTGCTTTTTGGATGTCCCATAGACATCGCAAATTCAACATGGCCAAGACTGAACTTGTTATCTCTTCCTCAAAATCCTCTCCTATTCTGAACTTTCTTATGATTGTCAATGACACCACCACCTTCCCAGTCACCCCGCTTCCACACCTCAGTGCCATCTTCAATTATTCTTTCTCATTCAACCCCCACAAGCAAACTATTTGCAAGTTTTGTCATTTCTACCTTTAAATCTTATATATTCTTTCCCTCTTCCCCATACACTATTTCAAGCCCTCATTATCTCATCTCTGGACTAGTGCTTCAACTGCTGATGGGTCTCCCTGCCTCTACCAAGGATGAGAAACCTGCGACCTCCAAGGCCATGGGTGGCCCTCTAAGTCCTTGAGTGTGGCCCTTTGATGGAATCCAAAGTTGGGTGGTTCCCCACCCCTGCTGGTCTCTCTCTACTCAAGTCTATTCTCCACTGAGCTGTCAAAGTGATTTTCCAAAAGAGCAGGTCTGAGCATGTAAAACACCTCCCCCTCCCACACAGACTCAATAAAGTCGAGTGCTCCCTATTGCTTCCAGGTTCAAATGCTTTTTAAAGCCCTTTATAACCTGCCCCTTCCTACTTTTTCAGGTTTTCTTACATGGTACCCCCTTCCATGGACTGTAGAGCCTGGCCACATTGGCCTTTTTACTGTTCACATAATTTATCTCCTGACTCAGTTCTTTTTTTAAAAAAATAAATTTTATTTATTTTTTGCTGTTTTAATTTCCAAACTGCCTGCCTCCCCACCCCACACTAGAGAAGACCACCATTTGAAACAGATACATACATATACTCACATATGTGTGTACGTATACATACTTATAAAATATATATTTATAAATATTATACATAATAAACATACTATACATACTTCTATTTATCAGTTCTTTCTTTGAAGGTAGATGGCATCTTCCTTTATAGATCCTTTGTAGTTTGAGTATTTATAATACTCAGAATAACTTAGTCATTCAGTTATTCTTTGAACAATATTGCTGTTTCTATAGATAACTCAGTTCCTTTTTGTTGGCTGTTTCTCATGCCTGGAACATTCTTCATCCTCATCTTTGACTCCAGAATTCACTGACTTTCTTCAAGGTTCAACTAAAATTCCACCTTCTCTAGGAGACCTCTCCCACTGTCCCCTCCTCCACGGCCAGAGCATTCCTTCTCGGAAGACCTTCCACTTACACCACATGCATCTTGGATGTACCTTGTTGTTTTCATGTCCTTTCCCCTGTTAGACTGTAAGATCCTTGAGGGCAAGGACTGTTTTTTTACTTTCTTTGCACCCTCAGCACTTAGTATAGGGGATGATAAATGATTGATATTGACTTAGGAGTTAGCACTCTTCCCTGGAGGTCTTCAAACAGAGACTGTTTTCTTTTCTTTTCTTTTTTTTGCAAAACATTTGGGGTTAAGTGACTTGCCTAGGGTCACACAACTAGTAAGTCTCATGTATCTGAGGCCGTATTAGAACTCAGGTCCTCCTGACTCCAGGGCTGATGCCCTATTTACTGCACCACCTCCAAAAGGTACCCTCCAGAACTTTTTTCAAACCATAGCAAGTGCGGGGTGCGATAGATGACCTCTAGGGTCCTTTCTGGCTCTGGAATTCTTACTATTGTTCATTCATGTCCAACTCTCTGTGACCCCATTTGGGGTTTTCTTGGCAAAGATCCTAGAATGGTTTGCCATTTCCTTCTCCAGCTCATTTTACAGATGAGGAAACTGAGGCAAATAGGGTTATGTGATTCACCTAGGTTCGCACAGCTAGTAAGTGTCAAGCGTGCTAGGCTGGCTTTGAACTCAGGTCCTCCTGACTCTAGGGCCAGTACTCTATCCACTGCACCACCTAGCTGCCCCCTGAGATTCAAGGATTCAATAGTAATGGCTTATCTTTTCATAGAACTCTAAGTTTTGTACGCATTAGCTCATCCGAGTCTTTAAAAACCTTCTATGCAGTGGGTGATGGGGAGTAGCTTGGTCGTATTTGTAGATTATTTCTAATGCTTCCTTTTCTCATCAGTTTCACTGGTTTATTTTTCTGTTTTAACCAAAAGAGTTGTAAGAGGAGGACTAGGTTAATGATGACCCGTTCCTCAGAGCATGCACAGTATCTGCCTGATGTCAGTCTATGTGGAGGCTTAGCAAGTCTACTTCTGTAAACTCACAATGGAGGGGCCCTTTCTCCCCTTGTTCCAGATCATGGGCAAATACTGTCTGACCTATTTCCTGTGGGCTTCATGTGTAATGACAAAAAGCCTTTTAATCAAGTGATGCGCTGGGATGCCGTTTGTCTACAAGAGGCTAGAACAGATGAAACTTCTCTTTTTTCCCTGGTGTTTTTTGAGTGTGAAGAAGAAATGCTGTGTGCCTCTGGATTGGGGTGGCCTGCCACCTGTCACCGACTGCCTTGTCCCCTCTATGTGGTCATGTTTTGGACTGTGTGTTCCTTTTTCCCTCTTTTTATTTTTTAAACATTATTTTATTTGTTTTCAGTTTTCTGTAATCACTTTCATATATCTCAGATTTTGTTTCCTTCCCTTTCCTTCTTCCCCCTCCCTGCCCCTCCCTTCCCTGAGACGGTGTGCAGTCTTATATAGGTTCTACACATATATTCTTATTAAATACGTTTTCACCTTAGTCATGTTGCATAGAAGAATTAAAATGAATGGGAGAAACCATAAAACAAAACATAACACAGAGAACCTGGTCTGCTTCATTCTGTGATCCGGTTCCATAGTTCATTCTCTGAATGTGGAAGGAATTTTGCCTCAAGAGTTCATTGGGAATTTTTTAGGTCCTTACATTGCTGTGAAGGACTAAGTCTATCAGAAAAATTCCTCACACTCTGTGGATGTTGCTGTGCACAAAGTTCTCCTGGTTCTGCTCCTTTCACTCAGCATCAGATCATATAAGTCCTTCCAGGCCTCTCTGAAGTTTTCCTTTTCATCATTTCTTAGTACAATAGTATTCCATTACATTCATATACCACAACTTGTTCAGTCATTCCCCAGTTGATGGGCATCCCCTTGATTTCCAGTTCTTGGCCACCACAAAGAGGGTTGCTACAAATAGTTTTGTACATGTGGGAACCTTTCTCATTTTTATGATCTCTTGGGGATACAGTCCTACAAGCACTATTGCTGAGTGAAAGGGTATGCACATTTTTGTAGCCCTTTGGGCATAGTTCCGAATTGCTCTCCAGAATGGTTGGATCAGCTCATAGCTCCACCAACAATGAATTAGTGTTCCAACTCTCCCACATCTTCTCCAACGTTTATCATCTTCCTGTATTGTCATGTGGGCCAATCTGATAGGTGTGATGTGGTACCTCAGAGTTGTTTTGATTTGCATCTCTCTAATCAATAGTGATTTAGAGTATTTTTTCATATGACTATAGATAGCTTTAATTTCTTCCTCTGAAAACTGCCTGTTCATATCCTTTGACGATTTATCAATTTTTTCCCTCTTTTTTTTGAAAAAAACTTCTTTCCTGATCTTAGGCAAATGAGTATCAGAGATGGAATGGACCAGGTGAATTTGGAAAGTTGGAAAATCAATCAGAAGTCCAGAAGCTAGAGGCCATGACAATGTCTGCTTATGGCTGCCACAGCCAAATCCAGTGAGAAGCTAGCATTAAGGAAGGACCTGCTTGGTAGCAAGGTAATGACTTGTCCATGGGCTATGTCAGACCCAGGAAGTGAACTGGGTGGGGGGAATCACATTGAATTTGGACCCATGGAGAATCTATAGGGATTGAGATGATAGCAGAGAGTGTGTTTCTGGTCTGGGACATTTTTGTAGTTCAGTTTTTGATATGTGTGTGTTCGTCCTTCATTGCTGAAGAAGATCATGCCATCAGAGAAATAATGACATGACTTGCACTTGACTTTGTTTTGAGTGAGGGAGAGCTGTGCAGGTCACCAGCCTCACTTCTCTTCCAGAGACATCTGAATCCAGTGACCAGATATTCATCAGGATGACTGGAGATGACCCAGGATGAGGCAATTGGGGTTAAGTGACTTGCCCAAGGTCACACAGCTAGTGAGTGTCAAGTGTCTGAGATGAGATTTGAGCTCAGGTCCTCCTGACTCCTGCTCAGTTTCTGATATATCTTCTCAGTAAAAATCTCTTTGTAAAGTTTAATTGTTAAAGATAATATTTATAACTCTTGAGACTTTTCTCAGTACAAGAGTAGTTGAAAGGATTATATACATATAGACAGAGGGCACCTGGTGAGTTGAATAGGAAGGGATGATATCTAAAGAAATAAAATTAAGGGGTGAGAGGAATATATTGGGAGGAAAAAGGGAAAAAAGGAGAAAAAAATGGGGCAAATTGTTTCTCACATAAAAGAGGCAAGAAAAAGCTTTTTCAGTGGAAGGGAAGAGAGGGGAGGTAAGAGGGAAAATGTGAACCTTACTCTCATCACATTTGGCTTGAGGAAGGAATAACATCCATAGTCAATTTGCAATGAAACTTTATCTTATGCTACAGGAAAGTAGGGGAGAAGGGGATAAGCAGGGGGTGGGGAGATGTTAGAAGGGAAGACTAATGGGAGGAGGGCGTAATTAGAAGTAAATACTTTTGAGGAGGGATAGGGTCAAAAGAGAAAACAGAATAAATGGGGGGCAGGATAGGATGGAGGGAAATGTAGTCTTCCACAACATGGCTTTTATGGAAACTGCATAACTGCACATGTATAACAGATACCAAATTGCTTGCCTTCTCAGTGGGGATGGGTGGGGAGGGAGGAAGGGATAGAAGTTGGAACTCAAGGTTTTAAAAATGAATGTTAAAAATTGTTTTTACATGCAACTGGGAAATAAGATATACAGGCAGTGTAGTATAGAAATCTATCTTGTCCTCCAAGGAAATAAGGGGATGGGGATAAGAGAAGGGAGGGGTGTGATAGAAGGGAGAGCAGATTGGGGGAAGGGGTAATCAGAATGCACATTGTCTTAGGGTGGGTGGAGGAGAGAAATGGGGAGAAAATTTGGAACTCAAAATCTTGTGGAAATGAATGCTGGAAACTAAAAATAAATAAATAAATTAGAATAAAAAAATAAAATCTAATTGTTATTTACTGGTCAACTGATATTGGGGAGATGGTTAACTGGTTGATTGATACTACAGGAAGCACACAAGATGGAAGACTCAGGTGTGAGCCTACAGGAAATCCGCTCCAACTCCTCAGTATTGCCCTAGAACCCAAGGGGGAGCATAAGGAGCCCTGCCTTAGGGAATCAACCTACTAGTCTGAGTGTGGGTTGGGAGACTGAGCCCAGGGTCTGTGCTACATAGAATATAACTTTGCTAATTACTATTTCACTCCCTTTTTGGCGTTGAGGAAATCCTTTCACCACTCTCTAATTGATCCTTCATCCCACTCCTCACAGACCTTCTCTTATCCCTTCAGTCATCCACACCTCCCTCTCTCTGATCCCTCATAGCTGAGGACCTTGCCTCATTTTTTTCGACTGAGAAAAATATTTTGTGCAAGTCTTTCCACATTTTTCTAAGATTGTTGAGCACATCATTTCTTATAGCACAGTCGAATTCCATCACAATCGTATACCACAAGTTGTTCAGCTGTTCCCCAACTGATGAGCATTGCTGCAATTTCCAGTTCTTTGCCACCACAAAGAGAACTGCTATAAATATTTTAAAACACATAGGTTCTTTTCCTTTTCCCTAATCATTTCTGGAAATAGATCTAGTAAGTGGTATTGCTGGGTTAAAGAGTATAAGCAGTTTAATAAGTCTTTGCGCATAATTCCAGATTGTTCTCCAAAATGGTTGGATCAGTTCACAATTTCAGCAACAATGAATTAGTGTCTCAGTTTTTCCACATCAGCTCCAAAATTTGTCACTCTCCCCTTGAATAATTTTTGCTATTCTGGTAGGTATAAAATGATATTTCAAGTTTGTTTTAATTTGCATTTCTCTAATCAATAATGATTTAGAACATTTTTTCATATGACTACAAATTATGTTAGTTTATTCACTGGAAAACTGCCTGTTCATATCCTTTGACCATTTATTAATTGGGGAATAACTCACATTCTTATAGACTTGACAAAGTTCTTAGTGTATTTTTGATAGGACCTTCAACTGAGAAATTGTTTGCAAAAATTTCTTCCCAATTTTCTGCTTTCCTTCTGATCTTGTCCACATTTTTTATTTGTACAAAATCTTTTAAGTTTAATATAGTTGAAATTATCCATTTTATGCCTACTGTTGCTCTCTGTTTCTTCTTTATTCATAAACTGTTCTCCTCCCCATAAGTCTGATAGGTAATATGTTATATGCTCTTAAAATTTTCTTATAATATCTCTCTTTATATCTAGGCTGAGTATTCATTTTGACCTTATCTTGGTAAATAGTATAAGATTGGTCTATGCCCAGTTTCTGTCAGGCTGCTCTCCAGTTTTCCCAACAATTTTTAACAAATAATGAATTCTTATCCCCAAATCTTAAGTCTTTACTCTTGTCAAATACAAGGTTATTGTGTTTATTTGCTGCTATAAACTGTATGTCTACTCTGTTCCATTGATCTACCTTTCTAAGAAAATAGAGAGTATGCATTATGAACTCCCCATTCTTCCCCTCTCTCCAGCTCAAAAATCTCTTGACATTATCCTTCGTTTTCTTCTCTTTTGTAGAAGAGATAGCTGTTGCTAAACCCAACTCCCCTTGATCACATCCAATCCCATTTCATCCTGTCAGATTGTGCCAGGGATATGCTAATATCTGACAACCTCTCTCCAGGAAAAAAGATACACATATGCAAAATACACTCAAGTTTAACTGGCATTATCAACATTTTCCCATTGCTTTTTTAAGTCTAGAAAATCAACAAAACAATAAACCAAGCCCTAATAATGCAGAATTTTCTGATTTCTGAGGCATAAGTGCTCACCCTGAAAATTTAACAATGGACTCATGAACAGCTGCTTCTAACACATCCTTAGATTTCCTCCACAGCTATTTCTTCTTGATAAACTTTCATTTTTTATTAGCTCCTTCCTTGTTATCTATCAACCTGCCAAAGTCTCCTCCATCTTTAACTGTGCCATCTCTTCAAGATATGATGCTCTGTCTCTCCTCTCTCTCCTAATCAAAGACCTAGAAAAAGTTGTTTCCAATTGTTCTTTCAGTCCTTCATTCTTTGCAGTCTGGCTTCAGATATGATAATGCAGATGAAATTACTCTCTCCAAAGTTACCAATGATGTCTTACTTACTAGATCGTATGGTTTTTTTCCCCAGTCCTCATCCTTCTTGACCTTTCTGCAGCCTTTGATACTGCTGAATCAACTTCTCCTCTTTTATAATCTCTCCTTTCTGGATTTTTGTAACATTATTCTCTGCTCTCCTCCTATTTGTCTGACTACTCCTTCCTTTCTTTGAATCATCAATTCATTCCCCAGTCATCTCCATCTATGCTCTTCTTCCATTGGAAATTGACCTCAAGCCCCTGAGACTCTGGAAGCCCCAAGCTTTCCATGAAAGTAAGAACTTATTCTTTGCAGTGTCAATATTTTACTGATGTTGTCATGTGGCAGTGAGACCTGGACCACCACTGCTTCTGGAGAACTAAAGCTAAACATCACCGAGAAGGCAGGAAAGATTCATGGTGGATCAGAACAAGTTGTGTCCTATTACTTAATCCAAAGATCCAGAACAAGACAAAGCATCAAGGAAATGAATGAAACAAAGAGAAGGACTGATTATGGAAGGGGCAAGAGCAAGGGATGACAGGTACTAGAGAGTCCTTTACTGGTACTCACTGGATGTTGGGACGAAATTGAGGAGTCTCCTCTAGCATTAATAAAAAAATCCTCACATGAAGAGGGGTCCCTTTACCTTACCAAGGATAATCCTTCTACCTACACAAATGATCTTATTCCATCCCATCTCCTCCAACAGATTGCCCCCTCTGACATCCCCGTGCTTTCATTTATTTTTAATCTCTTCCTGTTTACTGGCTCATTTCCTACTGCCTACAAATATGCCCACATCTCTCCTATGCTGAAAAAAACCCTTCACTCTATCATTCCATTCCCATTATCTATCATCCTATTTCTCTTCTTCCCTTTGAAGGTAAACTCTTTGAAGAGGCCATCTACTTTCTCCTTACCCCATATAATCAGACCTTATTGTTCTGCTGAAACTGTTTTCTCCAAAGTTACCAATGATCTCTCAGCTGCCAAATCAAATAACCTTTTCTCAATCCTCGTTTCTCCTTGACCTCTCCATAGCCTTTCACACTGTTGGCTACTCTCTCCTGGATATACTCTTCTCTTGAAGTTTTTGGGGAAGATGACATGGATCCTATTAAGCTCTAAACCAATGATCTTAGAATCCATTTTAAAATAAGAAGTATAAAACTGTTAGCTTCTTTCAACTCACATCTAGCAAATTAACAAAGAAGACAAAAGACGAAAATAGCCAATGTTGGAGGGGCTGTGGGAAGACAGGCACACAATATACTAATGGTAGAGCTGGGAATTGGTTCAGTTGTCCTGGAAAGCAATGAAATTATGGAAAGTGACCAGTATTCTTTTGAACCAGAAATTCCACTAGGCTGAGAAGATGCCAAACTGTATTAATAAGAGGAGTTTCCTCATTCTATACTAACTCTCTCCTGGGTCTCCTCTTACCTATCTGACCACTCTTCACTTTACTGGAACTTCATCCATGTCACACCCTCTAAAGGTGGGTATCCCCCAGGACTCTGCCAATTCCCATGTATTTAATTTTCATCTCTGTGTTAGTGATTCCCAGTTCCACTTATTCAGCCCCAATCCCTCATCAACCTTCAGGTTTTATTTTTCTTGCCTTCTCAACAGATGGGGAAGAAAAAGGGGAGGGAGATAATTTGGAACAAAAATAAAGTTGAATTTAAAAAAATGCTGAGTGACTAGGCAAGGCATTTTTTGATGCTGAAGTATTTTATAGAGCCAAGGTGACCAGAATTTGTTTTTTCCAGGCCTTTAGTACCTGTGGCTGCTGAGGAGGTTGGGGCTGCAGGAACCACAGAAGCAGGTACCAGGTCCTATATCCATCAGGGCTGATTCTTTGATGATGGTTGGGTAGGGGCAGGTGGCATACTGGAAGCAGAGCCAGTGGTCATTCAGAGTTGACTCCCAGGATGATCACTGTGGAAGCTGGGCTGGAGGCAAGATCTCTGGTTTGGGGTGTGCATCCTATTCAAGGGACTCTTGGACCTAGCTACTTGATGGCAGCAGTTGGCCAGTGGTTGATGTTGGTGGTGTCAAGGATGGGAGTGTCCTTCATAGAGGTTGCTTCTCTCAATGCTTCTCTTCAGGGCTCCTGCTAATAACAGGATTGGTAGCCTTAAGGGCATTGCTATCCTCAGGGTTCTTAGGCTGAGAATCCTGGGCTGCCTCCATCACTAAGTACCCTTACTTGACAAACTCACTTAACACATTACTGCCTAGTACCTTCCCCTCAGGATGCCTTATTGCTTTCCCTGTTTCTAAACAGGGCTTGCTAATCTGAGGTCTCCACATCCTCAAGGGGTCTGTGGATTGATTTCAAGGAATCTGGCAATTAATATGGGAAAATTACATTTTTAATTTTACCATAATTTGTGCCTTTTGGCATTTTGTTTTATGCATTGTAAAAACAATATTCTGAGAAGGGGTCCATAGACTTTACCAGACTGCCAAAGGAATCCATGCCTCCTCCCTGGAATGCTTTCCCTCTTCTCCTCCTACTCAGGACCCCTAGCTTCATGTACTTCCTTCTCCAGGAAGCCTTTCTGGAAGGCACCAAGTTGTTACTACACACTTCTCCACTTACCTTTTATTTAGCTATCTATATTTGCTGCATTCCCCCTAATAAATAGACTAAACTCTAGGGGTCACAGACTGTCTCTTTTTTCTTTGAATCATCAGGGTCTTCTCACACATACCACATATCTCTATGTTGTATTCTGGGTAATGTGAATTTTCAATTCTTGTCTGAAGAGGACATTCCAACCTATCCTAAGTAAAGGTTGGGATGTGGGACTGCTTTCCAGAAGAGGGTCCACAGCTAGTGGGTCATAGTGGAAAGTGGCCAAAGTTAACTCATGGTGACAAATATTAAGAAAGTCTCTTTTCTGCCAAGCCTTCAAACTATCAAGCTAGTCCTTTTTTTTTTTTTTAAAGGATATCTATATGACTGTCTTTCATTTTTACATTACCTACATTTTCTAATGTTTCCTCCTCTTCTTCCTGTCTCTTCTCAGAGAGTCAAAGAAGGGGTTAGAGATTGGACCTTTGGTACAACGAGTATAGGGTGAGGAAACTTCTTCTATTAATACAGTTTGGCATCTTCTCAGCCTAGTGGAATTACTGGGTCAAAAGAATATCGATCATTTTCTTTCCATAATTTCATTGCTTTCCAGAATGACTGGACCAATTCCTGGCTCTATCATTAGTACATTAATGTGCCTGTCTTCCCACAGCCCCTCCAACATTGGCTATTTTAATCTTTTGTCTTCTTTGCTAATTCCCTAGATGTGAGTTGAAAGAAGCTAACAGTTTTACACTTCTTGTTTTAAAATAGATTCTAGGATCATTGATTTAGGGCTTGATAGGATCCATAAGTGATCTTCCCCATCCTCTTCATTTGGCAGATGAGAAAGTGACTTGCTCATGATTTTACAGGTAATAAGGAAAAATGCTAGGATTTGAACCCAAATTCTCTGACTCTAAATCTTTATTTATTTCACTAGAGGCATATGTATATATAAAGAAATATTAGTAAATCTACTTCATGAAGACTGCTCTCTTTCTACCTGATATCCCAGACCTTGAACTGGGATTGTAAACTTCCCAAGAGTGCAGTATTGCCCCTACTGGGCTGGTAACTCTCCAAAGACCTGTGTATTTTTAAAAAATTTAACTTTTAGTTAATTCTTTAGTATTTCTTTAGTATTTTATTTTCCCCCAGTTACATGTAAAAATAATTTTTAACCTTAATTTTTAAAACTTTGAGTTCCAAATTCACTCCTTTCCTCCCTCCCCATCCCTGCCTCCCCATTGAGAAGGAAAACAATTCAATACATGTTGTACATGTGTAGTCATGCAAAACATTTCCTTAATATTCATATTGTGAAACAAAACATAGACCAAAAAAAAAAACACTCTTCAAGAAAAATAGAGTAAAAAAAGGATGCTTCACTCTGTATTCAGGCACTATCAGTTCTTTCTCTGGGGATGGATAGCATTCCTGCAGAGCTGTCTTGGATTATTGTATTGCTGTGAATAGCTAAGTCATTCACAGCTGGTCATCTTACAACGTTGCTGTTACCTGGTATGCAGTACATTTCACTATGCATCAGTTCATGTAAGTCTTTTCAGGTTTTTCTGAAACCATCCTGCTCATCATTTCTTATAGCACAATAGTATTCCATTGTAATCATATACCACAACTTGTTCAGGTTTTCCCCAGTTGATGGGCATTCCCTCAATTTCCAGTTCTTTGCCACCACTAAAAAAAGCTGCTATAAATATTTTAATACATATATATATATATATATATATATAGGTCCTTTCCCTTTTTGTTTTATCTCTTTGGAGATACAAACTTACTAGTGGTATTGCTAGGAAAGACCTGGATTTTAATCCCTGTGTAACAGTGTAACAATGGGCAACCAGGGGGCACAGGGGACAGGGTGGGCCTGGACTTAGGAAGATTCATCTTCTTGCATTCAAATATGCCTTCAAATACTGACTAGCTGTGTGACCTTGGGCAAGTCACTAAACTCTGTTTGCTTCAGTTTCCTCATCTGTAAAATGAGCTGGAGAAGAAAATGACAAACCATTCCAGTACCTTTGCCAGGAAAACCCCAAATGGGGACATGAAAAGTCAGACAGGACTGAACAACAACAAACAAAAGATATGAAATTCTCTTTTTCCTTTATTAGCTCTGAGCCCCCAAGCAGAGGCTGTCCTCCTGGCAAAACATCTCGGTATTAGATCTAGATTTCTCTGTCTCTTCTCTCATCATGTCTCCCGCCCCACTTTCAGTTTCTTTTTCGGGATAGCATTCCCAACAAGTACAACTCTGTTAAGCAATTAATTACAAGAGATTATTACTTTTTATAAAGACAAAATAAACATTTAAAACAAAGAAAGGTAAACAAACTTCCCAGATGCCTAAAAGGAAAGGCCTCAGATTTTCTCATGATAGAACTGAGAAAGAAACAGGAGATACAGGATTAATCTTGATATCTGTGGTTAAGGTCTTTCGGCAACAAAGCTTTTATCTCAACATACCTCATGCTCCAGCAGACTCTCCTTGCGAATCCTGACCCCTTTCTTTGTCTCATATTTCTCTTCTCTGAGCTCTACATGGCTTCTTATAATTTCCAGTTCCAGGCTTTTTCTTCTCCTCCCTTAGGAGCTGGGTTCCTCAGTGCAGTGAACTGACTTTTAAAGGCACAGCCTATCATTCCTCATCCTATTCCAAACTCCCTTTTTGATTGACTCTGGGCATTAACTTGTTCCTTTACTTATTTATACATCAGAACCTCACCACGTGGGGCTTGGTTCTGTGATATTATCTTCCTTTATGCCTGTCTTATTACTTCCTAGTTGAGTGAGTCGAGGAAAGTTGCTTTCCTTTTTTTAGACCTCGGTTTCCTTTATTGTAAAATGGGGACCATGGAATCACCCAGGGATAGGGAAGAGTTTTCCTTTTCTCCCTGAGTAATTTCCCTAATTTTTAAAAAATTTATTTGTTTTTGAAATGCAGTTTTTAGGCCTTCTAGCAGGCAAATTACCATAAAGTCTCCCTTTTCCCTGTCCTCAGTCTTTTGATAGTCCCATCTGGGGTCACTCGTGGGAACAGCAGCTGTTCCTGGGGGATATTTTATGGGATTATTGCTAGCCATATGATCCCCAAACTTTTGGGCACGTTCCCAAATTCTCCCCTTCTCCTCAACGGTACAACAGACAGAGAAAAGAATATGCAGATCCTTCCAAGAAAGTTCAAATTGTAGGGATATGTCCCTAAAACTCTCAGTGAACCTAGTGGGGTCTTCCAAGTATCTCCCCAGTTTCTCTTTAATCTGGGTGAGATCAGAGAGAGAGAGAGAGAGAGAGAGAGAGAGAACAGAACCTGTACCCTGATTGTCCCACTGGGTGGGGTAGGCACTTCTCTCAAGGGAAACAGCCCTGACGGCCCAGTGGGGACAGGGGCTTGTGGAGGAAGCTAGGAAGTCCCACTTCTTGTGAGGGAGGGGCTGGGGAATGCCTGCTGAACTGGATTAGGCTGCAGGGCCAGGGGATCTGGCTGGCAAGGGGAAAGATCTGCTGGTACCTGAGGAAGAGTAGAGATCAAAGGGGGAGATGCCCCAGAGAATGCCACGGGAGCGGGGCCTAAGGCCTGAGTGAATATTGCCCCAGTGAGAGGGGCTAGAGAGGGAGGCACCCCAGTAAGGCCCGTAGTTGGGGCCTGAGGTAAAGTCCCCAAGGAGGGGTGGGTTACAGGCAGTGATACTGTAGAGACTGCCTTGGGGGTGGGGCCTGAGGTCTGAGTGAATGTTGCCCCAGGGAGAGGGACTGCAGAGGGAGGCACCTCAGCAAGCCCCGTGGCTGGGAACTGAGTCGGGGTTGGGAACGGAGATAGGGGAGGAAGTGAGGCC